>NW_024386832.1:249217-686717 GCF_900408965.1 Simochromis diagramma
GGAAAGGTAGTACAACATACGATCAAAAGGGAAAGCAGTAATGGTGAACGAGGCAATGTCATCACACGGGTTTCTCGATCAGCGACGCACTAGACTGCACTATTACAATAGCATCTCTTCACAGTAGAAGTACCTGGGTGTTAAAATGGCCTGCCTGCAGTTCAAACCTTTGACCAAGAAAAAACACATCGAGTGCATCATGAAATGACAGATATGACAAAAAGGACCCAGGACTGTGGAGCAGCTATCCTTTGGCAAACAAAAATGTGGGTTTTTTGACCCAGTATTTGAATTTCTCTGGTCTTGTTATATATTTCTTTGAAGAGGTATAAGATCATTTAGGTTTTTGTTGCTGACTTTATTTTTTTTTTTTCAATAATTATTATTTTCAATAATTAAATAAGAATAGTTGTGCACTCTTTAGTGTATTAGAGTCTTGACTTTAGTTCAGTAGATGAGGTTAGAGGTGAGGAGGAGGGTGACATTTTAACAAGACACCAATCATGCTGTCTCTTTCCTTCTCTTCTTTGATGACAAGAACCCTCTCAGGTGATAAAACAAAGGTATGATCCTTCATATCTTGAGTTTGACTTGCAGATTAAGGTGCAGAATTTAAAATATATCTCTACAGATAATTGACTACACCTTTAAAACCTTTGTGTTACATCTTGTGTATCATTTGGAGAAAGACCTGTTAAGACCAGTTTGGAGAAAAACCTGACTACTTCAATCTCTCTGGTTGTTTCTGAAACTAAGGAGCATGTATTTCATGGTGTTTATGCTAGATTATTCTGATAGTGTCATATACGACACCGACTCATTGTCTTTAATATCTGCTGACAGCCAAACCCTCTGTAGTGGTTTGCTTTATCTTTTTTCTTTTCTTTTTATATTATCCCAGTTTTGCTTTTTTGAGGAAAGCTGAATGAGGAATGACTCACAGTGTGCATTAGCAGTGACTTGTACAGAATAAATTAGCTGTGTCATAAAGGTGAGTCCAAGAGCAGATTAGACTAAAACCTTATAAATATTAGCATTATGCCAGATAAACAGCCCACCTTGCGGCCACTCCATGGTCCACTCTGTGGTGTTAGGACACGATTTAAGCAGGTCAGAGGTCACGTTGCTGGGGACAGTCTCTCTGGAGGTGATGATTTTCACTTTACCTTTGAAAAGATGACATATTATTATGTTATTCCCCAGCAGGGCTGAGCAAAGAGTAGCGAGGGTGTCTTGTTACCGGAGCTGTCCATCACAGTGAATATGACCCCGCCTCCAATCCCCATGCACTGTGGGTTCATGATGGAGGTGCACAGCAGCGCAGCAATGGCAGCATCTACTGCAGAGCCATTTTTCCGAAGAATGTCCCTGAAAGAGTTCATCGTTATCACTTTAGTGTTATTGTTATCATGTGTGTTAGGAGTGCACAATTAATTTAATTTTAATCTTCATCAAAATTGTAATGTCCCACAATTAAATTGTCATGACAGAACAAAAAGAACATGCATACTCTCTGTCATATGGACCTGCATGAATAAACTTTCTGAATCCTTTATCATCCGCAACTGAAAATAGTTGTAGATGATTACTATACCTTTCTAATCTGACATTGTTGTCCCTGGCTCTCTTTCTCTCTCTCTCCCTCCTGCTCTGTTCCTGTGCTACTGCGAGTGTAACTACCGCCCCTCCCCCCTCATCCCAGCGCAAAGCTCAAATGCAAAAAAAAAGTGCAAGAGGGAGAGAGGGTGAGAGAAAGAAAAAGGAGGCCATGTCATTAGTTTTTCTTCTTTTATACCCTTTCTTGCCAGCCACGCTGTGGAGTACTTGGACACGTGTGATAGAGCATTGTCCTGCATGAAAATCATGTTTTTCTTGAAGGATGCAGACTTCTTCCTGTACCACTGCTTGAAGAAGGTGTCTTCCAGAAACTGGCAGTAGGACTCGGGGGCTCGCGATAAGGAGCCGGCTTGCGTCGTTCACGTCAAAGACCCGGCTCTAAGAGCCATTTCGTTCACAACCGACACATCACTAACGCACACACAAATTCTTTTCACACATACAAATCTTTTTTACACACACACACACACACACACACACACACAAATTCTTTTTACACATACAAATCCTGATTTACAAGTACAAAATATTTATGACCACAATTTGAGCCCATATGTTCGCAGTTCTTGGAGATTTTTTAGCGTTTGCATTTGGATCAGTGCATAATCGTATGTGTAATGTGAAAAAAAATGTATCAGAAGTTTCAAATGTTACTCACTTTCCAATCTCCGAACAATTCTCGGAGTCTGCGGCCACTGCAGCTTTTGAGAAACGGCAATTAGGGTCCTCGTCGTCCGACTGGGCAACCTGACCTTTACTTTTACATACCGCTAACCAAATACCACCAACTGTTGCACAACCCCCCAAAAAAACCAAACAAATCCAGAAGATGGCGTGACCGTCTGGGCCGCATATTTTGGGACAACAAGAGCAGCAAGGTAGTGTCACCGTAACCCCCTCGCACTCAGTGTTCTTGCTGGTGCAGAGAGTACGACGCTCCTCGTCTGACTCAGACATCGCTGTTTTCTTCTCTGCGTAACCGTCAGTAGTTCACTTCCTCTGAAAGTTTACCGCTTGTTGATTCCCCAGACAGCACAGCTACGTGTTGCGCACATATTTCCGCTGTGTGGGTACTGATAGGCGCAGCGTGGCGCAGACGTGTTCATTGGTAAGCAGAGGTATCTGCTACGTCGTTTGACGCTGCTTCTCTCTCTCTGGCCACTCCACACAGAGAGGGGTCCGGTAGCCAGTAGCGGCTTTTGATACGGGCGACACGGGCGGTTGCCCGGGGCGGCATCGTGGTGGGGGGCGGCATCACGGGCATCGGCAAAAAAAATAAAAAAAGAATGCTCGTACTCATGCTGCCCCGACATCAGCCAGCGCATATTGGGAATGGCACAGGCACCGATCGGTTTTCTATCGCCCATTTGCTGGGAGTAAGGGCGCCCTTCGTTTGCCAGGTGCGCCTGCTGCTTGCGGCGCAGAGAGGAGAGGGCGGGGCGGCGGGGAAGTGTCTGGCTGGCTGGAGCAGCATCTAATAACCAACCAAAATAAAACTAAATAAAAACAAACCAACATACACGAAAACACCAGACATTATGATACAGATTTGTAATTTGCACCGATGTTTTTCCGAAATTCTATACACGAAAAGTGAGCGCGAGAGCCCTCGGTGCGCCTGCTCGCTGCTGAAGTCAAAGTAAACTTTGTCATCTCCGCTACATACAGTCCAGTATATAGAGAGACGAGACGACGAGGCTCCTGTTACAGCAGTACAAGTAAACAAACAATATATATAAGAAGAGTAAGAAAATAAATATACACTTTAGAACTCGGGGTAAAGGGATCAATAACAATTTAAAATTTACAGTTTGATGATTTAAAGTCTCACACACACCCATCGAAAGGGCAGGGGCCGGCTGCTTCCAAATAGAGCACATTTCATTCATAATGTTGTAAATCCAAGCCCATTATGTGTTCATGATTTGAATCCTGGGTTGTGTGAAATCTCAGAAATGAACCCTAGACAAAGTGAATCTGTGAACTAAGGTGTAGGTCTGTTAGGTTATGTTGTGGTGATCCTTGGGTTGGGGGATTTGTGTTCATACTGGAGTGCAAAATTAAAACCAATGGAAGATGGACAAGAAAAGTTCAAAGCCATCAGGTGCTCAGTTTAGAAAAAAGAGAAAAGAAGAGGAGGAGAAACGAGCAAAAGATACAGGTAAGCAGATGTGTCATTGAATAATGGCAGGTCATCCTGAAACAATCAGAATCAGAATACTTTATTAATCCCTAAGGAAATTATGTGGGTTACAGTTGCTCCAAGAAGAAATGGTAAAAAATGAGGGGGAGTGTTCGCCCAGGGCGCCAAACAGGCTAGGACCGCCACTGCGGTAGCGCTGATGTTTTTTGCTCATCTCTGCAAAACACTGGGTGGACCTCAACCTTTTCCTCCTCGTGTGTGATCCCACCACGAATGAAACATATGAGAACTGTCTTTAGCTTAAATGTATTTTGTTAGCTTCAAATTTGGACAAATTTGTCAACACAACCATCATGAAGAACCTTTGAAAGCATTTGTTGAAACTGAGATGTTTGAGTACATTCAAAGTGTTTGTATTTTAAAATGTTTGTTTTCTTTAAGAACATATCATATCTATATGTGTTCTTTAAATAAATCAAAATATATGCATATTGTTCACAAATGTATGATTATTATGTATCTGATAATAGGACAACTGGTTTGCTCAAATTCTACTTAAAGTGTGGATAGCATCAGGGACATGTGATAATCTAAAAATGAAAAAACATTTGTGCTAAATAACTATTTATCTGCATCATATTTCAACAGATCTCGAATAAGCAGGACTTTACAACTTTTCTTACAAGTTTGTTCAAGTAGTTTTCACACAAAATTATTCTTGACAAGCGATACATACAAGGATACAAGTAATCTTTTTTTTCACTGTCACATAAAAATATTCCTCTCTCGCCCTGTGGGTGGTCGTCCTGTACCAGAGGCCTGGGAGCTTGAGGGTCCTGCGCAGCATTTTCGTTGTTCCTAGAACTGCACCTTCTGCACAGAGATCTCAGATGTTATCCCTGTGATCACACAACCTACACCTGGGGTCTTGCCTGGTGTGGTAGACCCCAGCCACTATTGATCTTCTGCTTCGGCTTGTTCCTGTGCTCCAATGATTCATTCCTCTGTGTTGTCTTTCAGACCAGCTTTGTACAGCCATTGGTAAATTTTCTGAATGTTAGCCACATCTCCTATTTGCATGTGTTACATGCCGTGCAGGGCCTGTCCTTCCATAATGGTTCCTCTTCTTTCTCAGGTTTCTACTAGCTGATGTATTCACTAAGGTCCAAGGAATTGATTGTGGACTTCAGGAAGACCAGGAAACACTCGACCCCTGTTTCAATCCAGGGGGTCAATGTTGACATTGTGGGTGACTATAAATACCTAGGAGTATACATTGACAATAAACTGGACTGGGCTAAAAACACCACAGCACTTTACAGGAAGGGCCAGAGTCGCCTCTATATTTTGAGGCAACTGAGGTCCTTCAACATCTGCCAGACAATGCTCAGGATTTTCTATGAGTCTGTTGTGGCCAGTGCTATGCTGTTGCATGCTGAGGGAGTAGATTGAGGGTTCCTGACACTAACAGACTCAATAAACTGATCCACAAGGCCAGTAATGTTGTGGGGATGGAGCTGGACTCTAATAAGGTGGTGTCGGAGAGGCGAATGTTGTCCAAGATAACGACAATGTTGGATAATACCTCCCACCCACTCCATGACATGCTGGCCAGTCACAGGAGCACTTTCAGTGAGAAACTGAGATTACGAAAAAGCACCACTGAACGAAACAGGAAATCACTCCTGCCTGTGGTTATCTCTCTGTACAACTCATCCACTTAACACACTGTATACTGCAATAGCTACATCCTTTTTGCACATGCTCTTCTTTCTTATTATTATTTATCAATAAGTGACTTATATATATATATATATATATATATATATATATATATATATATATATATATATATATATATATATATATATATATATATATATTCTCTGTTGTTTCATCTTGGACAATGTTTCTGACACTCACTAGTCCTCGGCCTACTTCCTTCTCCTTAGTGTAAGGTCTCAGGGTGCTGGATTTGGATTGAAACCCTTTGATGCATGGTAAATAAATTTCTTGTTTGGATGTCACTGGCTTCTGTCTCATTTTTTGGCCAGCTTATTCTCTGAAAAGGGTATCTGATTGCGGGCAGGGCATAGATGTTGATTACCTGGGTCTAGTTCTTCCTAATTTGCTGACTCCTCAGCTATTGCCTTACTCTGGCTGTATCCAAATTCAGGTTCTGCAGCCTTAACGGTCCTCAAGTGAGAGTCTTGTAGGCTTGTGAAATGTGACGGTCTAGCCTCCGTCGTGCTGCCCAGGTTGCCTAGCAACCATGACACTAACAGCTGGAAACGTTTCATACAGCTTTGTTTGACAGAAATGAAGGAGAACATATTTTGTACATTTGTTTCTACATGAGCTTTGTGTGATTTGATAAGTATCTGAGGCTGAGACCACAGGACTGTAAAACATGATTGTTGGGCTTCATTTCTGTACTGAACAGTCATTTAAGATTAGCTAGTAAATAACAATTAGCTAATGTTGTTCATGAGTTTAAAGTCATCTCACTGTGATAATGTAAATATAATATGGCCAATATTATAGTTATTATATTAATCATGATTAGTTATTACAGCAGGGAGTTTGAACTCCGTGTCAAATACTGAGCTTCAGTAAAGATTCAAGTTGCATTTATTTATATGTCCTATCACCTTAAATCTTCACTCAAAGACAAGTATCTTTGACAGTGTATATATAGATGTATTATATATAAGAGGCAAATATTGTTGTTTTAATATGTTGGCATTACTAAATTTGGCTCAATGCTTACATATATGTGTAAAAAGAAAATGTTCGAGCTGTGATAACTGTTTCTGATAGAATGAAGAGTAGACTGATATATTAAATATTCCTTTATTGGGTGAGAAAATCAGACCATGTCATAACTGCTTTAAGTCATACAGAATAGATATCAGAGCCTTAAACAGGCTGACGTCTGCTAAATGGGTCAAACTGGGCAGAAAGTAAACAAACACATAACATCCTTATAGAATATGATGTAACACTATAGATCAACTTACCTCAGGATATATAAAGCATATAAACAATTACAGCAATATGATGCAACAAACACAGCAGTGCTACTAATCCAAAATACTCAAAGCTTCATTGAACTGAAACAAACATGGACATTTATGACAAACACTTTAGGTTTCTGAATATCAAACTTGTTGCTGCCTTTCATAGTGTGTAACTTGAAGGCCCTGAGTACTTTCTCCCACACTGAAAACATTGGGATGATAACATTACAGGGAGTGCAGAATTATTAGGCAAGTTGTATTTTTGAGGAATAATTTTATTATTGAACAACAACCATGTTCTCAATGAACCCAAAAAACTCATTAATATCAAAGCTGAATGTTTTTGGAAGTAGTTTTTAGTTAGTTTTTAGTTTTAGCTATTTTAGGGGGATATCTGTGTGTGCAGGTGACTATTACTGTGCATAATTATTAGGCAACTTAACAAAAAACAAATATATACCCATTTCAATGATTTATTTTTACCAGTGAAACCAATATAACATCTCCACATTCACAAATATACATTTCTGACATTCAAAAACAAAACAAAAACAAATCAGCGACCAATATAGCCACCTTTCTTTGCAAGGACACTCAAAAGCCTGCCATCCATGGATTCTGTCAGTGTTTTGATCTGTTCACCATCAACATTGCGTGCAGCAGCAACCACAGCCTCCCAGACACTGTTCAGAGAGGTGTACTGTTTTCCCTCCTTGTAAATCTCACATTTGATGATGGACCACAGGTTCTCAATGGGGTTCAGATCAGGTGAACAAGGAGGCCATGTCATTAGTTTTTCTTCTTTCATACCCTTTCTTGCCAGCCACGCTGTGGAGTACTTGGACGCGTGTGATGGAGCATTGTCCTGCATGAAAATCATGTTTTTCTTGAAGGATGCAGACTTCTTCCTGTACCACTGCTTGAAGAAGGTGTCTTCCAGAAACTGGCAGTAGGACTGGGAGTTGAGCTTGACTCCATCCTCAACCCGAAAAGGCCCCACAAGCTCATCTTTGATGATACCAGCCCAAACCAGTACTCCACCTCCACCTTGCTGGCGTCTGAGTCGGACTGGAGCTCTCTGCCCTTTACCAATCCAGCCACGGGCCCATCCATCTGGCCCATCAAGACTCACTCTCATTTCATCAGTCCATAAAACCTTAGAAAAATCAGTCTTGAGATATTTCTTGGCCCAGTCTTGACGTTTCAGCTTGTGTGTCTTGTTCAGTGGTGGTCATCTTTCAGCCTTTCTTACCTTGGCCATGTCTCTGAGTATTGCACACCTTGTGCTTTTGGGCACTCCAGTGATGTTGCAGCTCTGGAATATGGCCAAACTGGTGGCAAGTGGCATCTTGGCAGCTGCACGCTTGACTTTTCTCAGTTCATGGGCAGTTATTTTGCGCCTTGGTTTTTCCACACGCTTCTTGCGATGCTGTTGACTATTTTGAATGAAACGCTTGATTGTTCGATGATCACGCTTCAGAAGCTTTGCAATTTTGAGACTGCTGCATCCCTCTGCAAGATATCTCACTATTTTTGACTTTTCTGAGCCTGTCAAGTCCTTCTTTTGACCCATTTTGCCAAAGGAAAGGAAGTTGCCTAATAATTATGCACACCTGATATAGGGTGTTGATGTCATTAGACCACACCCCTTCTCATTACAGAGATGCACATCACCTAATATGCTTAATTGGTAGTAGGCTTTCGAGCCTATACAGCTTGGAGTAAGACAACATGCATGAAGAGGATGATGTGGACAAAATACTCATTTGCCTAATAATTCTGCACTCCCTGTATTTGAACATTACCTAATAAGACTGTTGAAATCTCCCAATTCTTTGAATCTTTGGGCTGAAGGAAGGACAATACTCGGTGTATAAATGCTCAATCAACAATCATTTATTTCCATACAATTCAACAGTCAGAGGATTACAACGTCCGGACGGGAGAGATGCCTGCAGAGGTTCGACAGCATGTCTCAAAATGGTAGCAACTTTCACAGACTTTTATAGCTAGTAACAGCCCCCCTCTTTGTCATAAAGGCTGCATCTTCACATGTTTTTCTAATTCTTAGCGAGGCTGGCTCCTGACCTTGCCTCCCTGTCTTTCTGTGTGAAGTAGGAAGGGGGGTAAGGAATGTGGTTTTATCTCTTCTGCCCAGACACCTAGTCTCCCTCTTACAGCCTTCTTCACATGATTCAGCAATAAAACATTTCAAGAAAACAGTGTAAGACATTCACAGCTGATCAAGGATACAGAGTAATGCACACTTTATCTAATGAACTACAAAATGATTATGTTTCTTTTATTCAAGAGTATAATAAAGACTAAACTACTTCCATAGCACACCATCAGAACTAAAGGATAATATATATGGCCTACAGCTGTTAACCTAATTTACTACATTGACTACTGGTCATAAAATGGCATATGTTTAACTACTAGTCTCAACAAGACTGATTCAGGACAGACAGTTATGTTAAACTTTCCTAGCAGTCCTTCACAAACAGGGAACAGTCTGTCTATTCTCTCCATCTGTCAGCTGCTGCTGGCTCTTCCTCCTCCTCTTCCTCACACACTGCTGAGTTTGTCCTGGTGGATCATCAGGGGTGCAAAGCCTCACAGATGATGTGCAGCAGTGGGTCCCTCAGTCTGTCCTCACTCTGGACACTTGCAGTTGTCACACATGGAAATCAAATGTGTGATAAGCTGCAGGATTCAAACACAAGCGTAACTTATAAATACATGTTCATACTTTTATTCCACAATCAGAGAGAAAGAAACAGAGAGAGAGTGCAGGACAGACAGACAGGTGACAGTCTCAGGTGTACACACTGCTACAAAACAGCACAAGAGAAGGAGGATTTAGTGTTTGTGTTATTACGAGTGCTAAACAAGAAGAGTTCCCAGATGGTACAGTGGACACATGTGTGACTGCTGTGATTAAAGCATCTTTCTTTCAGCTTAACGAGTGAACCGTCAGCTCGTTCAAACACACGTTAAAGTCCGTTTGGCTCGACACCACCAAACAGAGGCAGCAATATAACATAGCTAACATTAACAGTGCAGTGGATCCTGCTTGTGCCGTGATAGTCGGGACTGCAAACCGAGCAGCATCACTGACTTTCAGCTTGTTTTGTTTGTGGATATATGACTGACTTTAATTATCCATAAAATCGTCACATTCTCTGTAAGATTAAGGTCAGCTATCGAGCGTCGTATATTTTAAAGTAAAGGCTTTAAAACAAAGTGAACGCTGAAAGTACTAACGTCGCTAATGTCACATAACTCTGCCGACATGTGGCCAATAGTAATGTTTTCATGTGTGCATCTTAACTGCAATGATACCTAATAGGAGCTTCCAGCTGTACTGAGGCAGGTTATTGCCTGGCTGCTGGATGGGACCAATTCCTTCTGGAGATTATTGGGGATCAGGCCTGTCTGCCCTTGTGTGTCATCCAACAGCAGCAGGTTTATTTGTGCAGCTAGGTGCTCATGGAGTGCAGTTAGCTTCTTTAGCCACTGGGCAGAAATCATACCAGGGCCTGGTGCTGTCTAACACTTCATGCTCGAGGCTCTTTCTTGGATGTCTGTCACTGTGATGGTCACTGGAGCTAGTTCAGGGAGGTCGCTGTAGTGTGTTCTTATCTCCACTAGCCACTGGACATTGTTGTTATGTGTTGTGTCTTTTTCCATGTGCTATTCCAGTATTGCTCTGCAGCATAACTAATCAAGGATTCAGGGTCACCTGACCAAGCTGGTTCCACAGAAGAGGGACCTGAAAACTGAAGGCTCTGCCTCCCATTCTACTTTTAAATACTTTAGGAACAACAAGTAAGCCTGCAGTGCAAGAGGGAAGTGCTCTAATGGGGTGATATGGTACTATAAGGTTATTGAAATAAGATGGGGTCTGATTGTTTAAGACCTTGTATGTGAGGAGCAGGATTTTGAATCCAATTCTGGATTTAACAGGAAGCCAATGAAGGAAGCCAATATAGGAGAAATATTGAAGGGCATTTCCTGGTCAAAAATGACTCCAAGGTTCCTCACAGTGTTACTGGAGGCCAAGGTAATGCCATCCAGAGTAAGAATCTGGTTAGATACCATATTTCTAAGATTTTCTGGGCCAAGTACAATAACCTCAGTTTTATTTGCATTTAGAAGCAGAAAGTTAGAGGTCATCCAGGTATTTATGTCTTTAAGACATTCCTGCAGTTTACTGGTACAGAATCTAGAAAATGTGGGAAAATACTGGCATCATATACAGTACTTAGCTACTTCTGAAGAAATTATGATGGGACCCTAAAAAAAATTACTATGTATAATAATGGATTTCTATACATTTTACATCAGATGAAAACGTTTGTTGTAAGATTCAGATAATTATTTGTTAAAAGCGAGACATTTTAAATGAGAATAAGAAAGAAAAGTATTTCTTTGTGCCTGTCATGGTCCTGGGTCGGTGACCCAGCGCTTTAAGTTTATTATTATCATTTTCCAATTTATTATCATGATTATTATTATTGTTTGAGTTCTACGTGTTATATTCGGTCTGCCTCTGAGTCTGCGTCTGTATCTGTCTGTCTATGGTGTCACCCCGTCTGTTTGTGAATCTGTCTGTTTAGTTCAATGTCTTGTCTGGTTCCATGTGTCTGAGTTTCCTGTTTTATTGTGAAGGTCTGTGTCGTATGTGAGTGTGCTCAGTTTACGTTTCCCCTGTCTCGTCAGCTGTGATTTCTCCCAGGTGTGTTCCCCTCCTGTCTCTCATCCCTTGATTACTGCCATCTGTGTATTTAAGCCCTGTGTTTCTCTGTGTCAGTGTCGTGTCGTACCCTCAACTTGCTGTGTGTTTGTAATGTCCTGTCCTCCAGCACCTCGGTTTAGAGTTTTGTTTTTGTAAGTTTTATTTCGTGAATCATTCCTCCAGCAATAAAGCTGCGTTTTCAGTTTATTCCCATCTCCAAGAGTCCTGCAATTTTGGGTCCACCACTTCTGCTTGCCTGCCACACAGCCAACCATGACAGTGCCCCCCTTTCCCTGTTAATGCCCTACCTGTAGTGGCTGTAGCTCAGGTGGCAGAGCAGGTCAGCCACTAATCAGAAGGTCGGTGGTTCGATCCCAGGCTGCCTCCTGGCTGCATGCCAAATATCGTTGGGCAAGATACTAACCCCACGTTTGCCTACTGGTGGTGGTCAGAGGGCCCGGTGGCGCCAGTGTCTGGCAGCCTCGCCTCTGTCAGGGCAGCTGTGGCTACAACGTAACTTGCCATTGCCAGTGTGTGAATGGGTGAATGACTGAATGTAGTGTAAAGCGCTTTGGGGTCCTTAGGGACTGAGTAAAGCGCTATACAAATGCAGGCCATTTACCTGGCCCCCCTGGCAGCACTTTGCTAGACCCGCCCCTGCACAGTTACCAGCTGTCAGCTACATAGAAAAGGATCCTGGTGTTATTTGTCTCTCAGAAACAGTTCATAACTTCCCTTCAACTCATTTATGTCACCTAAAAGGTAAACCTGTTTCTCTATCACCTGTTCAGCTCTGATGATCCAGTAAGGACATCTCCTGGTTCCATCTTCATGTTTCCCTCTCACCAGATATACAAACGGATATCATGACCAGCAGCTTTTACAGCTGTGGCTCCAGCAAACATCAGCTGATACTAGAAATTAATATTAAATACATTCTAACAACAGCTGATCAAGCTTAAACGTGCTGCTGTTGTTTAGCGCGACATCAGCTGGTTTCCTCTTTCAGGCGCAAAGTGGGCGATAAACAAACAAGAGAGAAAAGCCGATCAGCTGATCATTGATCAGTTTCATGGTTGAAGTAGAAACAGGAGAGGGAGGGGAGAGAATGAGAGAAGAAGAGGCAGCTGTGCAGCAAAGACAGAATAACTCCAGCTTTGTGTCTTTTTCATTGTAGCTGAAGTCCGGGACAAACTGTGTTCCTTTTCACCTCAAAACGAAACGCGCAACATTTTCTCTGAATACGAGACCATTCCGATTTTTATGGGACGGTTGGAAACTCTAATAATTAACCTTATAAATAAAATAAGATAAAACAAGTTCAACATCAATAACATCATAGCACCCACCCAGCAGTATATAAACTCTGTCATGCAAGTAAGCAGTACGAGTGTCAATAGAAAATTGTACTTAGTAGTCAGTATAATCTTTTAATAATATAAGTTTACATATGGTAGTGATAGGATGTGTCATCCTTAATAGTCTGGTTTAATTGGGCTTCAGTGTTTGTTAATGGGCCGTACTCCATGGGATCTGCCCGGGCACAGCCCAAAAAAGGGACATGGGCCCACCCTCCTGTAGACCCACCACACACAGGAGACACCATAGGGGTCGAGTGCACACACTGCACCCATCCCAATCGAGACTAGACTACCGGCTTGATATAGGTGGGCTCACCTCAATGCGCGGCTCGGGCTCTGGAACCAGTCTCCCGGTGAGGGGCTGCAATCTGTCTCAGTCTGGAGTTGATGAAAGGCGGCAGTCTGGGGTGGAAGTCTTAGCATCCCCTCAGGTTGCTGCCTGTATGTTGGAGTTTTTCCCAGTGGATGAGAGGGTTTGTTCCCTGCACCCTCAGGTTTGGTAATGTGTGACTGTCGTTTATGCCTATACACCGAACAACAGTTAAGGGTACCCGGCCTTCTTGGAGTCCCTGGGTTGGGTGAGACTTGGAGGGCCGTGATTGGGAGAATTAGCCTGCCAGATCTGAACCTGAGCGGTGTTCTGTTACTGGATTTCTGTGCAAAACATTGTGTCGATAACAAACACCATGTTCAAATATAAGGGAGTCTATAAGTGTATGTGGTACCAGGACACCCTTGGGAACGGGTCAGTCGTTGAATTTGTAATCATATCATCAGATCTGTGGCTGTATGTTCTGGAGAGTTGGGTGAAGAGAGATGCTGAGCTGTCAACTGATGAACACCTGGTGGTGCGTTGGATCAGGTCGTAGGAGAGGATGTTGGACAGATCTGGGGTGCCTAAACGTGAGGGTGCACTTGGAGCGCCTGGCAGAGGTCCCCATCTGTATTCTCACACATTCTCGTGCATCATGAATTCTTTCTAGAATTTTATTTTTAGCATTTATTTTTATATTGTAATATTTTAATTTTTGTTGCCTTCTGACCAGTGCTGTTTTGACTGTTTTTATTGTAATAAACTACAACTGCTCAGGGTGGAAAAGGTTTGCCCTGAGTAACTGAAGGCTCTGGATGTTATAAGGCTGTCCTGGTTGACACGTTTCTACAATGTTGCATGGAGATTAGGGGTACCTCTGGATTGGCAGACCGAGGTGGTGATTCCCATCTTCATGAAGCGGGTCGGGAGGGTGGATGAGTTTCTTCCACTGACAATATGTATGTCCAGAGGCATAGATTAAAGAGGGTTGTTTTTTAATTTTTTAGTTATAAGTTTTATTCACGACAAAATAAGTGTTTGTTGTAGAATGTGCAGCATGAAAGTAGCATGCATGTTTTGCATAGAACTGTTTTATGAAATTGCATCTGCATTTCACAAAGAATGACAAATTGGTATACGGGACAACAAATAAAATCTAATGTATAGAGAAAAGATAATAGGATATGCCCATGACAATAAGAATGATAAAGGACTTCACAAAGTCAATTTATTGCTAAAGTGTGATCTTAGAAAATTGCTATTGTGCACCACACTAAACAGAACAAATTCTGTCAAAACTTACTTTTGCAAGATCCCACAGATGTTTTGCAAGATCTTGAGAGTTTTTTTCTTTGCATTTATCATGCTTCCATCAGTATCTGTAAAGCTGTACAGAGTACTGCAGCTGGTTGTTAATGAATGCAACAAAGACCACCAGATCAAAGTACACCTAGCCACGAGTGTTTCCCCTTCCACTGACCACTATCTTCATCTCGCAAAATACATGTTCAGATTTTTTTTCTTCAATGTGCCTTGCGAGGCTCCATAACATACCTATCAATCTGTGAGCATTTCTCAGAGGCTGCAGCAACTGCAGCTTTTGAGGAAGTTGCAACAGCACATTTGTGAATTCTCACACGTAGCCCTACAGGAACACCCACAGTTACAAATACCATAGCGACCAACATCAGTGCTACTACTGCCCACAGTTCATGTAAAGGAAACATAACAGTGTCATACAATAAACTACAGAATCAGCATTGTTGTCTGTGAAGGTTCTCAGTCATTCAGGTCATCGTAGTCAAAGGAGCTTGTAAAGAAAAGCGTCTGGACTTCTTTAAGTTGCTTGAAGACGTTTCACCTCTCATCCGAGAAGCTTCTTCACTTCATCAGCATTGTTGCACAACCGTGTATTCAATCTTGTTACCCTTCTTTAAAGTCCACCACCTGTGCTGCAAGTGAAGTTGATGCATTAACACATTGAAAGTTGTGGCACTTCTCATTATTTGACGTGCACAGCTGCTCTGTGTGAGGGTCAAACATTTGTTTATTCAACACCTGTGAAGGTATCAGAAATCGGCTACTGAGAAAAAATGCATAGATAGCAAGAGAAGCAAATTAAAGCACTGCACGTGCTTTACGTGCTATGACATGCTGCACGTCATAAAACCCAGTTTCTTGATTAACATTTTTAAGAGTTAAGTTGTAATACTTTTGTGCATTATTAAAACAAATCCTAAAATTCTGTATCACTGTGCTGTTACGAGAAGGTAGCTTGAATGTAGGTATCTGGCCCTGTGTAAATCTTGAGCATGAGTGATGTTGTGGGACAGTGCACCAACTACACAGGTACAACAGCCGGAGAACCAAGAACCAGGAACAGCTACTTGGTGATCCCGACACAGACTCCAGCTTTCCATATCTGCATCTGCAATGAATATTAATAGAGATAAAATACAATCTTTTATCCTGTCTTCCTTCTCTCAGCCCAACCGGTCGCAGCAGATGGCCCCGCCCCTCCCTCAGCCTGGTTCTGTCAGAGGTTTCTTCCTGTTAAAAGGGAGTTTTTCCTTCCCACTGTCGCCAAAGTGCTTGCTCATAGGGGGTCATATGATTGTTGGGGCTTTCTCTATATCTATGAAGCACCTTGAGGTGGCTTTTGTTGTGATTTGGCGCTATATAAATAAAATTGAATTGAATTGAATACAATTTGCGCTCTCAGAGTGCTTCTTGTTTGTTTTTGTTGTAATCTGACTGTGGATATTGATGTTTTTAAAAGCATAATACAGCAAAAAAAACAAAAAAAACAAAAGCAAAAAAAGCCAGAAGGCCTTTTAAATTTCTTTAAATATTGTTCTGCTTTAGTCAAATCATAAGATTGTATATTATTAACTTGAAATTGAATTGTGATTTTTAATTTTAGGAATAGAATTTTAAGAATATTAGTTTTTACTGTCTCCAAATGGACAGGTAAAAAGCAGCTTTGAATTGACAGACCTCAAATAATAATATATTTCTTGGATTCGAGGGGGCACCCAAACTCCAACTACACTAATGACCAGGGCTGGACTGGGACAAAAAATCGGCCCGGGCATTTTGACTAGAGACCGGGCCACCAGGTATTATAGGAAAAACCATAAAGCCTTTGAATGAAAACAAACGCTGTTGTCACAGTGATGTACACTGTCTTCTTGGTATATATGTATCAGTCTAATAAACTTAAACCTACACCATCCTCCCTATTCTGGTATTCTAAACAGTACCCGAAAGTAGACTGCTTGGTCGAGTTAACCTCCTTAACTATCTACAACACTTGGTGAAAACCTTAAATTAAGACAGAGAAGACTAGAGGTGAGACATGATCATTACTGATTACTGATGACAGATTTAGATATATTTTCATAAACCATTCATTTGCCACATCAATAAACGGCATGGCAGGACAAAATATTTTTTCTAACATGGCAACCTTTAATAAGTGAAAGGAGACAGGAAGACAGGTGAGAAAGAATAAAACTTAATTGACTTTTTGATGGCATTTTACACACAGTACTGGTACAGAATCTAGAAAACGTGGGAAAATACTGGCATCATATACAGTACTTAGCTACTTCTGAAGAAATTATGATGGGACCCTAAAAAAATTACTGTGGACAGTAACGGATTTCTATAAATTTTTACATCAGATGAAAACGTTTGTTGTAAGATTCAGATAATTATTTGTTAAAAGCTAGACATTTTAAATGAGAATAAGAAAGAAAAGTATTTCTTTGTGCCCCCCTTTCCCTGTTAATGCCCTACCTGCCCCCCCTGGCAGCACTTTGCTAGACCCGCCCCTGCACAGTTACCAGCTGTCAGCTACATAGAAAAGGATCCTGGTGTTATTTGTCTCTCAGAAACAGTTCATAACTTCCCTTCAACTCATTCATGTCACCTAAAAGGTAAACCTGTTTCTCCATCACCTGTTCAGCTCTGATGATTCAGTAAGGACATCTCCTGGTTTCACCTTCATGTTTCCCTCTCACCAGATAACCAAACCGATATCATGACCAGCAGCTTTTACAGCTGTGGCTCCAGCAAACATCAGCTGATACTAGAAATTAATATTAAATAAATTCTAACAACAGCTGATCAAGCTTAAACGTGCTGCTGTTGTTTAGCGCGACATCAGCTGGTTTCCTCTTTCAGGCGCAAAGTGGGCGATAAACAAACAAGAGAGAAAAGCCGATCAGCTGATCATTGATCAGTTTCATGGTTGAAGTAGAAACAGGAGAGGGAGGGTGAGAGGATGAGAGAAGAAGAGGCAGCTGTGCAGTAAAGACAGAATAACTCCAGCTTTGTGTCTTTTTCATTGTAGCTGAAGTCCGGGACAAACTGTGTTCCTTTTCACCTCAAAACGAAACGCGCAACATTTTCTCTGAATACGAGACCATTCCGATTTTTACGGGACAGTTGGAAACTCTAATAACTGACCTTATAAATAAAATAAGATAAAACAAGTTCAACATCAATAACATCATAGCACCCACCCAGCAGTATATAAACTCTGTCATGCTAGCTAGAAAGCAGTACGAGTGTCAATAGAAAATTGTACTTAGTAGTCAGTATAATCTTTTAATAATATAAGTTTACATATGGTAGTGATAGGATGTGCGATCCTTAATAGTCTGGTTTAATTGGGCTTCAGTGTTTGTTAATGGGCCGTACTCCATGGGATCTGCCCGGGCACAGCCCAAAAAAGGGACATGGGCCCACCCTCCTGTAGACCCACCACACACAGGAGACACCATAGGGGTCGAGTGCACACACTGCACCCATCCCAATCGAGACTAGACTACCGGCTTGATATAGGTGGGCTCACCTCAATGCGCGGCTCGGGCTCTGGAACCAGTCTCCCGGTGAGGGGCTGCAATCTGTCTCAGTCTGGAGTTGATGAAAGGCGGCAGTCTGGGGTGGAAGTCTTAGCATCCCCTCAGGTTGCTGCCTGTATGTTGGAGTTTTTCCCAGTGGATGAGAGGGTTTGTTCCCTGCACCCTCAGGTTTGGTAATGTGTGACTGTCGTTTATGCCTATACACCGAACAACAGTTAAGGGTACCCGGCCTTCTTGGAGTCCCTGGGTTGGGTGAGACTTGGAGGGCCGTGATTGGGAGAATTAGCCTGCCAGATCTGAACCTGAGCGGTGTTCTGTTACTGGATTTCTGTGCAAAACATTGTGTCGATAACAAACACCATGTTCAAATATAAAGGAGTCTATAAGTGTATGTGGTACCAGGACACCCTTGGGAACGGGTCAGTCGTTGAATTTGTAATCATATCATCAGATCTGTGGCTGTATGTTCTGGAGAGTTGGGTGAAGAGAGATGCTGAGCTGTCAACTGATGAACACCTGGTGGTGCGTTGGATCAGGTCGTAGGAGAGGATGTTGGACAGATCTGGGGTGCCTAAACGTGAGGGTGCACTTGGAGCGCCTGGCAAAGGTCCCCATCTGTATTCTCACACATTCTCGTGCATCATGAATTCTTTCTAGAATTTTATTTTTAGCATTTATTTTTATATTGTAATATTTTAATTTTTGTTGCCTTCTGACCAGTGCTGTTTTGACTGTTTTTATTGTAATAAACTACAACTGCTCAGGGTGGAAAAGGTTTGCCCTGAGTAACTGAAGGCTCTGGATGTTATAAGGCTGTCCTGGTTGACACGTTTCTACAATGTTGCATGGAGATTAGGGGTACCTCTGGATTGGCAGACCGAGGTGGTGATTCCCATCTTCATGAAGCGGGTCGGGAGGGTGGATGAGTTTCTTCCACTGACAATATGTATGTCCAGAGGCATAGATTAAAGAGGGTTGTTTTTTAATTTTTTAGTTATAAGTTTTATTCACGACAAAATAAGTGTTTGTTGTAGAATGTGCAGCATGAAAGTAGCATGCATGTTTTGCATAGAACTGTTTTATGAAATTGCATCTGCATTTCACAAAGAATGACAAATTGGTATACGGGACAACAAATAAAATCTAATGTATAGAGAAAAGATAATAGGATATGCCCATGACAATAAGAATGATAAAGGACTTCACAAAGTCAATTTATTGCTAAAGTGTGATCTTAGAAAATTGCTATTGTGCACCACACTAAACAGAACAAATTCTGTCAAAACTTACTTTTGCAAGATCCCACAGATGTTTTGCAAGATCTTGAGAGTTTTTTTCTTTGCATTTATCATGCTTCCATCAGTATCTGTAAAGCTGTACAGAGTACTGCAGCTGGTTGTTAATGAATGCAACAAAGACCACCAGATCAAAGTACACCTAGCCACGAGTGTTTCCCCTTCCACTGACCACTATCTTCATCTCGCAAAATACATGTTCAGATTTTTTTTCTTCAATGTGCCTTGCGAGGCTCCATAACATACCTATCAATCTGTGAGCATTTCTCAGAGGCTGCAGCAACTGCAGCTTTTGAGGAAGTTGCAACAGCACATTTGTGAATTCTCACACGTAGCCCTACAGGAACACCCACAGTTACAAATACCATAGCGACCAACATCAGTGCTACTACTGCCCACAGTTCATGTAAAGGAAACATAACAGTGTCATACAATAAACTACAGAATCAGCATTGTTGTCTGTGAAGGTTCTCAGTCATTCAGGTCATCGTAGTCAAAGGAGCTTGTAAAGAAAAGCGTCTGGACTTCTTTAAGTTGCTTGAAGACGTTTCACCTCTCATCCGAGAAGCTTCTTCACTTCATCAGCATTGTTGCACAACCGTGTATTCAATCTTGTTACCCTTCTTTAAAGTCCACCACCTGTGCTGCAAGTGAAGTTGATGCATTAACACATTGAAAGTTGTGGCACTTCTCATTATTTGACGTGCACAGCTGCTCTGTGTGAGGGTCAAACATTTGTTTATTCAACACCTGTGAAGGTATCAGAAATCGGCTACTGAGAAAAAATGCATAGATAGCAAGAGAAGCAAATTAAAGCACTGCACGTGCTTTACGTGCTATGACATGCTGCACGTCATAAAACCCAGTTTCTTGATTAACATTTTTAAGAGTTAAGTTGTAATACTTTTGTGCATTATTAAAACAAATCCTAAAATTCTGTATCACTGTGCTGTTACGAGAAGGTAGCTTGAATGTAGGTATCTGGCCCTGTGTAAATCTTGAGCATGAGTGATGTTGTGGGACAGTGCACCAACTACACAGGTACAACAGCCGGAGAACCAAGAACCAGGAACAGCTACTTGGTGATCCCGACACAGACTCCGGCTTTCCATATCTGCATCTGCAATGAATATTAATAGAGATAAAATACAATCTTTTATCCTGTCTTCCTTCTCTCAGCCCAACCGGTCGCAGCAGATGGCCCCGCCCCTCCCTCAGCCTGGTTCTGTCAGAGGTTTCTTCCTGTTAAAAGGGAGTTTTTCCTTCCCACTGTCGCCAAAGTGCTTGCTCATAGGGGGTCATATGATTGTTGGGGCTTTCTCTATATCTATGAAGCACCTTGAGGCGGCTTTTGTTGTGATTTGGCGCTATATAAATAAAATTGAATTGAATTGAATACAATTTGCGCTCTCAGAGTGCTTCTTGTTTGTTTTTGTTGTAATCTGACTGTGGATATTGATGTTTTTAAAAGCATAATACAGCAAAAAAACCAAAAAAAACAAAAGCAAAAAAAGCCAGAAGGCCTTTTAAATTTCTTTAAATATTGTTCTGCTTTAGTCAAATCATAAGATTGTATATTATTAACTTGAAATTGAATTGTGATTTTTAATTTTAGGAATAGAATTTTAAGAATATTAGTTTTTACTGTCTCCAAATGGACAGGTAAAAAGCAGCTTTGAATTGACAGACCTCAAATAATAATATATTTCTTGGATTCGAGGGGGCACCCAAACTCCAACTACACTAATGACCAGGGCTGGACTGGGACAAAAAATCGGCCCGGGCATTTTGACTAGAGACCGGCCCACCAGGTATTATAGGAAAAACCATAAAGCCTTTGAATGAAAACAAACGCTGTTGTCACAGTGATGTACACTGTCTTCTTGGTATATATGTATCAGTCTAATAAACTTAAACCTACACCATCCTCCCTATTCTGGTATTCTAAACAGTACCCGAAAGTAGACTGCTTGGTCGAGTTAACCTCCTTAACTATCTACAACACTTGGTGAAAACCTTAAATTAAGACAGAGAAGACTAGAGGTGAGACATGATCATTACTGATTACTGATGACAGATTTAGATATATTTTCATAAACCATTCATTTGCCACATCAATAAACGGCATGGCAGGACAAAATATTTTTTCTAACATGGCAACCTTTAATAAGTGAAAGGAGACAGGAAGACAGGTGAGAAAGAATAAAACTTAATTGACTTTTTGATGGCATTTTACACACAGTACTGGTACAGAATCTAGAAAACGTGGGAAAATACTGGCATCATATACAGTACTTAGCTACTTCTGAAGAAATTATGATGGGACCCTAAAAAAATTACTGTGGACAGTAACGGATTTCTATAAATTTTTACATCAGATGAAAACGTTTGTTGTAAGATTCAGATAATTATTTGTTAAAAGCGAGACATTTTAAATGAGAATAAGAAAGAAAAGTATTTCTTTGTGCCACCCTTTCCCTGTTAATGCCCTACCTGCCCCCCCTGGCAGCACTTTGCTAGACCCGCCTCTGCACGGTTACCAGCTGTCAGCTACATAGAAAAGGATCCTGGTGTTATTTGTCTCTCAGAAACAGTTCATAACTTCCCTTCAACTCATTCATGTCACCTAAAAGGTAAACCTGTTTCTCCATCACCTGTTCAGCTCTGATGATTCAGTAAGGACATCTCCTGGTTTCACCTTCATGTTTCCCTCTCACCAGATAACCAAACCGATATCATGACCAGCAGCTTTTACAGCTGTGGCTCCAGCAAACATCAGCTGATACTAGAAATTAATATTAAATAAATTCTAACAACAGCTGATCAAGCTTAAATGTGCTGCTGTTGTTTAGCGCGACATCAGCTGGTTTCCTCTTTCAGGCGCAAAGTGGGCGATAAACAAACAAGAGAGAAAAGCCGATCAGCTGATCATTGATCAGTTTCATGGTTGAAGTAGAAACAGGAGAGGGAGGGTGAGAGGATGAGAGAAGAAGAGGCAGCTGTGCAGCAAAGACAGAATAACTCCAGCTTTGTGTCTTTTTCATTGTAGCTGAAGTCCGGGACAAACTGTGTTCCTTTTCACCTCAAAACGAAACGCGCAACATTTTCTCTGAATACGAGACCATTCCGATTTTTACGGGACGGTTGGAAACTCTAATAACTGACCTTATAAATAAAATAAGATAAAACAAGTTCAACATCAATAACATCATAGCACCCACCCAGCAGTATATAAACTCTGTCATGCAAGTAAGCAGTACGAGTGCCAATAGAAAATTGTACTTAGTAGTCAGTATAATCTTTTAATAATATAAGTTTACATATGGTAGTGATAGGATGTGCGATCCTTAATAGTCTGGTTTAATTGGGCTTCAGTGTTTGTTAATGGACCGTACTCCATGGGATCTGCCCGGGCACAGCCCAAAAAAGGGACATGGGCCCACCCTCCTGTAGACCCACCACACACAGGAGACACCATAGGGGTCGAGTGCACACACTGCACCCATCCCAATCGAGACTAGACTACCGGCTTGATATAGGTGGGCTCACCTCAATGCGCGGCTCGGGCTCTGGAACCAGTCTCCCGGTGAGGGGCTGCAATCTGTCTCAGTCTGGAGTTGATGAAAGGCGGCAGTCTGGGGTGGAAGTCTTAGCATCCCCTCAGGTTGCTGCCTGTATGTTGGAGTTTTTCCCAGTGGATGAGAGGGTTTGTTCCCTGCACCCTCAGGTTTGGTAATGTGTGACTGTCGTTTATGCCTATGCACCGAACAACAGTTAAGGGTACCCGGCCTTCTTGGAGTCCCTGGGTTGGGTGAGACTTGGAGGGCCGTGATTGGGAGAATTAGCCTGCCAGATCTGAACCTGAGCGGTGTTCTGTTACTGGATTTCTGTGCAAAACATTGTGTCGATAACAAACACCATGTTCAAATATAAGGGAGTCTATAAGTGTATGTGGTACCAGGACACCCTTGGGAACGGGTCAGTCGTTGAATTTGTAATCATATCATCAGATCTGTGGCTGTATGTTCTGGAGAGTTGGGTGAAGAGAGATGCTGAGCTGTCAACTGATGAACACCTGGTGGTGCGTTGGATCAGGTCGTAGGAGAGGATGTTGGACAGATCTGGGGTGCCTAAACGTGAGGGTGCACTTGGAGCGCCTGGCAAAGGTCCCCATCTGTATTCTCACACATTCTCGTGCATCATGAATTCTTTCTAGAATTTTATTTTTAGCATTTATTTTTATATTGTAATATTTTAATTTTTGTTGCCTTCTGACCAGTGCTGTTTTGACAGTTTTTATTGTAATAAACTACAACTGCTCAGGGTGGAAAAGGTTTGCCCTGAGTAACTGAAGGCTCTGGATGTTATAAGGCTGTCCTGGTTGACACGTTTCTACAATGTTGCATGGAGATTAGGGGTACCTCTGGATTGGCAGACCGAGGTGGTGATTCCCATCTTCATGAAGCGGGTCGGGAGGGTGGATGAGTTTCTTCCACTGACAATATGTATGTCCAGAGGCATAGATTAAAGAGGGTTGTTTTTTAATTTTTTAGTTATAAGTTTTATTCACGACAAAATAAGTGTTTGTTGTAGAATGTGCAGCATGAAAGTAGCATGCATGTTTTGCATAGAACTGTTTTATGAAATTGCATCTGCATTTCACAAAGAATGACAAATTGGTATACGGGACAACAAATAAAATCTAATGTATAGAGAAAAGATAATAGGATATGCCCATGACAATAAAAATGATAAAGGACTTCACAAAGTCAATTTATTGCTAAAGTGTGATCTTAGAAAATTGCTATTGTGCACCACACTAAACAGAACAAATTCTGTCAAAACTTACTTTTGCAAGATCCCACAGATGTTTTGCAAGATCTTGAGAGTTTTTTTCTTTGCATTTATCATGCTTCCATCAGTATCTGTAAAGCTGTACAGAGTACTGCAGCTGGTTGTTAATGAATGCAACAAAGACCACCAGATCAAAGTACACCTAGCCACGAGTGTTTCCCCTTCCACTGACCACTATCTTCATCTCGCAAAATACATGTTCAGATTTTTTTTCTTCAATGTGCCTTGCGAGGCTCCATAACATACCTATCAATCTGTGAGCATTTCTCAGAGGCTGCAGCAACTGCAGCTTTTGAGGAAGTTGCAACAGCACATTTGTGAATTCTCACACGTAGCCCTACAGGAACACCCACAGTTACAAATACCATAGCGACCAACATCAGTGCTACTACTGCCCACAGTTCATGTAAAGGAAACATAACGGTGTCATACAATAAACTACAGAATCAGCATTGTTGTCTGTGAAGGTTCTCAGTCATTCAGGTCATCGTAGTCAAAGGAGCTTGTAAAGAAAAGCGTCTGGACTTCTTTAAGTTGCTTGAAGACGTTTCACCTCTCATCCGAGAAGCTTCTTCACTTCATCAGCATTGTTGCACAACCGTGTATTCAATCTTGTTACCCTTCTTTAAAGTCCACCACCTGTGCTGCAAGTGAAGTTGATGCATTAACACATTGAAAGTTGTGGCACTTCTCATTATTTGACGTGCACAGCTGCTCTGTGTGAGGGTCAAACATTTGTTTATTCAACACCTGTGAAGGTATCAGAAATCGGCTACTGAGAAAAAATGCATAGATAGCAAGAGAAGCAAATTAAAGCACTGCACGTGCTTTACGTGCTATGACATGCTGCACGTCATAAAACCCAGTTTCTTGATTAACATTTTTAAGAGTTAAGTTGTAATACTTTTGTGCATTATTAAAACAAATCCTAAAATTCTGTATCACTGTGCTGTTACGAGAAGGTAGCTTGAATGTAGGTATCTGGCCCTGTGTAAATCTTGAGCATGAGTGATGTTGTGGGACAGTGCACCAACTACACAGGTACAACAGCCGGAGAACCAAGAACCAGGAACAGCTACTTGGTGATCCCGACACAGACTCCGGCTTTCCATATCTGCATCTGCAATGAATATTAATAGAGATAAAATACAATCTTTTATCCTGTCTTCCTTCTCTCAGCCCAACCGGTCGCAGCAGATGGCCCCGCCCCTCCCTGAGCCTGGTTCTGTCAGAGGTTTCTTCCTGTTAAAAGGGAGTTTTTCCTTCCCACTGTCGCCAAAGTGCTTGCTCATAGGGGGTCATATGATTGTTGGGGCTTTCTCTATATCTATGAAGCACCTTGAGGCGGCTTTTGTTGTGATTTGGCGCTATATAAATAAAATTGAATTGAATTGAATACAATTTGCGCTCTCAGAGTGCTTCTTGTTTGTTTTTGTTGTAATCTGACTGTGGATATTGATGTTTTTAAAAGCATAATACAGCAAAAAAAAAACAAACAAACAAAACCCAGAAGGCCTTTTAAATTTCTTTAAATATTGTTCTGCTTTAGTCAAATCAAAAGATTGTATATTATTAACTTGAAATTGAATTGTGATTTTTAATTTTAGGAATAGAATTTTAAGAATATTAGTTTTTACTGTCTCCAAATGGACAGGTAAAAAGCAGCTTTGAATTGACAGACCTCAAATAATAATATATTTCTTGGATTCGAGGGGGCACCCAAACTCCAACTACACTACTGTGCTAGACAGCAATATCACAGAACAGTGAACTCTTGGCACACACAAAAAATCCCCAGTGTAATCAATCCTCCACAGCAATGAAACACTGGATTATTGGGTACAGACACTCTCTTGTAGCCAAAAGGTCAGAGGGTTAGTCCTTTCCAAAGCTATCAAAACATCATTTAGCAGGGCAGCGGCAAACAGTGTCTGAAAAGTGACTTTTTATAACCACTGTCATACTTATTAGATATTAAATTTATAATTATTTTCTTCTCTGTATTGTTATCCATTCAGAACCAATACAATTATCCTGATAGATGCAGAAGGGAATGTGATCTTCACAGAGCGCACCATGCTTGACTGTGACACAACCAAATGGAGCACCAGTTCTTTCCAGTTCAAACTGCAGGAGTGAAGACACAATGGAGGAAACCTACTCTGTGCCTTTCTGCATCATCTCTCCTTCCGTTACCTTTTCCGCACCATCTCCTTCAGCTGAACCTCATGTGACCGCAAAGACTCATCAGCACTTTTTTTTATTCAGCTAGTCACTAGCTGCCTCGTTAACATCAGTTTCATATATTTCTTACTTTTGATTTAATTTAAAGATGTATGCTAATTTTTAAAAAAAGCAAAGATGCCAAAGGACATTTAGAGTTTTGTAGAGGAAAATATTTTACCTACATGTCATGAACCTTCTCAAAAATTATAGCTTGAATGTAATTTGGTAAATATAAGATTGGTGTGATGCCATTTTCTGTCATGAACGCTAGACATTGTGGCCCTTTCACACACATGGCAAAAGACAGGAGATGATCTGTGTTAGGCACATTACATGCAGTACGTTACGACTGGTTCTGTCATTAGTGGTTTTAAATACAGCTTGTCTGGGTGAAGTGTAGAAAAGCTCGTCTGCGGTGCATGAATACATGCTTTTTGGTGTCCGATGTAACCTTCCATCCATGATTTACATTTTATGCTCTATTTTCAGGCTGCAGGCTAAAATGGCATTCTATGACAAGTCATAGGGTCACATATATTTTTCTAGAAGATTTAAGTTCACACGAGTCATCACCAGGATTACTGGCTACTTTGTAAGTTTCTGATTACCCTTTCATTGGTGTTTAGGTAATTTTGCGTCACAGCATCAAATGTTTCAATGCACTGTTAAATGCACTGGATCTTGAAAAAACAGCCTGAAAATAAATAACAGTTTATCCAAACACCTCTCTTTTTGATTGTTGCATTATGATTACGGATACAAAATAACTGTCAGGAACCATGTGCTCACACACATATCAGTATAGGCCTAGGAAGCTGGCTCCGCTGCTTCCTGTATGACTCTAGGATTCACCCACATGCAGGTGACGTATGAGTAATGTATTTATTAATGTGAAGAAAGCTTTTTGTAACCAGATTGAACCCATGGTTAATTTGACTTCTTCTGTTCCCTAAAAAAGAGTTCAAACTTGATATGATTTGTGAGTAATATGTACATATGTATTTTGATCTTTTGTTAGTTTTTTCCATTTAAAATCTCCCTATGGTCATTTAACCAGTATCCCTGGTTTACAGTGTTATGCCATTGTATGTACTTTAGCTGACCTGCAACTGTTTTCAAACAGTGACCCCTCCTGCCTGTGTGGAATATTGCACCCTTCAGGATGTACCTGAACATTGGGTGTATTTAAAGATTACCTTCTTATTTTTTTTAACCAGCAGAATGGGCACTGGTATCTTCACATCAATGTTTTAAAGCAATACAGCATCTAAAGAGGTGTAGAGGAGTATAAATCTAGACAAGTACAAATAGAATACCAGTGGCACAGCATTAAAAAATAATGCAGTTTTTATTTTTATCAGATTAATTTCAGCTGTGAAACAAATTTGTGGTTGTATTACCATCACTCCATTTTTATAGGCTGTATGTAAACATCTTTATAGTTTTCTTCATACACTGTGTGCTGTAAGCATCCACCAGTCCCAGAATTAGCACTCTCTGCTAAAGGCAGCAAGAGTCCACTTGACAAAACCAAAGCATGTTTTGTAAGATTTTGCATCACTGATTAAACATATCTGAATTTATTGATTCATGCAGGAGGTGTGTAGCACATGCTCACTTTAATGTTATGTTATAATTTGGTTGCTCTTCCCATTTTTAAAAACATTATCCTTTTTTAATGCTTGTCGGCTACCCCTTGTAGTCAAAGTGTGCATAAAGGGATTTCACGCAATATCAGGAGTTTCAAAAATGTGAACCATCCCACTGGATGGCTTCACATTATGTGAAAATGGGGGAGGGGGGATTCCAGTTATTCAATGGGACGCCGTTTGTAAACTGAATGATGCTGGAATTAGTAGCAACATTTTTCCACATTTAGCTCCAAGCCTTATTAAAAACATGTTTTTTCAAGTCATTTTTCACAATATTCAAATTTCCAAAGAGGAACTGGAAAATGTTCTTTCCCTGAAAATGTCTTTTACTGAAGCTGCATCTATCCTCTCCATCTCAAGGCCTACTCTATAAGACTATTATAACAAGTAAGTTATACAGTCGCTTACATTTAATGCTTCATTGAGCTGTATGTTTAAGTGTAGAAGAAAACCAAAGATCAAAGACGACACAGTTCAGTGCCAGTTAGCAAAGATGATGCATTTTGTCCTTTGGATGTATCATATTGCTGGTCTCTGTCAGCCTCTGTGGACCTTCACCACCATCTGCACCACGCACGAGGGTTTGAGCCCATATTCAGATAGAGATGCAGAGTCGTTCACCAATAGCTTCCCAGCGACAGTCAGCCGGACTTCAGCCATAAGATATCCTACACACACAACAGAGGACAGAGATGAACCTCACAAAATATTTAAACATGTCAAAAACTATTATGTCAGGTTCCCTGAACGCCACTGAAGATGCACACATTTTAAACACACTCCTGTGTCCAAAACTCCTTAGCAGTGACAACAAAGTTAATATTTCAAAATCATCCTCAGTGCACACCTTTCCCCCCACTGTGGTCAAGATGCTCTTAGCTGTTTGGTTCCTCCTGCTCAGGATTTCTTCAAAGGAAAAAAGGAAACAAAAAGAAGTTTTAAAAGTTTTTTGTTGGCGGTGTTTTTGACTTTCAAGCTCAATCAAAGCAGAAAAAGACTTCAAAACAAATTCAATTGAATGGATGGGTATAATCTTCCATTGAAAGCCAGCAAGAAATAACAGTTTTTTAGAGAGTTTTGGTTTTGGTCATCATACACATAACTGGCCAGCAGTTATGGACTCAGCAGACGCGGAACGGTCAGCCATTCAGAGGCAGGGGGCGATATTAGGAAGTCATGAACAATCTATTCAGTTCCTGTTAGCCCAGCAGCAGACTCTTAGAGATGGTCAAAGTAAAATACTAGAGTCCCTCCAGGCTCTACAAGCGGATATTTCTACTGCTGCTGGTTCTGCCTCGGGCCCCGCGGGCCAAGACTCCGGTACACCAGCTCCTCTGCCTCAACCTGTTGCCGTTGCATCTCCACCTACATCAGCTTTCCGTGATGCTACGTCCCCGGAGCCCGAACCATTTTCAGGGGATCCAGGGAGTTGTAGCGGGTTTTTGCTTCAGGTCGACCTTGTTTTCGGTCGTTCTCCACGCACATTTGTTGCGGATTCTAATAGGATATCTTATTTGGTGGGTAAACTGCGTAATCGTGCACTTAAGTGGGCGGAGGCGTATCTATCGAAGAATCCTTTGTTAACCTGTTCTTATGAGGTGTTTTTGGGGGAATTCCAGAAAACGTTTGCGCACCCCATTTCTGAGGGTAGTTCTGCGCAGAGGCTGCTGGATCTTCGCCAGGGCCGTCAGAGGGTTTAAACTAAATAATGATCTGGTCCGGGTCAGAGAGGACAGCTATTCCGGGGATTGGACTGGAAAGCAAGTCACAAAGGGTCCAGGAAAAGGTCGAGGTCACTGTAACAGAATACAGATGTTCAAAACATAGATAAGGAGGCATATGAATATGTTGTTTGGCTCAAAATCCTCCTTCGTACTGCGTACTTGCCAACGGAGGTCGGAGATGACATAGAGGGGTGAGTAGTCCGAGTGTGTAAATCCAAAAACTCCTGGCGTGGAGGCAGAGAGGCAGGTAGGTAGTTTTGGTAATAGCCTGAGGGACTATCAGAAGGTCCAGCATCCAAGTAGAAGCTCTTCGCCAGGGGTTAACTGTTAGGTGTAGCTGAAAAGGGAGGCGCACAAAAACAAAACATACACTGAGGCAAGGTGATTCAAAAAAAAACACGTAAGGAAATTATGGTGGTGGCCTGCACTGACTGATGTTTAGCAGAGAATCTGGCGAAGAGAGATTGAGAACGCTGGCCTTATGAGTCCCCCGGCTAATTACCCACAGATGTCAGCGATCAGCAAAAACACTGAGGCCCCTCCCAGGGGTGGAGACGCCGGCTCGGAGGGAGACACACTGGCACACACCCGGACCATGACAGTACCCCCCTCTCAAGGGACGCCACCCGGCGGCCGACCAGCACCCGCCCCACGACGTGACCTAAGAAAATCAGAAACCATCACAGAGTCAAGCATCAAAGAACGAGGAACCCAAGAACGCTCCTCCGGCCCATAACCCTCCCAGTCCACCAAAAACTGCAGCCCCCTACCCCGCCGCCGCACACCCAAAATGCGCCGGACAGAAAACGCAGGGTGCCCATCAATGAGCCGGGCGGGAGGCGGGGGCACCGGAGGTGGGCACAGACGACTAGACACCACCGGCTTCACCTGAGAAACGTGAAAGACCGGGTGAACCCGCAAGGCAGCAGGCAAACAGAGCTTGACAGCCGTAGGGCTGAGGACCCTGTCCACAGAATAGGGGCCGATGTAACGAGGAGACAACTTGCGGGAGGATGCCCTGAGAGGGATGTCCTTAGCGGCGAGCCACACCTTTTGGCCCGGTGAGTACACAGGCGCAGGAGACCGGCGACGGTCGGCACAGCAACGTTGGCGAGCCACAGCACGCAACAGCGCCTCCCGCGTACGGGACCAGACCCGACGGCAGCGCTGAAGATGATGCTGGACCGAGGGGACAGCAAGATCAGTCTCCTCCTCCGGAAACAGGGGCGGCTGATAACCCAAAGAGGCCTCGAACGGTGACAACCCAGTAGCAGACGAAACCAAGGAGTTGTGGGCATACTCCACCCACGGCAGATACGAGGCCCAAGTCGCAGGGTTATGACAGGTCACACAGCGGAGCGCGGCCTCAAGCTCCTGATTTAAACGTTCCGTCTGGCCGTTCGTCTGAGGATGGTAACCAGAGCTCAGACAAGGCCTGGCCCCCAAAGCAGCGCAAAAAGAACCCCAAACTTGGGACGAGAACTGCGGACCCCTGTCCGAAACTATTTCCACAGGAATGCCATGAAGCCGAAAAACATGGTCCAACAACGAAGTAGACGTCTCAGCAGCAGTGGGCAACTTCTCCAAAGCGACGAAATGAGCAGCCTTAGAAAACCGATCCACGACCGAGAGAATAGTGGTCTTCCCAGCAGAAACCGGGAGTCCCGTAACAAAATCCAGGGCGATGTGGGACCAAGGGCGATGAGGCGTAGACAACGGCTGCAACAGCCCAGCAGGACGGTGAGTACGCGACTTACACCTGGCACACACAGGGCACGCAGCCACATATTCCCGAACATCTTTGTCCAGAGTGGCCCACCAAAAATGTCTCTTAACCATAGAAGTCGTCCTGCCCCTGCCCGGGTGACACGCAAACCTCGAAGCGTGCACCCATTCCAGTACCTTGGAGCGAGCAGCCGCGGGAACAAAACGCCGGTTAGTCGGTCCCGTGCCCGGATCCGGTTCCGTCCGGAGGCCCCGGTTGATGGCGTCCTCCACCTCCCAGGTAATAGCTCCCACCGTACAGCCGGCCGGAAGAATGGTGGAAAACTCCGCCGGACCCGTGTCAGAGTCAAACTGCCGAGAGAGGGCATCTGGTTTGGTGTTTCTGGAACCCGGGCGATAGGAAATGGAAAAGTTAAAACGTGCGAAAAACAGCGACCAACGAGCTTGACGTGCATTCAACCTCTTCGCACCGCGTAGGTACGTCAAGTTCTTATGATCCGTCAAAACCAGGAACGGTAGCGCCGCGCCTTCCAGATGATGACGCCACTCCTCCAACGCCAACTTAACGGCAAGCAGTTCCCGGTCCCCCACATCATAGTTCCGTTCCGCTGGTGAAAGCCGCCGAGAGAAAAAGGCGCACGGCCGTAGCTTAGAGGAGGGGCCGGCACGTTGTGAAAGCACAGCCCCCACCCCCACATCAGAAGCATCCACCTCCACAATAAAAGCCTTAGACGGATCGGGCTGAGCGAGGACGGGCGCAGTAGAAAACAGATGTTTCAGCTTCGTGAACGCGCTGTCTGCTTCGGCGGACCAGCCGAACGGAAGCTTAGTAGAGGTAAGGCGTGTAAGCGGAGCCGCCACCAGACTGTAGTTCCTTATGAACCGACGATAGAAATTTGCAAATCCCAAAAACCCCTGGAGTTGCTTGCGAGTAGAAGGCACAGGCCAGTCTGTGACCGCCTTCACCTTAGCCGGATCCGTCTTCACCTGCCCCCCTGCCAAGATGTATCCCAGGAAAGAGACCGATGTCAAATGAAACTCACATTTCTCAGCCTTGGCATACAGTCTGTTTTCCAAGAGGCGTTGAAGGACAGCTCGGACATGTGAATGATGCTCAGCCAAAGATTTAGAAAAAATAAGAATGTCATCTAAATAGACGAACACAAAACGGTCGAGGAAATCCCGTAGGACATCATTTATTAGGGCCTGAAACACCGCTGGAGCGTTCGTTAAACCGAAAGGCATAACGAGATACTCGAAATGACCCAAGGGGGTGTTAAACGCGGTCTTCCACTCGTCTCCCTGACGGATTCGCACCAAATGATAAGCATTGCGAAGATCTAACTTAGTGAACACCGTGGCACCCTGTAGCGATTCAATAGCGGAGCTAATGAGTGGCAAGGGATACTTATTTTTAACAGTGACGTCATTCAAGCCCCTGAAATCAATACACGGCCGAAGAGACCCATCCTTCTTGTCTACAAAAAAAAAAAAACCCAGCCGCCACGGGGGATGAAGACGGACGGATTAACCCAGCCGCTAGTGAATCCCTAATATACTCCTCCATCGCAGCACGTTCAGGCCTAGAGATACTATATAACCGGCTCTTGGGCAGGGACGCTCCGGGGAGCAAATCAATCGCACAGTCATAGGGGCGATGGGGCGGTAGAGACTGCGCTTTGATCTTACTGAATACTTCCCGCAAATCATGATACTCAGGCGGCACCCCTGAGAGATCGGGGACATATTCGTCAGTCCCCGTAGCCTCCCCCGGGCCGGGAAAACGGGCGGAAGTCAGACAATTGGAGTGGCAAAAAGGGCTCCAGCTGACAACCCTTTGCCCCTCCCAATCCAAGTGCGGATTGTGTAAGCACAGCCAGGGATAACCCAAAGTGAGCGGAGTATCAGGTGAATCGAGGACAAAAAAGGTGAGTTTCTCCCTATGATTCCCCGAAGTGCACAGTGACACTGGACCAGTGTGAAAAGAAATTTTAGTGAAAACCTGGTTATTAATCGCTCTAACTGGAATGGGCGGCTCAAGGCGCACGAGCGGAACGCCTAATCGTTCAGCGAGATCGAGACTGATTAAATTCTGTTCAGAACCAGAATCTAATAAGGCTGTGCACGAATGAGTAATCTGTAGTATCTCCAAGGTGACAGGGAGTTGTAAACGGGGTTTCTGACCAGAATTCGAACCGCCCACCCGTATCCCCGATTCTACCGGCGGGCGACACCTTTTCCCTCCTTCGGGCATGCAGCAATCAAGTGTTCCAGCGAGCCACAGTAAAAACAGGCATGAGCCCGACGCCGCCGCTCCCTCTCCTCCGGTGTCAACCGTGACCGGCCAATCTGCATAGGCTCCGGCTCGGGATCGGTGACGTAAGCCGAGGCGACAAACTCATGCGAGTCCACAGTCGGCGACGGTGACGTACCCGGAAACGAGCGCGGTAAACGGCGCTGGGATTTGTAGTTCCTGTCCCTCTCCCTGTCACGCAACCTGTTGTCAATGCGAAGGGAGAGGGACGCCAGTTCCTCAAAAGATTTTGGCTCATCACGGGAGGCAAGCTGGTCTTTCATACCCTCGTTCAATGCCCGGAAAAACACCCCGCGCAGAGCGTCGTCAGGCCAACCGGTTTCGGCGGCGGCAGTACGAAAATCAATCAAAAAATCGGCAACCCTCTGACGGCCCTGGCGAAGATCCAGCAGCCTCTGCGCAGAACTACCCTCAGAAATGGGGTGCGCAAACGTTTTCTGGAATTCCCCCAAAAACACCTCATAAGAACAGGTTAACAAAGGATTCTTCGATAGATACGCCTCCGCCCACTTAAGTGCACGATTACGCAGTTTACCCACCAAATAAGATATCCTATTAGAATCCGCAACAAATGTGCGTGGAGAACGACCGAAAACAAGGTCGACCTGAAGCAAAAACCCGCTACAACTCCCTGGATCCCCTGAAAATGGTTCGGGCTCCGGGGACGTAGCATCACGGAAAGCTGATGTAGGTGGAGATGCAACGGCAACAGGTTGAGGCAGAGGAGCTGGTGTACCGGAGTCTTGGCCCGCGGGGCCCGAGGCAGAACCAGCAGCAGTAGAAATATCCGCTTGTAGAGCCTGGAGGGACTCTAGTATTTTACTTTGACCATCTCTAAGAGTCTGCTGCTGGGCTAACAGGAACTGAATAGATTGTTCATGACTTCCTAATATCGCCCCCTGCCTCTGAATGGCTGACCGTTCCGCGTCTGCTGAGTCCATAACTGCTGGCCAGATTCTACTGTTACGGCCGAGACCGTTTCAGACGAGTGACAGGACTCAAACGCAAGACGCCGAACAGCTCGTAAATATATTTTAAGAATAATGTTTAATGTGTACACAAAATATTCATAAACAAAAGGTGAGCGTAGACGTTTAAACTAAATAATGATCTGGTCCGGGTCAGAGAGGACAGCTATTCCGGGGATTGGACTGGAAAGCAAGTCACAAAGGGTCCAGGAAAAGGTCGAGGTCACTGTAACAGAATACAGATGTTCAAAACATAGATAAGGAGGCATATGAATATGTTGTTTGGCTCAAAATCCTCCTTCGTACTGCGTACTTGCCAACGGAGGTCGGAGATGACATAGAGGGGTGAGTAGTCCGAGTGTGTAAATCCAAAAACTCCTGGCGTGGAGGCAGAGAGGCAGGTAGGTAGTTTTGGTAATAGCCTGAGGGACTATCAGAAGGTCCAGCATCCAAGTAGAAGCTCTTCGCCAGGGGTTAACTGTTAGGTGTAGCTGAAAAGGGAGGCGCACAAAAACAAAACATACACTGAGGCAAGGTGATTAAAAAAAAAACACGTAAGGAAATTATGGTGGTGGCCTGCACTGACTGATGTTTAGCAGAGAATCTGGCGAAGAGAGATTGAGAACGCTGGCCTTATGAGTCCCCCGGCTAATTACCCACAGATGTCAGCGATCAGCAAAAACACTGAGGCCCCTCCCAGGGGTGGAGACGCCGGCTCGGAGGGAGACACACTGGCACACACCCGGACCATGACAGCGTTTGCAATATAATCTGTGACTATTATGAAAGTAACATACATAACTTGAAAAGCTAAAATCAATCATAACATTAAGCTCACCTTGTTTTTGTGGAGAAGGTGATCAGGCTTTTTCTTCATGTCCTGAGACCAGGTGCACTGGATCATCACCAGCTTGTATCTTCATCCTTTTTCACTCAGTGAAGTCTTTCTCTTTGTTCTCTTTGCAACAGAAAACTACTGTGTGATCACAGGTGAAGTTAGGGATATTTTTCCTGTGCAGTTTTTATAGTGCTTCATTTGGTGAAGCTGTTGATCCACTTTGATCTCAAAGGATCTCGACGGTGGAAAAAAGTAATATTTCTCCTTACCATTAGGCTAAATATAGATATAACAATTTATAATATGTCAGCAGCATCCCCATAAGGGAGGTCTCCCTGTAGTGTCCCGAATGCAGATCCATTGTGATAAGAGAGAATGGATCAGATTTGAATGTCCTCTGTAAAGTGTGCACAGCAGTAAATGGACAGCCATTTGAATTCTGCTTGCAGTGTTTGAGGGAATGGGAGAGTCCACGGCCTTGGAAAGACTGCTGTGAAAATCACTAAAAACACTACAAACCTGCCCAGATATAACCTTTGGTTCATTGGAGGAAGTCCACGGATGTCCTTCTATCCGTCCCTGTCTCACCTCCTGGTTGAGTACAGCAAGTGGAATTGTAAATGTGTTGTTTGTCCTCGATGTAAGGTAAAGTTATGTTTTCTATGCCTGAAGAGCTATACTAAATGTATTTTTTAAAGCGACTTCTGTGTACCATGCTCCAGCGGTGTAGCTGTATGGCAGAAGAAATAATGACAGAGACACAAAGCTTCCAAGTTTTACTTTTGATGTGGGAGTGCCTTATTTGTAATAATGTACCATGCTGTGTTTTTTAATTCCCTTTTTATAATTCTCTATCTCTCTAATTCTCTCCAAATCAGATATAATTAGTGTTGGGTTCTATTGATGAGAAATTTGCTACTAAGTGTGATCTTTACAGCTGCATTATGTCTGAATCATAATGATAATAAACCTGAAAAATGTAATTCATTCATAAATGTGAAATATAGTTAATCATACATTAGGTTATTACTCATTCCTTAAGATTTAGTTATTTTATGTTGACCTGTCATTGTCTGCTGCTTCTTTAGCATTAGCTTGATGGCATTAATCACTTGTGCTATTCAGGCATTTTTTCCGTGTTTTTTTTTTGTTAGCTTTATGATGACTGCTATTTTTTCTTCTAAATTGTTTAAGGAAATCAATGTCTATTTTATTAAAACCTTGTTATGCTTAATAAACAGTTAGGGTGTAAAGCATGCATGTTACAAGCACGTAGATGCTTTTATTTACAGTTTGTCGTTGGTTTCTTCTGCTTGTGCAGTTTTCCAGCCAACTTCTTCCCGTGCAGCACACAGTCCCAACATGATCAGATGATGCAGAACAGCCGTGTGGGTCAGCATCCCCTGACACCACACCCTGAACCCACCAGCCAAAGGTGTGTGTGTGTGTGTGTGTGTGTGTGTGTGTCCATCCATCCCTAGGTGAAGCTGCACCCGATGAAGGAGAGGAAGAGCGCAAATAAGTGGGGCTAAAAACCACAGCACTTCTCAACGGTTTTTCAGATAGAATCAGATAGAAGCGCATTCTCCTTTATAAATATGTGTATCCCTTCGTTACCATGGGAACGAAGATACAGGGATTTGTAGAGTCAATGCGGACTTTGTGGACATTTGAAAAGGTCAGGAGTTAAGAGTGGGACACTTGGGGTTTTTTCTTCTATTTTTCTTTTTCTTTTTGCCACAAGACCGGAAAAACGGCATGTGTCCCTAAGTTGCGGCTTCGGTAGTTGGGATCTACCTATCCGAAGAGGAAGACGCATAAAGGGAGTGACTTTTTTTTTTTTTTAATTGGCAGATAATTTCAAATGCAGGCGTTTCTATCAGCTCAACAAATGTCAGCACACACAAACTGTGTGTAGTGTGTAGCACAGTGTGTTGGTAGCCAAATCGCCGGCTGCGGTGTTTGACACGAAGAAACAAGAAATCAAGCTGAGACAAGAAGAAGGTTTAGAAAGACAAGACAGGAGAGGAAGAAGAGACGTTACATTTAAAGGTAAGGACTCCTCATTTAAAGATCACATGTAAGTCCTCGTGTTTTTAAATCACATACTGGGTCTGTACAGGTAACATTATGTTTTTTACATAGTGTGAAACGTGCTACAAATCAAACTTAGGTAGGCTGTGTTACTTAAAGGCTGCAGGAAAATACTCGGTTGTGTTTAAAAAGGTTAGTTTGCTGTACTGTGATGGATTTAAAGCAAATAAGGATCCTAACTGCAAAAGAAAATGATTTTCAAAAAGGTTGAAATATCTAAAGCAATGGCAGATTTAAAAAAAAACACACACACAATAAAAACAACAGACTGCAGGGAGGTTCTGTTCTGTGATGTCACAATCAAGCTGGTCTGAATAGAGATACAGTCCCGATCAAAAGTTTAAGACCTCTTGAAAAATTGCAACAAAAAAATAAAAAAAAAAATCATATTTTGCATGGTTGGATCTTAACAAGGTTCCAAGTAGAGCTTCAACATGCAACAAGCAGAAATTGGACAAAAACATTTTTTGAGCATTCAATTTATTGAAAAATAATGCTTAAATTGAAACAGGCTTAAATAAATATATATATATATATATATATATATATATATATATATATATATATATATATATATATATATATATATATATATATATATATATATATATATATATATATATATAGCTGATCATAAGTTTAGGACCACACCAGGGTTTCAAGTAGAGCTTCAACATGCAACAAGCAGAAATTGGACAAAAACATTTTTTGAGCATCCAATTTATTGAAAACAAACAGAAAAATAAACAGAAATCAAAGTTCCAAACATGAACTCAGTAATGAATAGCTTCACAGCTATTGCTGATCACTTCAAAAAATTTGTTGCGGCTCTTTTATAGCATCACACAAACATCTCACATAAGCTCTATCTCTACAGTTTTATGACGCACTCATAGCACACTATGCCCACATTTGTGGAGAGCAACCTTTGCATCATTTGTGGTAATGGGAAACAGTAAGGCATTTTGTACCAGGAGCTCGTTTTGCTTGTCGACCCCTAACAGTCAGCAGATAACATGTTAATCAGGTTATGTTATGACAATCCCTGCAGCACATCCATTTAAATGTCTTGGAGACGTGAGTGAAGTTGGCGGGGGGGCCAACTTCACTCACTCTTCAAATCCAACAAAAGTGGTATCAAACGTTTGTGCTGCGTTTGTGCTGCAAAAATTTTCGTTTGTGCTGCTATCATTTTAAAGATATTAATAAAAGTTTCTAGAGGTCATCAGAGGTCAACCAGCCCCCTCATATTAATGGAATCAAACAAAATTGGTGTCAATCAGTTGTGCTATGTTTGTGCTGGTTTGTGCTGCTAAAATTGTCGTTTGTGCTGCTTCTGTTTTCAAAGATATTAATGAAAATGTAAAGGTCAAATGTACTGTTTATAAGATTGGGGAAAACTGCAGTCAGCTGAGACTGAAGAACTCACTTGGATGAGTGACGAAACGTTTCTCCCACTGAAAATGTCCGGATGAACAGAATCAACCTTTTGGAATTTACTTACCTGGATGATTAAGCACGCATCAAGACATTGTTTTATTAATATCTTTAAAATGATAGCAGCACAAACGAAAATTTTTGCAGCACAAACGCAGCACAAACGTTTGATACCACTTTTGTTGGATTTGAAGAAGGTGGGGGGGCCAACTTCACTCACATCTTGGAGACCGTTGATCAAACGTAAATATGTCCAGTCACTTTTGATTCAACCTGCTTAGCTTGATCTCACATTTGCCGTTTCCTCTATCTCTTTCCCCTGTGTGTGGGTGCATGTGTAAAGGTAAGAAGCTTAGTAATGAAGTAAATTAATTCATTGACGGGTGAACAAACAAGGGCAACACGGTGGCACAGTGGTTAATACCATTGCACCCACAGCAAGAAGGTCCTGGGTTCAACTCCACAATCAGGCTGAGGTCTTTCTGTATGGACTTCTCATGTTCTCAAAGTGTTTGTGGGGGTTCACTCCACGTGCTCCGGCCTCTTTCCAAAATCGTAGTTTGTGGAGAAACTCTGAAATGCTCTTAAGTGTCTAGGGTTGTGTGTATCTGTGTTAGCCCTGTAACAGACTGGTGACCTGTCGAGGGTGCACCCTGCTTCTCGCCCTAAGATAGCTGGGAAAGGCTCGAGCTGCCCTGTGACACTGGAAAAGAAACACAGCAGAGAATGGATGGGTGGCTGATCAAACGTAAACATTTCCAGTCACTTTCAGTTCAAGCTGCTTAGCATGATCTCACATTTGCCAATTTCTCTATCTCTTCCCCCTCTGTTGTGTGTGTGTGAGATATTCTCACTTTTGCCATTTCTTCTGTCCCTTTCAACTGATCTGTGTGTGTGTGTGTGTGTGTGTGTGTGTGTGTGTGTTTGTCCCACATATTGCATACTCTGCTTTTGTCCTCAAATCAGGTAGGAAGTGTCTGTGTGGTTGAGCTGGTCTGGTCTGTCTAGACTTTCACTAGATAGATCAGGCTGCACCCACCTGTGAAACAGGTGGAGGGTCACCAGGACATGCAGAACTCGCTGACAGACTCCTGGCCACCTCTTGCCTCCTCAGTAGAAAGGGGCCACTCCCAGAGGCAGAGGGCTGTGAGGCACCGCCCGCCGGGCCCTCTCCTTTGGGAAAACCCTCAACACTGGGCCGAACCTTGGAGTTCTGTATGTCCATTCAGGCACACTCCATGCTTGATTTGTGGGCAATTCCTCTCAGAAGTGGAGGTCACGGTGGAGGCGTCGGAGGGCGGAAGGCGTTCCCTCAGTGGCTCTCCTCTTCTGAGATTGTGCAAAAACATAAGTCAATGTAGTGTAAGCAGCTTGAAAGAAAGTAACTGAACTTTTTTAAATTTCTGGGAGACGGTTGCTCACACGCGGGCGGCACAGTGGTTAGCACCGTTACCGCACAGGAAGAAGGTCTTGAGTTCAGCTCTACCGTCGCTCTGTGTGGAGTTTGCATGTTCTTCCTGTTTTTGCGTGGGTTCTTTCCTTGTACTCCGGCTTCCTGCCGCAGTCCAACGACCTGCAGTTAGTGGCAATAGGTAATTGAAGAGTGTAAATTGGCGATAGGTGCAAATGGTTTTCTGCGTCTATGTGTTAGCCCTGTAACAGACTGGTGACCTGTCGAGGGTGCACCCTGCTTCTCGCCCTAAGATAGCTGGGATAGGCTCGAGCTGCCCTGTGACACTGGAAAAGAAACACAGCAGAGAATGGATGGGTGGCTGATCAAACGTAAACATTTCCAGTCACTTTCAGTTCAAGCTGCTTAGCATGATCTCACATTTGCCAATTTCTCTATCTCTTCCCCCTCTGTTGTGTGTGTGTGAGATATTCTCACTTTTGCCATTTCTTCTGTCCCTTTCAACTGATCTGTGTGTGTGTGTGTGTGTGTGTGTGTGTGTGTGTGTGTGTGTGTGTGTGTGTTTGTCCCACATATTGCATACTCTGCTTTTGTCCTCAAATCAGGTAGGAAGTGTCTGTGTGGTTGAGCTGGTCTGGTCTGTCTAGACTTTCACTAGATAGATCAGGCTGCACCCACCTGTGAAACAGGTGGAGGGTCACCAGGACATGCAGAACTCGCTGACAGACTCCTGGCCACCTCTTGCCTCCTCAGTAGAAAGGGGCCACTCCCAGAGGCAGAGGGCTGTGAGGCACCGCCCGCCGGGCCCTCTCCTTTGGGAAAACCCTCAACACTGGGCCGAACCTTGGAGTTCTGTATGTCCATTCAGGCACACTCCATGCTTGATTTGTGGGATATTCCTCTCAGAAGTGGAGGTCACGGTGGAGGCGTCGGAGGGCGGAAGGTGTTCCCTCAGTGGCTCTCCTCTTCTGAGATTGTGCAAAAACATAAGTCAATGTAGTGTAAGCAGCTTGAAAGAAAGTAACTGAACTTTTTTAAATTTCTGGGAGACGGTTGCTCACACGCGGGCGGCACAGTGGTTAGCACCGTTACCGCACAGGAAGAAGGTCTTGAGTTCAGCTCTACCGTCGCTCTGTGTGGAGTTTGCATGTTCTTCCTGTTTTTGCGTGGGTTCTTTCCTTGTACTCCGGCTTCCTGCCGCAGTCCAACGACCTGCAGTTAGTGGCAATAGGTAATCGAAGAGTGTAAATTGGCGATAGGTGCGAATGGTTTTCTGCGTCTATGTGTTAGCCCTGTAACAGACTGGTGACCTGTCGAGGGTGCACCCTGCTTCTCGCCCTAAGATAGCTGGGATAGGCTCGAGCTGCCCTGTGACACTGGAAAAGAAACACAGCAGAGAATGGATGGGTGGCTGATCAAACGTAAACATTTCCAGTCACTTTCAGTTCAAGCTGCTTAGCATGATCTCACATTTGCCAATTTCTCTATCTCTTCCCCCTCTGTTGTGTGTGTGTGAGATATTCTCACTTTTGCCATTTCTTCTGTCCCTTTCAACTGATCTGTGAGTGAGTGTGTGTGTGTGTGTGTTTGTCCCACATATTGCATACTCTGCTTTTGTCCTCAAATCAGGTAGGAAGTGTCTGTGTGGTTGAGCTGGTCTGGTCTGTCTAGACTTTCACTAGATAGATCAGGCTGCACCCACCTGTGAAACAGGTGGAGGGTCACCAGGACATGCAGAACTCGCTGACAGACTCCTGGCCACCTCTTGCCTCCTCAGTAGAAAGGGGCCACTCCCAGAGGCGGAGGGCTGTGAGGCACCGCCCGCCGGGCCCTCTCCTTTGGGAAAACCCTCAACACTGGGCCGAACCTTGGAGTTCTGTATGTCCATTCAGGCACACTCCATGCTTGATTTGTGGGCAATTCCTCTCAGAAGTGGAGGTCACGGTGGAGGCGTCGGAGGGCGGAAGGCGTTCCCTCAGTGGCTCTCCTCTTCTGAGATTGTGCAAAAACATAAGTCAATGTAGTGTAAGCAGCTTGAAATGAAAGTAACTGAACTTGTTGAGATGGTTGATCAAACTGAAATATTACTGTCATGGTCCAGTTACGCTACATGTATTTGTTTTTGTTTCTCTCACTTTCTTCCTCGCTTCCCTGCTCACAACGCGATGCCTGGGCGGACCTAATCATGGGCTCCCGGTTGCTGTCCTCACACCTGCAAGCAATTTCTCACCTGAGGTTCATCATCCTGTTTACCAGCCACTTCTGAAGGCAGTTGCTTGGAGCCCTTTGTCGCTGGACTACTGTGTAATATTCGTTAGTGCAATTCCAGCTTTGGAAATATTTTGATTTCTCTTTGTGCTTTGCTTGGCATTTAACATTTTGTCCTTGTATATAGATTTTCCGTGCCCCGCCTTGAGACCCTGTTCGTGAGTGTGGCAGTTGCAGTGAGCCTGTGGAGCCCCCCCACCCTCCATGGACCTCTGGATTTGCTGGACCCCTTCTCCCCACTTGTATATAGTGCACTCTGTGTCATGTAAATAAAAAAAAATGTTTATTGTGATTCGTAGTCTGCACTTGAGTCCTGCTCAGTCCTTGAACAATTTTTAGTCACTTTCCGGTTCAAGCTTGCTTAGATTCCCATGATCTCACATTTGACATTTGTGTGTGTGTGTGTGTTTGTTTGTCCCACATATTGCATACTCTGCTTTTGTCCTCAAATCGGGTAGGAAGTGTATTCACTATATTCTTCATTTCTGGTTAATACTTGTACAGCTGCTGTTATTGTGTATATATTTATTTATATTTATATTTCTTCATACATTCTTATATAGTTTCTATATGTGTATTTTGTTGTACAGTATTTTATTTTCAACTTTAATTTATATATTTATCTTATTCTTCCCAGTTAAATTTACCCTTCATTCTAATTTGTGTTGTACAGTTATTTCATTTTTAAACCTTAATTTATATTTATTCCTTCCTAGTTAAATTTACCCTTTTAATTTTTCATATTTATTTCCTATCTTATTCATAGCCTTTCCTTTTGTTTTCTTTAGGTCACGAGCAGTTGTCCAAGCATTTCACTACATATCGTACTGTGTATGACTGTGTACGTGACAAATAAAAATTTGAATTTGAATTTGAAGTGTCTGTGTGGTTGAGCTGGTCTGGTCTGTCTAGACTTTCACTAGATAGATCAGGCTGCACCCACCTGTGAAACAGGTGGAGGGTCACCAGGACATGCAGAACTCTTGCCTCCTTAGTAGAAAGGGCCACTGCCAGAGGCGGAGGGCAGTGAGGCATCCAACCCCCATCTCATCAATAGGGGGGCATGATCTGAAATAACAATAGATTGATAATTGCAAGTTTCAATAAGTGGAAGAGGACATTTATCAGTGACAAATGAATTTATCCAATAGAACATTTTGTGGACAGGAATATAGTCGGAGCATGCCCTGGATGAGTATCCTTATTAGAGCTTCTTTCTAGGTTAGAGAGCACACAGCTTGTACCTCCAGCTAAAATGGGATTGTGTGTTGTCATATCCAGAATTCACGAGAATTAATAGACAATTAAGGTTTCATCATCCCATTTGGGGGCGTAAATGTTGGCTTAAATCAGTTCATAAAGTTGGCCATAAAGTCCATAATGTTGGCCAACCACAGTAATACGGACCCATAATAAGGACCCATAGGATCAGATAAAATGTTTGATACAGGAAATGGGACGTTTTTACCAATAAGGATGGCCACCCCTCTGTCTTAGAGTTAAAGTTGGAATGGACTATTTGGCCAACCCAACCAGTCTTCAATCTATATCGGTCTGCTATACAAAGGTGAGTCCCCTGTGGAAAAGACATATCAGATTTTTTCAGTTGTGTAAGCACCTTTTTGTGCTTAACAGGGTGATTCATAGACTTAATGTTCCAACTTACAAAGTTGGCTGCATAACCCGTAAGCTTCGCCTGTATATTGACAGCAGCCATAGAGTTATCTAATCAAAGAGCAACAGTATGAATGTGTATGTGTGATAGCCACTAACGTCTAATCACATTTATGTGAATTAACTTATATTTAAGCTATTTTATTTTAAATGTAAGTGATATTTTCTTTTGAAAATCCTCTAAATTAACTAGTTTTAACTATAGACCTGGTAACTAGTCTGGGATATTTGTAGCTGATGCTCCATTTTTGTACCAGTAGGTGGCAGTGTGAGACCATGGTTTGGCCTGTTGTTAGTAGTCAGAAGCATGCTCAGCACTGTTTTCTCATAATGTTACATGTACTCCCTGCCTTATCATTTCTTTCCTGCTTGCAGGCTAGTATTGTACCAGAAATAGAAAATAAAAGCAGTCACACCCGATATATTGCATAGATTAGTTATTAAAGTCAGACACTGAAAGCACAGAAACATTGTTTAGTCTAGTAAATTCAACGTTCTGTAATGTTACTGATCGGCTCCACCTTTATAGTGTGTTGTTTTAGTTGTTTGTTTTCTGCCACAAAGTATTTACTTAAATTCAGTGCACATATCAAGATGGTAGTGATTACACCATTCTTTCGGAATCTTTCGAAATTCATGGATTATCTTTTTAGCATTCATTTTGAAGCGAGTTTCATAAGAAAATCGGCTTTGTCTATGACAGTGGAATATGTTCATTCTCTTTGTCTATCTGATAACGGAACACGTATTGAGAATATGTGAAATCCTATCTCGCTCTTGACGGAAGCAGTTGCATCTTTTCCCTCTCCCTTCCCTTATCTTTCCTGCTTGGCTTCTCATGTCCTTGTGTATTCTCGTGTAACTTTCTAACCCTCAGAGAGTCTCTCAGTCTTGTTCTCTAAGACCTAAAGAATTATGAATTTGATCAACTGGTCCCTTAACGAAATTGACACCCTATTTTTGATGAGAAGCCTGGGCTCGGGAGAGCCTGATTGTCCTGCAGAGCCCCTTGCTGCCGGATACTTGATGGTCGGTTGCGTCGTGTGTCTGGCGACACTCTCAATAGAGGACGTTGAACGAGATCTACCCATTCGGAACCATGATAACAGAGTTCTGGCTGATCGGAGCTGGCTTGAACCTGGCTTATCGAAAACAAAGAAAGCGGTCCCACAAGGCTGGCCGACGTGATTGACGATGGGCAATCTCTGAGTACTCACACTGCGTTTATTGAACGCAATATGGATAAGATCTTAGAGAAGCTCACGGCTCTGCAATGGGAAATTGACAGATCGAGTGACCAGTGATGGACATTAGACCAACTGTGAAATTGCATGCAGTTGTTCACATTAACCCAAACAATCATCTCCTTCACTCATTTGGCTCCTGAACAAGAAATTCTCTCTGATCGTATCCTTCAAGGACACCTGCGTCGGATCAGGACTGTTGACTTTGCTTAACCAGGTAAAAGTACACTCTCTCTCAAGTTGAACAGGACACACACACGTACACTGACGCAGATGTACACTCACCCCTCTCCCCCCTCCAAACGCCTCCAATGGTTGCACCCACCCGATGCAGACGGCGATTGACCGGGCCAGCGTGGAATCATGCTGCTGTCTACACTGGCAACCTCTCACCCCATTTACCCATCCCTGTTGCTTGTCATGTGTTTTCATGGTGTTACAGTGTGAAGATTCATGTGCTTTTTGTGCTGAGGAATTTTTGTTTTCTGTTCTCATACTGATCCCCTACCAGGAGCTCAGTCTGAGTAGAGTTCTCTTTTTTCCTCCTCCACTCCCCTATTGTGTTGTACATTTCACTGTTTTTCTGTAAGCTCCCTGTTCTGACCGGTCTCCCCAATGTGATGTTTGTGTAATGTATGTATGGTCAGAAGGGGTCCAATTTTGCTGCAGGCAACTGCAAGTGACAAATAAAGCTTCATCATCATCATCATAATGTGAGCTATTTTTGGAAAAAGTAAATACACAGTTGTACTACTATAAAGTAACAAAAGACTGCATGAGTTTGAATTGGAATAAATAATGGAGCAATGACTAGCCACGTCTCCCTGGCTAGTAATTTCTTTCCTGGTTGCAGGAAAGTAATTTTGGAGTAATTTTTGACCAGGATATGTCCTTCAATGCACATATTAAACAAATATGTAGGACTGCTTTCTTCCATTTGTGCAATATCTCTGAAATGAGGAATATCCTGTCTCAGCGTGACGCTAAAAACCTAGTTGTAACACATGATACTTTACCACTACAGAACGTAGAGGAAGTTAGGATCTTGGGTTTATGTTCTCTAGAAATCGACTAAGGAGCAAGTGACACACAGTTAAAAGAACAGTTAACATTTATTTAAACAAAACCATAAATAGTCATTCAACAATTCACAATGAGAAAATTCCAATAGTCCATGTTTGTCATCCTGTGTACTAAGTTCAGAGTTATTTTCAGTCTTTTCTGTTCAGGTGTGTGAAGTGTGTGTGGATAGTGTTAATGTTAGTAGTACTACCCAGGCAGTGTATTGTTTTGAGATCTCATAAGCTTATCTGTCAGGAAGTAACGCGTCTGTCACTTCTTAGTAGGCTGCAAACCTTCCTCCATCGCAGCTGGGATCCTGAATCCTGGCTCGCTGCAGGTGAATTTACTGGTCTCACTCGCATAATTTCACACTCCAACAAAAAGACCAACCTGCACAGGGCAGTGAACACATTTTGCATTAATATTATAAAACAACTTAATCAACACTAGTGACCATACACCTCTCATTTTTGTATATGACAACTTAATGCAATCGATAATAACAGAATTAAAGAACCTTAAAACAGTTTCCATAGGCACTTATCACACAAAATTAACTCACATCTCCTCTTTTGTGAACAGCAGTAACAATAATCCAGCGCTTACTGAATTGTGAGAATGCACCTCATCGATGCACGAGAGAAGTACAAAACGTGGTTGCAGTACTATTTATCCAAAGACTGGTCATATTTATTTCACTTCAGTTCATTTTTATTTCAAACATGTACATTCACCATCATTACATAATATCATTCAATTCTTTTGTTTGAAAAGGAGTAGGCAGAAGTATACACTTATTTGCCCCTACCCCCTCAAATTTTACATCTCATTCATTTAATTTTCTTTTAGTCTTAAATTAAACAAACAAACAAATGAAACAACAGCAAAACAAACAAAAAAATGACAATATCATTTCTTTCATATAAATAAAGACAGAATATGTAAATATGCAGATTCACAAATAATGAAACCAACAAACCAAAACATCCCTTCAATTACGGTCCTGTGTTAACCCCGTTTTCTTCATTTTTATATTTGTTTAAGATTTGTTTTTTATATTTTATTTTAAACTGCTTTATGTTAGGGGTGGGCGATATAAACGATAAACGATATAATTTTGGCCAACGATAGAGATTTTGACTATATCACTCTATCGCGATGGCGCATGTTGATGATGTCATCAAACTGCGCCTGTTTTGGTTGAAAGCATCGCAGCGGCTACAACCATTATCATCTGCAAATTATGCTGGGCGACAGTCATAGCAAAGAGATGAAGCACTTTTGAAATATGGGGAAAGCCAAAAACTGCGCTTCCTCCACTTCCGTAACATTGATTCATTAATGTTGAATTCTCTCGCAGCTGCTCTATTCCCATGTTGTTGCAGTATATTAATAACTAACCTCGTATTGTGGATGAATAATCTTAGTTGTTCTCCTGACTGAAGTTTGCCCCGTGTATAGCATCCTGCTATGCGATTGCATTTGTCCCTGACCACCAGAATCCCTCACGTTAACTTTTAATGAGTGATAAAAAAAAGTTGGCGTTCATCCTTCATCCTTCACTGTGCTAATGTTATGCTTAAATAGCTGTGTCGCTAGCAATCACGTAGCACAACATTATATACCAGGTAGTCCAACTTCAGTAACCCTACAAACGCCACTGCTGTTTAGTTTCCTGTTTTCATTTATGTTGGAAGTGGTAGCAGAGCTGTACGTTTGAATTAGTTTCAAAAATCTCTCAGTCAGAACATGGTATGTCATGTTTAGGTGTAAACTAGCGAGCTAACTTCCTGTTAACTTCTAACTCCGTTAAATGTAATAACTTCTGTTTTCATGGACGCATGGACGTTAAACTTAATTGTTACACCTGATAAAGCAGCAACGCTGATAATTTTATTAAAGATGAAAGAATTTAGACCGTTTTTAACTCTCAGTGTTCGTTTGACTTTGGGACCTGAAGCAGACGGAGTTTTGGACCCAGATTACTCCGCGAGGCTCCTCACTACGGCAGCCGTAATGCTCTGACAATCCATCAAGCAGTGCGGCTTACCAAAGTTGTACTAAAACATTTTTTAACAGATTTCTGCACGCCAAAATCGGTTCGAGGTCCGTAAGCACAACCAGAATTCATACATAAGGCACACTCTCGATTTTTGAGAAAATTAAAGGATTTTAAGTGCCTTATAGTGCGGAAAATACGTTATACAGAAGAAAAGAATATATCGCGATATATATCGTTACTGCACATGCTTCAAATTATATCGCGATATGAATTTTAGGCCATATCGCCCAGCCCTAGTTTATGTTGTTACTTTCTTTTATTTGTTCTGTTCTGACTGTTCCGTAATTTAACTCCCGCTATTGAGATAGACATACTTTGTCGTTCTAGGACTTTGTATTTTTAAATTCCATTTTCCTCTTAAGTTATACCCCCCTTCTCTTTCTATAAACAATTTACAGATGTCTTTTGGAAGCATTTTATTTCTTGCTTTATATATTATTTGCGTTGTTTCAAACTTCACCAAGTCTTGGAATTTCATGCATTTTGATAAAGAGTGCATTTGTATGTTCCCTGTACCCTGCATTATTTATTATTCTAATGGCCCTTTTCTGCATTATAGTTATTGTTTGTGTATTACTTCTGTATGTGTTTCCCCAGACCTCTACACAATAGCTCATATATGGTAGTAGTGAAGCACAGTATAATATGTGAAGTGCTTTCTGATCCAAGATTTGCTTTGTTTTCCCCAGAACGGCAATGCCTCCTTTCCAATTTCCCCCTAACAATGATGGTGTGGTCAATGATCACACCAAGAAATTTTATTTCGTTTACTCTTTCTAAATATACATTGTCAACACATATTTCTACTTCGATATTTTTCTTATGGTTTCCAAATAACATAAATTTGCTTTTATCTAGATTTAATGATAATTTATTTATATCAAACCACTTCTTTAATATCTTTAATCCCTGTGTGATCACCTCCAAAACCTGTGGCAATTCCACACCTGAACAAAATATATTTGTGTCATCTGCAAATATTACAAACTTTAGAATCTTCGATACTTGGCAAATATAATTTTTATACATAATAAACCTTCTGCCCCCCAGGCAGGAGGCTCAGGAGCATTAAATGCAAAACCACCAGACAGAGAAACAGCTTCATTCCAGAAACTGTGAGACTTCTCAGTCAATAATGGACAAGAACTGTTATTGTAGCACCTACTACTGTCACTACTGACATCGTCACTTTATCAATGCTAGACATCATGCCATTTGCTGCTAAAGTATTTATACCTACATTTCTATATCTATACTCCATACTGGTACTCAGGTTGTTGCACTCTATTTATTTTATTTGTATTATTTTAATACTTGCATTTATAATACTCAGGTTGCTGCACTTAATTTATTTGAAATACTTATTACTTGTTATTCTGTTTTCTTTTTATTCTGTTTCTTCGTTACTCTGTTTCTTTCGCTCCGGGACCACGTGCACGTAATTTTTGTTCCACCTCATGTAAACATGTGATGCGAATGACAATAAAGAATCCATGAATTCTTTTGGACCTAATACTGATCTTTGAGGTATGTCACAAGCAACATCCATCAATTTAGATTCCTACTCATTTATTTGTACATATTGTTGCTTATTCACTACATAGCTTTTTATCAGTCCAAAATCACTCCCCTAAACCCATACTTTCCATTTTTTTTATTAGAATTTCATGATTGACAGTATCGAATAGGGCTGCCACAAACGTTTATTTTGATAGTCGACTAGTCACCGATTATTTTTGCGATTAGTCCACTAATCAGATCATGCAACATAGAGCTTACTACACCAGCATGTATCTGCTCTAATATAACTATCATTAGCTTACAGCTTTAAGTGTATGTGCTAACTAAAAAATAAAGACAAGATGATAGTTTATTAAATTTTAATTAAATTTGCAGATTGTTTCGGTGAAGTTTAATAAACTCAGCCGTCTGCTCCTTGCTATCTAAAATATAACAGGACACCGGAGTAAATTCTCAAGCATCTCACACTTCTGATGATCAGCTGTCTGCTTGACGTTTATTCAGCTGTGTAAAAACCAATGACTGTATAAACTATAACTTTAATCTCAGCCAAACCGATTTACTCAGGAACAAATAAAATACTGAAAAAAGCCAAACAATAACATTTTTAAGTTATCTAAGTGACTTAGATATCATGTTTAACCTGAGTAGCGAAAGACAGCGGTGGGTTTGAAAATGGTTTGCCAGGAGTCTGGTGTTCTCACCGGCTCTAGCGAGCCTTGAACCCCAGCTAGCCATCGAGCTAGTGGGTAACAGACGTCTCCGAAAATGTCAGGGCGCTTTTGAAAATATGTGGTGTCTTGATAAACTGAGCACATATTTGAAGTTTACACAGCTACATTCTCTCCTGAAATATGTTAAACATTTATTTTGTGACCCAGAAAGAATAATAAGAGTAATATTAAAACTAACTAGCTGCTGCCATTTTTGGAAACTGAGCAGGGCCGCGCTATGAATTCTGGGACACAGCTTCTTCTTCTTTGGGGTTTAACAGCAGCTGGCATCGTTGTACATGCAGTGCTGCCATCTTCTGTTTCAGTCCGTTATTACACTCTTAAATCCTACTACTTATTCCTGTGTCTTTTGGGATCTTACAAAGCTTCAAACGACGCGTCGACTATTAAATTAGTCTTCGACGATTTTGATAGTCGACGTAATCGTGACTAGTCGACTAATCGTGGCAGCCCTAGTATCGAACAGTTTTTTTAATTTAAAAAAACTCCAAGTGTGTACTTCTTATTATGTAGGCAATTCACATTTGTCCACAAAACTGTCAAATCTTTTTATAAATTTTTATAAACTTTTTATAAAAAAAGGAAAAAAACCTTTTTGAAAAGACAAGTTGAAAACGTATTTTAACGGTTTTCCAATACCATAAATAATCAGCAACTCTCTTACTGTTACAACATCAATGTCATTCCAATCTGTACTGGTTTTGTTCTTAAGTCCTCTAACGATGTCATATATTTCATTCTCTTCCACTGCTCTTAGAAACACTGAGCTTCTATTCCTTTCAATATTTTCACCAGTGTTCCTTTCTATTCCATCGGCCTTTATTTCCTCTGCCAGTTTTGGCCCCATATTTACGAAGAATTCATTAAAACCATTTGCTTTCTCTTTCATTTTGTTAATGCTTTTTGTCCCTTCTATAAAGTACCCAGGGTAATCATTGTTCCTTGATTCATTTTTGATTGTACTGTTTATGACATTCCATATACCTTTTGTGTTTTCTTTATTGTGTTCTAACCTTTTAATAAAATATTATATATATATAAGATATAGGGTGTTCTTTTTTTGCTGGCATTTTGCAGTCCTTTAGTCATCCATGGTCTTCCTGCATAGTTGTGTTTCCTGTTGATTTCAATCACCTGGCAGTTTTTACCAAGTAATGTGTTACTAATGTGTGTTTAATGTGTTCTTAAAAATGCTTCATAAGGTTTATTAACTTCTTCGTGTTCATAAACATGAACATGAAGAAGTTTCTTGCTTTAAAAGTTAATTTTTAAGACAGTTAAATGTCTTCTCTGTTCGAATTCTTTTGTAAATAATCTTGTGTTCATTTCTGTTAATTTTATAATGGCAATTATAAGATGCAAAGACTGGTAAATGGTCACTTATATCATTGATTATCATTGATTGATTATCATCTCCTTACAGGAAATAAAACTTACTTCCTAGCTTTCAGAAAAAACATCTCCGATTGGCTTAGAGTATCAAAGATAATACAGCACTTAAAAAACACATAGAATTTACACTACACTTAACTAACGATTAGCTTGCTATGCTAACGTAGTGAGTCAACTCACCGGAAATGAACAGGGATCATAAAAGAGGTACATCGGCATCAACCAAAAATGTCCGCATTTCCCAACAAGCGGAATAGTAAAATCCATTTTTTTTACAAGAAATAGGGAAAAATTCCTGGTGAGTTGCTCCGACCAGCATTTGTAGCCTTAACGTTGTTCTCCTTCGCGATAACGATTCAAGTTCACAAGCACTACACAATCTCAGAGTGCCACCTACTGACATTCTTTGGGAACTGCAGTTAATTTCATGATGCAATTTTAGGTGGGTTACATAGTTCATGCATTTATTACTTCTAGGCTGGACGACTGTAATTCATTATTATCAGGATGTCCTAAAACTCCCTGACAAGCCTTCAGTTAATCCAAAATGCTGCAGCAAGAGTACTGGCAGGGACTAGAAAGAGAGAGCAGATTTCTCCGATATTGGCTTCCCTCCATTGACTCCCTGTTAAATCCAGAATTGAATTCAAAATCCTGCTTTTTGCATACAAGGTCTTAAATAATAAGGCCCCATCTTATCTTAATGACCTTATAGTACCGAATCACCCCATTAGAACACTTCCCTCTCGCATTGCAAGCTTACTTTTTGTTCCTAGAGTATTTAAAAGTAGAATGGGACGGAGAGTTCTTCAGTTTTCAGGCCCCTCTTCCATGGAACCTGCTTCCAGTTTGGATTTGGGAGACAGACACTATCTCTATTTTAAGATTAGTCTTAAAACTTTCCTTTCTGAAGCATATAGTTAGAGCTGGATCAGGTGACCCTGAATCCTCCCTTAGTTATGCTGCAATAGGTGTAGGCTGCTAAGGGATTCCCATGATGCACTGAGTGTTTCTTCTTCAGATTCACATGGACCAGATTGGACACCAGGGATCAGACATCAGTTATAACAGCATCTGTCACCAGATTGAAGAGGGTCTCAAAGAACAGTTTAATGATGCCGAAATTGTGATGTCTGTCATGATATAAAACCTGGTAATTTCAAAGACGTGCTAATGAACAATGATGAAATGACTGTAGAGGACAGTAGAAAGTAGAGCTCAAAGTGTCATGGTCTGGAGTCTGGTGACTCCATGTTCATGTTTTGTGTTTATTAATATTTAGAGTTTTCAGGTTTGTTGTTGTTTTTTCCAGTGTTTAGGTGTTCTCTGTGCTTCCTTTGTGTTTCTTGTGTTCATCTCATTTTACTTTGACGGTCCCGTGTCTCATGTCAGCGTGTCTAGTTTTGTTTTCCCTTGAATGTTATGTCTTATTACTCCCAGCTGTGCTCCTAGCCCTGGGTTTCTCTCTATCAGTGTCGCGTCGTCCCCTCACCACTCCTATGTGTAAGCGTTTTTCCTTCCGAGTTCCCTAGCTCTGTTAGCATTTAGTTTCGAGTTTTGGTTTGTTTTTTGCAAGTGTTTTTTCATGGTGTTTTGCAAGTGCAATAAAGCAGCCTCCTTTGGTTAACACTTTGAGTTCGAGTCATGCATTTGGGTCTACATCCTGCCTGCCACACAGCCGTATCATGACAGAACAATGTGACCAAACAATGGACCCAACAGTGGCTGGATTATCCTGAGGAGAAGTATTGCTTGGTTTCCGGTCTCCCCTGGCTACTGAGTTCCCTTCATCCGCTTATACAGGATTTTCTCCTTAACACTTTGCATCTTCACTCACCAACTGCAACCAATCACCTGCCACCTCCGCCGGAGGATTTGCTGCCTGGCCTGCCGGAGGACTTGCTGCATGAACTGCTGGACGTAGTGTTACCATTAGCAACTTTGACATAGAGGCATGTGGCTCAAGTCACTTCCATTAATATTTATGTGGCGGGGTGTGGTCAGTGGTGCAGCTGCGGCAAGGTGGACACACCTGAGTAGCATCAGTGATCATCTGTATTAAAAGGCTGTGTTGGGTCTTGAGTGTTGTTGTTAGTAGTGTGTATGTTCGGCTGCAAGCTGAAAGGCTGCAGCCGTGTCTCTAAAAACACCAGCCAGGTGATAGTACCTGATACCTGGTACTTTTTTAGTACCTACTCCGTCAGGGTTCCAAGAGATTTGAGGTGATGCCCAACAGTGTGAGCATTCATCCATCCACCTATCATCCAGTAGAGTTAGAAGTCTCGCCTGTATGGGCAGTTAGCTGCCAGTGTCCATCCCAATTATCAGACTCAAGCACCCACCAACCATCTGGGACCAGCACCATTCTTTAGCAGCACAAAAACCCATCATAACATCATTCCAGTATTTTTTTTTAATTTATTTATTTGATTAGCATTCAAATCTCTCAATGAATACAGAATAAAGATCTACCACAAAGTAAGAATGCACGAGATGAGGCTAATCAAAAAGGTACTGGCTGAAGCACATGCTTATTATGCCAAGCCTTTTAACAAAAGATCATTTAGCATGCAGCTCATGTAGATAGAGCTCGAAGCAAAAGAGTAAAACAAAACAAACAAACAAAAGAACAAAACAAAACAAGTATAAACCTCATTCCTCCCTTGCATACCAGCCATCATACATAACTGCACAAAAGAGAATGTAAAACTCCTTCTATTCCAGCCCCACCAGTTAAACTCACAGAAAGATTGCAAGTGTCATGGATGCACCAGATATCCGTCGTGGGGATGTGGGGACTTTTGAGAATTTTGTGCTGCAGATTTGTGCTCTTGTTGGTATGCTGAAGACCCTTGGTCTGGATGGTTAAGTGAAACTGATTTGCGGTTCTCACGTGTCATGACTCCTTAGTAAGCTGCCAGCTGAAATGAGGTTTGAGTTTTGGAGACACATGTGACTGGTTGAAGCTGAAAACATGGAAACATTTAGATACTTGGTAAGTTTATAGCAAAAGGACAGAGAGAGGACCATCCAGAAATCAGCACCTGAAAGAGTCAAAGCCAGTAACACGCACAGCCACTATACTCCATGGCACAGAGAATCTGCTGGCAAAGCAGTCTATTGAGCTACTGAACTGCAAATCGTCTGCTCAGAGCAAGAAAGGCCCACTGAAAGCCTACTGTCCATACTGCAATACAGAGGACTAACATTCAAATCCTTTGATAAGGTTCAAATCATAGACTGGGTTAAGACAAACCAACATTGCTGGTGATGTGAAAGATCACATCTAGCAGTACAGTGCAACCTGAAGAAAGTGTGCACCATACATCAAGTCAAACATCTCGGGATCCTACATGAGGTCAACATCAAGAATGTGAAGGAAGGTACTTTCCTGGTGAGCTCTGCCACCGAAGTCCTCCAACTAGACAAACCTTCAGACCTCTCCTGTGTTCTGCTTAAAGTGATCAAAGTCCTACTGAAACATGGAGACATGACACTGGACACTTATGCTGTCTTGCATGATGGCTCTGACTGCACCATGCTACGTTCATCTTCAGCTTAGCAGCTAGGATTAACAGGCACTCCTGAGGACCTTTCCATGAGAACTAGCAAATATTTCATGCCTTCACTACTTAGCGTTTTGATTTAGCTCAACATTCATATCCAGCTACTTTCCTCAAGCAATCTACAGACTTCTCGAGTATTTACACCTACAAACCTTCAGCCAAGTTTCGCAGCTGCACCTTATAAACCCTGCAGAACCTGTGCACTTTGAATCACTAGGGGGGACAGCTGCAAGGGTTGGACACTGCAAGACACAGCAAAGACTCTTGAGTCACAGCTAGAGCTGCAACTGTGCCTCCTGCAGCCCCCTATCTGTTGAGCTTCAGAGGCGTGTTGAAAAACAGTGGCAAGTTGACATTCTACCATAAAAAAGTGAAAAGGAGGTAACAATGTCCAAGGAGGATCAGAAAGCCCTTTAGATACTGTACCGGTATGCCAAACCCTTGTTGAGGAGAAAGGATATGCCATTTTTCCAAGCAACCCAAGAGGCAATATTGCCAAACTATAAGAGTATAGAGAAACATCTAAGCAATGGGTGCTGCAAACAATGCAGAAATTGAAAAACTGGTAAGCTGTGGTGTTGTAGCCAAACTGCAACCGGATGTTACCTCCCAAGAGCAAAGAGAGATGGTAAATACTTCATCACATGGTCCAGCGCAATGGCAAAAATAGAATGGTCTTGAACTGCTCCTTTCATTACAAGGAACTTAATTTGAACAAGACTATTGCCTATCTTGAGTCCTTCCCTGGTTGGAGTGCGCTTCAGGGAGCACAGCATCAGTGATGTAGGGGCATGTTTCACCAGGTGTGCCTACTCTCCAAAGACAAACAATTCTTGAGGTTTCTTTGGTGTATAAACAGAGATGAGCCCCCATCCATACATGGTTAGCAGGTCCTTCCATTTGGGAGTACCTGTAGACCATGTTGTGCATCTTTTGCTTTTCAACCTGCTATCAACATGTCGTCCTACACAGCAAACCCACAGAGGATGTAAGGTTTTTAATCCATCAGACAGTGATTCTATGTAGACAATTATCTGAAAAACTGTTTTATCAGTTAAAACTGGGGTGAAGCGCACCAAAGCGTTGGATTTAGTTGTGATCATGTGACCTGTGTGTTTTGAAAGGCATTCTTTTCTATAAGCTTCTGCAGCTTCATAAAGTTTCCGACTTGTGATTTCCATAAGGGAAATTTGGATGCAATCCAACAATAAAAACAAGGCAGACATTAAAAACTGAAGAAAAGAATTTATTGTACACAAAGCTGACAGTTTCAAAACAAAACATATCCAGTTTAAGTCCAGGTTATCTATTCCTATCAGTAAAACACATAAAACAACTAAAAAGTTCAAGGTCAAATTTATTCCTCTCAACAACAACTCAGCATATCGCGCCACAAAACACAGGAACACACTTCCTTTACACTGGGTGTGAGTGGAGCCCTCTAGTGGTCCACCACACATGCCCCCCCCCGAACACCCAGCAGAACTAGTCCAGGACCCGGGGCTTAAGCAAACGGCCGGAACGGCTGAACTGGGGGGGTGGGGAAACGACAGAGGGCAACCCAGCCTGGGAGCGAGGCTGGCACTGGCGGTCAGAAAAAGCTGCAGACGACTCCGTTGATTTTGGGTCGCTCCTGGGGGAAAAAACAGAATCCATCAGCTCGGCGGCAGGTGGGCGGCCGCGGCGAGGGGCCTGGGCCGGGACCACCTGATCCTCTTGCATAACATATGCAGGCTTAAGCCTGTCAACAGAGACAACTTCCTCCCGACCGCCAAAGTCCAAAATGAAATGTTTGTTGCCTGGTTTAAGAACCCTGTATGGCCCGTCATATGGTGGACGCAGCGGAGTCCTATGGGCATCGTGCCTGACGAAAACGAAACGAGCAGAGTCCAACGAACTCGGAACAAAAGTGTCAGGCAGGCAGTGGTGCACAGGACCAGGAACAGGAAATGAGTCTCTTGGGGGGCGAAAAGGCAACAAAGAGGTATCGAAACATGGGGGAGGGCTCTCAGGTAAGAATTCCCCAGGGACCCGGAGAGGCTGGCCGAGGACCAGTTCAGCCGGGGAAACCCCGAGGTCTTCTTTAACCGCGCTACGCAATCCCAGCAAAACCCACGGAAGACGGTCGACCCAGTCGCCACTCGTTAAGGAAGCCCGGAGCGCGGCCTTAAGTGACCGGTGAAACCGTTCGCACATCCCATTAGCTTGCGGGTGGTATGCTGTGGTGCGGTGGACCTTGACTCCCAGGCCGTCAGCCATAGCAGACCAAAGCTCGGAAACAAACTGGGGGCCCCTGTCCGAGGTAATGTCAGCAGGGGGGCCGAAACGTGAAACCCACGTTGACAAAAATGCCCTGGCCACCGTCGCCGCTGTCGTGGACGCCAGGGGTACCGCCTCCGGCCACCTGGTTGTGCGGTCCACCACAGTCAAAAGGTGCGTGAAACCCTGTGACTGCGGCAAGGGACCAACCAAGTCCACATGAACGTGATCGAAACGCCTACCTGGGACACGGAAAGGTTCGAGGGGTGCCTGTGTGTGCCGGTGGATTTTCGAGCGTTGGCATGGGATACAAACCGCCGCCCATTCTTTCACCGTCTTGCGAAGGCCCGGCCAAACAAACCTGGCGCTGACCAGCTTGACCGAGGCCCGTACGCCGGGATGAGAGAGGGCATGCACCGAGTCAAAAACACGACGACGCCACGAACGGGGAACCACCGGGCGGGGGCGGCCGGTGGAAATGTCGCAAAGAAGGTGCGGACCGCCGTCCCACACCGGGGTGTCCTCCAGCACGAGGCCCGTTTTCGTTGACTGAAGGGCAAGGACGTCCGGGTCAGCACGTTGCTCGGCGGCCATGGCAGCGTAGTCGATGCCAACATACACCGGAGAAACCAACACACGTGAGAGACAGTCAGCGACGTGATTGGACTTACCAGCCACATGCTGAATGTCTGTGGTAAACTCAGAAATGGCCGCCAACTGGCGCTGCTGGCGTGCGCTCCATGGGTCAGAGACCTTGGACATCGCAAACGTCAAAGGTTTGTGGTCAACGTACGCAGTAAAGTTGCGACCCTCGAGGAAAAAACGAAAATGTCGTGTCGCGAGGTGCAGGGCCAGCAACTCCCTGTCAAAAACACTGTACCTGCGTTCAGCATCCCTGAGCGTACGACTGAAAAAGGCGAGCGGTTGCCAGAGACCTGAAACCCGCTGTTCCAACACCCCACCCACTGCCACGTCAGAGGCGTCGGTGGTCAACGCGATCTCTGCCGACGGAAGCGGGTGGGCCAGCAGGGCGGCGGCAGCCAGCGCAGACTTAGCTGCGGAAAACGCACGGACGCGTTCTGGCAGCCAGTCAACCGGATCTTTGGCTGTTTTACCCTTTAAGGCAGCATAGAGTGGCTGTAGCAGGTGGGCAGCTCTGGGGAGAAAGCGGTTGTAAAAATTTATCATCCCCAAGAACTCCTGCAACGCTTTAAACCGACGTGGGACGCGGAAAAAACCGAAACGGCCTGGACTCTGTCGGGCAACGGAACCACACCTTCAGCGGAAATGCGGTGCCCGAGGAAATCCAGAACAGGCAACCCAAACTGGCACTTGGAAGGGTTGATGATCAGGCCGTGCGCTGCCAAACGCTGGAAAACCTGGCGCAGATGGGACTCGTGCTGGCTTGCTGAGCAGCTGGCCACCAATATATCGTCCAGATAAACAAAAACGAACGGCAGCCCACGCAAAACGGAGTCCATCAGCCGCTGAAAGGTCTGGGCAGCACCTTTCAGGCCAAACGGCATGCGCAAAAACTCGAACAAGCCAAAGGGGGTAATGACAGCGGTTTTAGGAACGTCTTCGGCGCGCACGGGAACCTGGTGATACCCCCGCACCAAGTCAATTTTAGAAAAAATCGATGTTCCCGCGAGATTGGCAGAAAAATCCTGAATGTGGGGGATGGGGTAACGATCATTGTCCGTGGCATTATTTAAACGGCGGAAATCTCCGCATGGCCGCCACCGACCGTCCGATTTGGGCACCATGTGAAGCGGAGAGGCCCATGCACTGTTGGAACGCTGTACAATGCCAAGGCGCTCCATGGCTGCAAACTCTTCCCGAGCGACGGACAGTTTCGCGGGGTCGAGGCGGCGCGCGCGTGCGAACACCGGGGGCCCGACCGTGGGAATATAATGCTCAACCCCATGCTTCGTTACAGTGTTAGAGAAATTAGGGACAGACAGCGATGGAAACTGTAAAAGCAAACGCTGAAAAGCATCCCCGGAGGTCACTACATTAGCCCGAATCAGGGGCTCGGCGGCCCGGGTAAAACAGGGTAGCGAAGAAAACGAAACAGCATCGATTAAACGTCTGTTAGCCACATCGACAAGCAGTCCATTAGCACACAGGAAATCAGCTCCCAAAATAGGTACAGAGCTAGCGGCAACAACGAAGTTCCACTGGAAATCCCGGCCATGAAAACAAACAGTCACCAACCTTTCCCCAAACGTTTTGATGGGAGAGCCATTAGCTGCAATGAGCTGCGGCCCACAGTTCGCTGCTAGTCCGTCGGCAGCGGTAGGGGGAAGGAGGCTCTTCTGGGAGCCGGAGTCCACAAGAAAACGTCTCCCGGAGCGCGAGTCCTCTATGAAGAGCAGCCTTTCTGTATTGCCAGCGGTCGCGGCCGCTACGGCGCGCTGGCGGGTCCGTTTCCCTGGGCCGTGAAAGCGCAAGGCGGCAGGCAGCGACGCGCTCTGTCGCCGAAACGCTGATGGTAGAAACAGATGCTCTTTCCGCGGCGACGGCGTGTAGCAATCCCTGCCGTCAGCAAGGGGGCGGATGCTCCGGGGGAGGCAGGTGGAGGCGTGGAAGGTGCCGCCGGCCTGTCCGTAGCCAGGGCGTGAACGTCGAAAGTGCGGCTAGCCAGGAGAATGCGATCCGCTTCTTCAGCCAGGGAGCGATAATCCTTCGCAGGCAGAAGTGGAGAGTTCGCGAGGACAGCTCTCACGGCGGCCGGTAGTTGGCGGAGGAAGAGGTGGGCGAAGAGGAAACCACCGTCATCTGGCCCGAGCAACGATAGCATGTTCTCCATGAGCTCGAGCGCAGTACCGCCACCTAAGCCTGACAGGTTGAGGAGCTTGTCGGCTCGTTCAGCGTCAGAGAGGGCATAGCGCCGAAGAAGCAGCTCTTTGAGGGCGGCGTATTTCCCTTGGGCGGGTGGGTCCCGGAGGAGCGCCATCGCGCGGCGGGTGGCCAGCGGGTCAAGCGAGGCCACCACATGGTGATACTTCGTGTCGTCAGCCGAGATTCCGCGAAGGGCGAACTGAGCCTCCACGTGTACAACCCATGACGGGGGGTCATGGAGCCAAAAGTCCGGCAGTTTCAGCGAAATTCCATGTCGTTAAAAACCCATAAAACTTCCAAAAATTCCATTTATATGGCACATTTCCATTGATTACTGTGGATATATTTCTTGGAGCCTCTCGACAATGGTGAAGCCCAAACTTAAGAAGAACGATGCGAGCGATGTAGGCCTCGAAGCCTCTTCAGACTCTGGTCTGGTGCGCCCCCCCGCCTGCACTGGAAAAGGATGAATGCGAGCCGTCGAATAAAGCGCTACTAACCGCTATAACTAGCTTACGTTCAGAGATAAATTCCATCAAGTCTGAATTGTGCGCTACACTGGACACTCGCATATTAGAGATTTCTACCACCATAAGAGGCGAGATATCATCCTTGAACCAGAGCATCCAGGCCTCAATTTCGGACATAAAAAGCGATGTGGCCAGGCATGATAACACTTTAACTGAACTGCAGGCCTGTGCCTCAAACCACTCTGACACCATCGGCACTCTCGAGGCCACTGTGGAGCCTTTGTCTACAGAGTTAAAGAAGTTAGATGAGAAATGTGAAGATCTTGAGGCACGCTCCAGGAGGAATAATGTAAGAATCGCGGGAATACCAGAGGGCACAGAGGGAGTTTGTTTCACAACTTTTGGCGGAGGCGCTACCTCTCCAGGAGAAGCTACTTATCAATCGAGCACAACGTGTATCGACGAGTGAATCGCCAACGTCCCAAACAAAGTGATCCTCCTCGGCCCATCATCTTGAGATTGCTCTACTACAGGGGTCGGCAAGCCTGGGCACACATGCCACGGCTGGGTTAACTGATAGCACGACCATAGCTGGACTGGCCAGCGGGCATTTATTTGCCCGGTGGGCCGATGTGATATTTAATTTTTATGGGTCGATGATTTTTTTCTTTGTAACGGTATAAACAATGAAAGGTGGTGGATTGGCCAGATGCTGGTCAATGTGTAAAAATAACTCAGGATATACAGGAGGAGGAGAGACCCAAGGCGGTGAACTGAACTTCAGGTAAGAAGTTATGAACTGCAGTCTATCTGGGTCAGATATAAACCAAGTTTAGATGTTGTTTATTTTCGTTGTGCTGACTTTTTACAGTCAGTTACAATCAATCAGTAGCGGTTTTAGATAAGGGGCGACACGGGCGGTTGCCCGGGGCGGCATCGTGGTGGGGGGGCGGCATCACGGGCATCGGCAAAAAATAAAAAAAAATGCTCGTACTCATGCTGCCCCGACGTCAGCCAGCGCATATTGGGAATGGTACAGGCACCGATCGGTTTTCTATCGCCCATTTGCTGGGAGTAAGGGCGTCCTTCGTTTGCGAGGTGCGCCTGCTGCTTGCGGCGCAGAGAGGAGAGGGCGGGGCGGCGGGGGATTTTCTGACCGGCTTGAGCAGCATCTAATAACCATCTCGCAAAGTAAAACAAAATAAAAAGAAACCAACAAACACAAACACACCAGACATCATGATACAGATTTGTAATTTGCGCCTGCTTGCTGCTGAAGTCAAAGTAAACTTTATTGTCATCTCCGCTACATACAGTCCAGTATATAGAGAGACGAGACGACAAGGCTCCAGTTACAGCAGTGCAAGTAAACAAACAATATATATAAGAAGAGTAAGAAAACAAATGTACACTTTAGGACTCGGGGTAAAGGGATCAATAACAGTTTAAAATTTATAGTTTGATGATTTAAAGTCTCACACACAAGCCGTCGAAAGGGCAGGGGGGCCGGCTGCTTCCAAATAGAGCACATTTCATTTATAATGTTGTAAATCCAAGCCCATTATGTATTCATGATTTGAATCCTGGGTTGTGTGAAATCTCAGAAATGAACCCTAGACAAAGTGAATCTGTGAACTAAGGTGTAGGTGTGTTAGATCATGTTGTGGTGATCCTTGGGTTGGGGGAAGGGTGTTCATATTGGAGTGAAAAATTAAAACCAATGGAAGATGGACAAGAGAAGTTCAAAGCCATCAGGTGCTCAGTTTAGAAAAAAGAGAAAAGAAGAGGAGGAGAAACGAGCAAAAGATGCAGGTAAGCAGATGTGTCATTGAATAATGGCAGGTCATCCTGAAACAATCAGAATCAGAATACTTTATTAATCATAAACAGACAGGAGCTCAGACAGATACCGAGGTAAAAAGAAAACCTGCCTCACAAACTGCTTGTCAGATTAACTTTTACCCTGAGCACATCAGCAGAATTACCCACACTTTATAAGAGCAAAAACATAGCAGGATTAATGAAGCACAAAATCTTAATATGAAAACTAAATATAAAAACATAATAATAAAAAACATTGGGTGGGGGTGAGGGCTGGGGGGTTAAACTACAAATCAATTGATAGATAACTTAGGTCTGCCCTAAAGTGTACCCTACTTTATCTCCCTTCTGGACTATCCAGTGGGCTAAAATCTACAAAGTAAACATGAATTTGATGAGACTTGAAAATATGAATTGTTTACTATAACCAAAGATTTCTGCAGTCAGTCTCAACCTGCTGGCCTGCTTTTTAGAAAGAATGCAGGTCAAAGAAACAGGCATGGGCTTCACATTTTGACCTGAAAGCTGTTTCCTTGTTTAGTCAATTCTATATGAATCAAAACCCAAAATAAACAAATATTTAGAAGGTCATATTGATTGTAAAAAATTGAGGCGGATATCAACAGCAATCCCTACTTTTTAAAAAAAATTACATTTCTAGTTTTTACAGTGCTATCTTTGCACATTTTTGCATGAAATTTGTGATTTAACTGATCTGATCGTTGCATTATGTTTTCAATATTACAAACTTTTTATACACATGAGCAAAGCATGAATGATCTATCAGTTAACAGACGAATATAGATTTACCAATGTTGTAGCTACAGCAGTGTCCATAACCTTAAAGCCATGCTGTATATCAGGGCGACCGTGGCTCAGGGGGTTGGGAATCGCATCTGTAACCGGAAGGTCGCCGGTTCGATCCCCGGGCTTTCTGTCCTGGTCGTTGTGTCCTTGGGCAAGACACTTTACCCTACTTGCCTACTGGTGTTGGCCAGAGGGGCCGATGGCGCGATATGGCAGCCTCGCTTCTGTCAGTCTGCCCCAGGGCAGCTGTGGCTACAACCGTAGCTGCCTCCACCAGTGTATGAATGTGAGAGTGAATGAATAGTGGCATTGTAAAGCGCTTTGGGTGCCTTGAAAAGCGCTATATAAATCCAATCCATTATTATCATTATTATTATCACTGATTCTTGGTCTCAGTAACCAGCTGCTTTGCCTTTTTTCCTTTCATCAGACCATGCAGAGATACAGCTGCCCGCCTTTTCCACAGCATTAACTGTGTTGTAGAATTTTACTATTTTATGTCCCAGAGCTTCAAGACCATCAACTACATCCTGCAGGGCAAAGAGGAGAGAGACTCAGATGGAACAAGAGAAGTAGAACTTATTAATTTATCATTTAAATACATTGAATAAATTACCTTTTCAAGCTTGGGTTCAGGTTTTACTTCACTTTGAGAGTCTACAAGAACAACAGGCGTAATAATTGCCTCCTTAAGGCTCTTTCCAAACCAAAGGTGGTTCATGAGCGCCTTGGAGAGAAAAAAAAATGAGATGAGAAAGTGATGATTACAGGATAAATTAGGGTGAAGAATCTTGTTACTATGATGCAAGCTTTAACAGCAAAGACCAGCATCAGTCCACATCAATTTATTTTATTTAATATGTAATGGCACTTTTGTGTGTTTACCATGCATACATACCGAGGCCACAGCCGGTGGAATCGTTTCAGAACCAGACCCTCCAATCACCAGCGTCTTCGACTGAGACTTCAGCACAGATGGGGCCATATTGGAGGGAGGCCGCTCCCCTGAGAAATACAACAAAGACCTTGAATGACAAAACTAGAAAACAGAAATCAGTCTGTACACACATATCTGTGCATAAATCATTTATACAAATGTTTCATACACGAATCAGTTACTGTATTTTCATGCAGTATTTTCATACCTGAATTTTTTATACTCTACAACAGGGGTGTCAAACTCAAGGCCTCGAGGGCCGTTGTCCTGCAGGTTTTAGATAAGACTCTGGGTGAACACACCTGAATCAAATGATTAGTTCATTACCAGGCTTCTGGAGAACTCCAAGACATGTTGGCTGTATCCCAATTCAGGGTCTGCAGCCTTAAAGGCCGCATTTTAAGGCCGATTATGTTAAAGTGAATTGTTAAATGTTTGTCATTTTTATGCTTACCATCTCTACATTGTTTTAACTCTGTGATGAAAGAAATTCTTCTGTCCCCCCTCCCCAGATTCTCGAGGTTCTGGGTGGGGGCTGTAGTGTTTTATCACAGGCACATCCTTGTGAAGGTCTGTTTGATGTTGGTAAACTTCCTCCCCTTTGTATGGCTTCACTTTGTTATCTAGGGTGAACCATAAATTGGGTGTGGGGGAGACTACCCTCTTTATGACCAAGGATGTTGCTCCTGCTTTTATGCTTTTATGACCCTTTTTGGTCAGCAGGAGAACACACACACACACATTCTCACATAACACACACACACACACATACAGTGCCTTGTCTTTGTAACCAAGGGGGGTTATGAGGGGAGGTGTTTGTAAACTATTGTTTATTGTGTGAACGTTTTCAATAAAAGGCAGCGAGAGGAGGCCATCGTCGGGGTCACTCGTAAGGAGATTCGAAGTGCGTTTCTGAGATACCGACGAGGCCTCCCTTGCAAGTAAATCGATCGATCGCTGTTGCCTTGTTTTTCTTTCACGGGAATAAGTCCTGGATACAGCAGGGTCTGAGTTTAGACCCAACAGATTACGTCACAGCGACGCGACGAAGGCTGTCCCAATTCAAAGGCTGCTCGAAATGCGGCCCTCAAATGCGTCCTTCATTTCCCTGAATTTTAAGGATGTGGCAGTGTAGACTTCGTGGCCCAACATATCCCATAATGCATAGCGCGGCGGTGGGTGTGGATAATTTTGCCAAAAAAAAAAAAAAAAAAAACGGCGGATGAGGGGCGCCCGAAGAGTAAACTTTAAGCAAGTACTGAATATTATGTCACTTATTTATGTGCAAATGTTTAATAACGAAGAACATTAAAACACTACTGTTGGCCACATGTCGGCAAAGTTATGTGACATTAGTGACGTTTGTACTAACTTGGTTTTAAAGCCTTTACTTTAAAATATACGCCGTTCAATAGCTAAGCTTAATCTTACAGAGAATGATCAAAGCTCATGTAGAAACAAACAAACAAATGAACAAAAGATTTTCTCCTTCATTCCTGTCAAACAAAGCTGCATGAAACGTTTCCAGCTGTTAGTATCATGGTTGCTAGGCAACCTGGGCAGCGCGACGGAGGCTAGACCGTCCCATTTCACAAGCCTCGCACTTCCGGCCTTAGCGGTCTTTGATTACGCGGCCCTTGTGGACCGTTAAGGCTGCGTACTTTAAGGCTGCAGACCCTGAATTGGGATACAGCCGCTGAGGAGGTAATTTAGCTGTGTTGGATCAAGGACACATGTAAAATCTGCAGGACACTGGCCCTCAAAGCCTGGAGTTTGACACCTGTGCTCTACAAACAAGTTTAGAATTGCATCCACCCATGCTTATCAACAAATGATGAAAGTGCACACACAACAAGTGAGTTATCTCTACTGAATCTGTATCAAACTAAAGTGAAATGTCTTTCAAAGTGCAGCTATTACTGAGACTCTGTCAGTGTGTTAGATTAATGTTTGAATGATGCTATGTCCAAACTGAATTATACAGAACCTTGAACACACTTGAATCAATATTATAGATCTATATATAGATTCATCCATCGATTATCTTCAGCTTATCCTTCTCAGGGTTGCAGGGGTGGTGGAGCCAATCCTAGCTACCATAGGGCGAGAGGCAGGGTAAACCGAGGTCAGGTCGCTAGCCTGATGCAGCGCTAACACAGAGAAACACTCGCATTCACACCTATGGGCAATTTAGATTCACCAATTAGCCTAACCCTACTAACTGCATGTCTTTGGACTGTGGGAGGATGCTGCAGTACCCAGAGAGAACTCACACAAACATGGGGAGAACATGCAAGCTCCACACAAGTGGGATCAAACTCAGGGCCTTCTTGCTATAAGGCAACACCGTGCCAGTGTGCTGTCCTATGTATATATTTAAATGAATATAAATATCCATATACCGTCAAATCACAATGGTACATTTATATTATAAGGTTAACCCACTTCAGTAGAGAGAAACCCCCAACAATAAGAAGAGCCCCTTATGAGCAAGTACTTGGTGACAGTGTGAAGGAAAAACTTCACACAACAACACGTTGACATGGAAACAGATTTTACTACAGCAGTGTGTTCAACTGTGCCTGTTCTTGAACATTCAAACATTTTAGCAGGCTATGGTATTAAACAGAAAATGCAATTTTAGTCCAAATTCACATGATGTGTTTCAGTTTGGCAAAACATCGTGGAAATGATCAACAAGTTTAGTTGTTCCATGATCAACAAAATATGATGCGTCACAATGAATTATGAAATGCCACCTCTCATTTCCTCAATGGCACTATTTTGCCATTATTAGAAATTACTTAAAGAAATATGTCCTGTCAGGAAAATAATTTCAGGAAAAAAATTAAACTCTTTGTAGTATTAGTTTTGAAATAATCCACCTTCCTCGTCTAATTACTTGTATTTCATAAATAATAAATGTAAAAAGCATCCTGCTGATCTCTTACCAGGAGAGAAGCTATCAGCTCTACCACAGAAGTCAGACAGCTGGTTGTTGAGAATGATTCCAGTGCTTGGAGAGAGGACCCCAGAGCCGAATCTGTAAACAAAAAAACTAAATTAACTACAACACCAAGACACTCTTTGTAGTATAGAAATAGTCTAAAAATAAGTTCCTCCATAATCTCTTAAATCTTCAGTTTCAAGAAAGAAAAATATCTGATAGCTGGTTTCTAGCAGTGAAACAGAATGATGCAGGTACTGACTCATCGTTGATGCTGCTGGTGACAGACACAGCAGATCCATCTTCAGCCAGCACAGATACATGTGTGGTGCCGATGCTGTCCAGATACAAGTTGATGCCAGGATCACGAGTCTTGTCGCTGCTGATCAAGCTTCGAAGGCTGTCTGCAAAGCTATCCTGTGTCAGTTTCTTTGCCATCTGTGTGAAATACAGAGAATTAATAAAATGAATTAATAAAACTAAATAAATATGCACATTACAGAAAATACATTGCTGTCAAGAAAATTATCAAATTACAGCCAAATGTTAACAGAATTTTGATCATTGATCCATCACTGATGCAAGATGAATGAATGAATGAATTAATTAATACTAGAGGTTATAATATTGGTTAGTGATCAAGCTCAACATATGACTGCCAAAGATATAGTCTCTGAAATTCAGTCATCTGTGTGAACTACAGAGCATCTGAAAACATCACATTACACAAAATTATACTTATATTTAAATACTAAAATAATAATAATAATAATAATAATATATACATACTAAATTAAAGACAAATATTAAGCCAATTTAGGTTCATGTGCTTTTAAAACTTGTATTTATATGTATATGTTTTAAAAGCTACATCACTGCTCAGAATGATGCTGAAATGAAAATGCTGAGACTCAAAGAAATTCTTACAGCACTCTACTGGTTTTCTACACCCTTAGTGCTTCTATAAGAACTTTAATTGTAAGTAGCAGCCAGGTACTGATAATCAAATGCCCCTGATTGATCATTAACAAAGGTGAACACTTCTGTAAAAGCACTTTGTTAACACAAAGTCACAATCTCACCCCAGCAAATTAACCCAAAGTCCAACTGTGCAAAACTCAGAGATATTACAAAAAAAAACCTCAACTCATTATCAGTGTGCATAAACTGACTGTGGTGGGGTGTAGTTTGTGGATGAGCTGCAGGCAAGGGGTGGTTTGTTTTGTGTTTTGTGATGTGGTATTGTTACTTTTAATTGTTTAGTCACTTAAATAGAATCATTCTTTATGCAACAAAGCAGGTGCAAATCTGTAGGATTTTGAGATACTTACTCCATCTGAGCTGGAGTTTGGATCTTTCTTTAATTCATTGGCAAATTTTAAAGCTTCAATATAACGGTGATAAAACAAAATCTTTTCATCAGTCGTCTTAGGTTCTGAATTCATTTTGTATCCTGAAAATATAAATTATTTTTATTTTTTGGATTGAAAACATTGATTCTTAGTGTATCACATTTGTAAAGATTGAGAAGGATCATTTTCCTATATGGATCAAACTCTACATGCTAGAAGCAACAATCAGGAACCTTTCATGATGTTGAGGATGAGGCTGAGGATGGCTCCTCCTGAAGGGGGCGGAGGGAAGTACATTTTATAATCTCCCAGAGAAATATTCCACGCATCAGTCACATTAGCTTGATATGATGCCAAGTCCTCCAGTGTGAGTTTTCCTCCTGAGCAAAAACAGTGAAACAAATGATTCTGCTGAGCAAAAATGAACACAATGCATTTCATAATCAAGAGTTTGAATGGATCCAGACAGATCACAGTGTGGCCTGTGAGGGATCATGTTAAAGTTTTCCAAAACCAATAGATTTTTTAATTTGTAATTAGATCATTGTGCCTGGCAGACACAGAAAATGGTCAGAAAAGAGAGCAGGATGAAACCCGTCTGATAATACCTGCTTTCTGTATGTCACTGGTTAAATTCTTTGCTATTGTTCCGTTGTAAAACACATCTGGTCCCTCGTTTGCGATCATCTCCAAAGTGTCAGCCAGTTTCTCAAATTTCACAGTATCACCGGTCTTAAGCAGGTTCCCATTTTTATCTAAATATAACTTCCTAAAAGACAAAGACAGTGAAATAAAGCTGAAACATTCATTGTTTGCTCTTCGTATTTTTGAAATCACATTGTGGGTGTATTTCATACCGTAGTGACGTGTTACCAATGCGTGGGATGTGTTGACCTTGGTAGTAAGGAATAGGGAATCCTTCTCTGGCTAATTTGATGGTCGGCTGAAAGAGGTCGGCCCACGGCAACTTCCCATAAAGCCGGTGTGCCGCTTCATAACCTCGAATTTCCCCAGGAACCCCAATCCATCTGCTATCTGGTTAGATAGATAATGGGTAGTCAGTGCTGGAAAGTCACACATACATTTGCTCGTGTTTTGAGTAAATTGTAAGGTCCTGACCTTTAATGATCTGAGATGACATTTGTTATAATTTGGTGCTTTGTAAATAACATATAAACTAACTAACATACATATAACATTTTGCATCCTACACTTACTTTTAGTTTATTTCACTACATTTACATATTTACACTATTTCTGGCTTAAAGAAGCATTTAGCATATCTTATATTTACTTTTCTTACTGTTTATGCAGCCTGTGTGCAGGAGTGTAGCACAGAACTCTGGGCCATATAAATAAATGGTGCCTGTAGCCCCCTTTCTTTTCTTGATCCATCTTTCTCACACATATTCTAATTTCTATTTTCTTTATTTTTTTTATGTCTGCCACAAGTGAACTGCTCCAATAACTACTCCCAGTTCTTATTGCGCTCCATCCCATACTCAAATGCTGTTAAAAGACACTTCTTAACAGAGACTATGCTGATGCTATATATGGATCCACAGCTTCCCTTCAAAGTCAACACACTATAGACAATCAGGGAGTAATGCAGGAAGGTCATTTGTACTCTGCTGACAGCAACATAAGAGACAGGGACATGTGCATCCACAGCAGCCTGTGTCTCTGGCCCCACTTCAGGATCTCACAACATTTCCAGCTTCACCTCCACAGACAGATAATCTGCCACAGAAACGAGTGGAGATTAGCCAAAGCAGAAACAATGACTGATAAAGATGGACTTGTGAGGAGAGTTAAGATTGGTCTTGGGGAGGAATTTACATTAATTGAAGACCAGAAAATGGGAAAGATGGGACAGCATTCTGGCAAGAAAGCTTTAATGTTAGCTTATAACCAGTTGTTGTTGTTTAGCTGGTTCGCTGTTGACTGCCTGGAGTTGGAAGCGCCGATTGTCCAGTCTGTTTACAGTAATTAAATAATAATGCTTATGCACTCCTTAGTGTGTTAGAGTCCTGACTTTAATTCAGTAGATGAGGTTTGAGGTGAGGAGGAGGGTGACATTTTAACGAGATACCAGTCATGCTGTCTCTTTCCTTCACTTCTTTGATGACAAGAACCCTCTCAGGTGATAAAACAAAGGTATGATCCTTCATATCTTGAGTTTGTCTTGCAGACTAAAGTGCTGAGTTTAAAAAAAAAAAAAACCTCTACAGATAACTGACTACACCTTTAAAACTTTTGTGTTACATCTTGTGCATGATTTGGAGAAAGACCTGTTAAGACCTGTTTGGAGAAAGACCTGACTACTCTAATCTCTCTGGCTTTTTCTGAAACTAATTAGCATGTGTTTCATTGTGTTTATGTTAGATTACTCTAACAGATGTCATATAGGAAACCGACTCAGTGTCTTTAATAAATGCCAACGGCCAAACCCTCTGTAGTGGTTTGCTTGATCTCTTTTTTCTTTTCTTTTTTATTATCTCTGTTTTTCTTTCTTGAGGAAAGAGGAATGACTCACAGTGTGCATTAGCAGTGACCTGTACGGAATAAATTAGCTGTGTCATAAAGGTGAGTCCAAGAGCAGATTAGACTAAAACATTATAAATATTAGCATTATGGCAGAAAAACAGCCCACCTTGCGGCCACTTCATGCTCCACTCTGTGGTTTTACGACACAACTTAAGCAGGTCAGAGTTCACCTTCCTGGGGACAGTCTCTCTGGAGGTGATGATTTTCACTTTACCTTTGAAAAGATGACATATTATTATGTTAAACCCCAGCAGGGTTGAGCTAAGAGGAGCAAGGGTGTCTTGTTACCGGAGCTGTCCATCACAGTGAATATGACCCCGCCTCCGATCCCTGCGCACTGTGGGTTGATGATGGAGGTGCACAGCAGCGCAGCAATGGCAGCATCTACTGCAGAGCCGCCTTTCTGAAGAATGTCCCTAAAACAGTTCATCGTTATCACTCTAGTGTTATTGTTATCATGTGTGCACAATTAATTTAATTTTAATCTTTATTAAAATTATAATGTCCCACAATTAAATTCCCATGACTGAATAACACGATGTGTTGTCTTCGTTGTTGCATCTGCTAGGGATGGATGCACAGTTCACTGAATTTTAATCTCAATCTACTGTCTCTAATAAATGTAGATTTATTAAATAATAAATAAATCTACAATCTCAAGCTGCTACTACTGCACATTCACCCAGTGTATATACTAATATATATATATATATATATATATATATATATCTTCCTCTACCCCCCCCCCCCCCCCAATTTTTTGCACATGTCGAGGAGCGTGTCAGGCTACATTTCACTGTGTGTTATACTTGTATAACTATGCATGTGACAAATAAAGAACCTTGAACCTTGAATCACGTCCCATAATCAAATTAACCTAATCACCCCAAGACACTGCAATAAGCTAGAAATGAAGGTGGCATGGCTCTCCAATGCTCCAATGTCTTGAAAATTATTATAAGGCTGCACAGCTTAGAGTCCTGATAGCATGGTGTGATCTGACATGTGATGCCAGGTGGAAAAAAAAAAAAAAAAAAAATAGATCAGGATAAAGTTCATGTCCCTCTCCCAGCTATTCACGGGGATAAACCATTATTGCATTCACTTTTAAACAAAGTATCAAACTGCATAAAAGTACCACTGAGCATCTGGCTCCAGGAACTTAGAGACAAAATATTTGAAGTGATGCAAGAATACTACACTAGCCAGCATATGACACAGAATTCACCCCCGCAAAAACTGATAGTAGGTTTAAATATTGGTGCAACTTTGGTATTACCGCATACTGAAAAATATCATCTCAATAAGGTGTCGATACCTTTCAACAAATGTCAGACAGTTACAACCTTCTTTAGATATCTCCAATTAAGACATAATTTTAATACAGATATTGTGTCCAAGGAGAAAACGCCATCAGTGCAAATCTTTATAAAATGCATGTAAAGGGAAACTGACAAAACAAATCTCTATGACCTACTCAATACTACAGACAGAAAGGAAACTGTCTACCACCTACATTAAACTCAGATGGGAGAAAGAGGCCGGAATAAATCCATCTGAAGAAGATTGGTCTAATATATGTAAAACCACAGCCACTACTTCAAGCTCCGCTTCATGGAGAGAGTTCACCTGGAAACAAAACGCTGAGGTTTTTTAATCACCCCTAAGATTAAAGAACTCCAAAGTAAAAATGCTGAAAATGGTAAATGTTAGGGCTGGGCTATATCATACCGTTCACGGTAATACCGGTGTAATTTTGGGCAACGATAGGAAAATGACATATCGCGATAGAATATGGGTAAAACGCGAATGCACAGTGCCTTTGTTTACATATGCACATGGCAGCGACGCAGAATGAGAAGAGCGAAAGTTGATCGTTAAATGAAACGGATGAACCAGAATTGGTTTGTGAAAATGCTGCAACTTCAGTGGTGTGGAACTGGTTTGGCTTTCGTCCGTCAGATACACAACAAAACACTATTTTTGGTAGAGCATGCTAGCGGGCCGTCGTTATTACCGTGTCGTTTGGAAAATACTGCACACTTAAAAGCAATCCTTTGATTTTTCTGAAAATCGACAGTGCGCCTTATAATCCCGTGTGCCTTATGTATGAATTCTGGTTGTGTTTACTGACCTCGAAACGATTTTATGTGCACTCTGCTCGAAAATCTATCAAATATTTTAGTACAACTTTGCTAAGCTATGAAGCCGCACCGCTTGATGGATTGTCGGAGCATTACGGCTATATTAGGCAGGCGCCTCGCGGAGTGATACGTACTGTGCTTCAACATAATGTTACCGTATTGTGTGTGTATAACCTCTTTTTAAGTTTTGTGGATATTATACATGGTTATGCTGAGGATATGTCGGCCAGTTTCCACTGGAAATGCCTTTTGGTTAAACTGTCAGCAAGGAATTTGTTACATTTTTATATAGCTTTAATGCACACGAAAAACAGCTGCTTGTTTAAGTGAAAATACATTGATGGGGTTTTTTGCACTAATAAAGTTGTGGAGTTGTAAAGTATTTTGTCAAGTGTGAGTTATATCGTCAGTTATATCGCTATCGCAAATTTTCAAATGTATATCGTCATAAATATTTTTGGTCATATCGCCCTGCTCTAGTAAATGTTGCAGGAAATGTGGATTAGGGCTGCCACGATTAGTCAACTATCAAAATTGTCAACGACCAATTTAATAGTCGATGCGTCGTTTGAAGCTTTGTAAGATCCCAAAAGACGCAGGAATAAGTAGTAGGATTTAAGAGTGTAATAACGGACTGAAACAGAAGATGGCAGCACTGCATGTACAAGGATGCCACCTGCTGTTAAACCCCAAAGAAGAAGAAGCTGTGTCCCAGAATTCATAGGGCAGCCCTGCTCAGTTTCCAACAATGGCGGCAGCTAGTTAGTCTTAATATTACTCTTATTATTCTTTCTGGGTCACAAAATAAATGTTTAACATATTTCAGGAGAGAATGTAGCTGTGTAAACCTCAAATATGTGCTCAGTTTATCAAGACACCACATATTTTCAAAAGCGCTCCGACGTTTTTGGAGACGTCTGTTACCCACTAGCTCAATACCTAGCCCGGGTTCAAGGCTCACTAGAGCCGTGAGAACACCGGACTCCCGGCAAATCGTTTTCAAACCCACCGCAGTCTTTCGCTACTCAGGTTAAACATGATATATGAGTCACTAAGATAACTTAAAAATGTTATTGTTTGGATTTTTTCAGTATTTTATTTGTTCCTGAGTAAATCAGTTTGGCTGAGATTAAAGTTATAGTTTTTACACAGCTGAATAAACGTCAAGCAGACAGCTGATTATCAGAAGTGTGAGATGCTCGAGAATATACTCCGGTGTCCTGTTATATTTTAGATAGCAAGGAGCAGACGGCTGAGTTTATTAAACTTCACCGAAACAATCTGCAAATTTCATTACAAATTAAACAATCATCTTGTCTTTATTTTTAGTTAGCACATACCTAAAACACTTAAAGCTGTAAGCTAATCATAGTAATATAAGAGCAGATGCATGCTGGTGCAATAAGCTGTACGTCCAATGGATGATGATCTGATTAGTCGACTAATCGCAAAAATAATCGGCGACTAGTCGACTATCAAAATAATCGTTTGTGGCAGCCCTAATGTGGATAAACTTCAGTAGGCCACTTCCATATTTTTGGAGAATGTCCTAAAATCGCCCCCTACTGGACAGAAGTGGTCTAAAGAACCAAGCAGATAACTGGGTTACATCTTGAGAGGAGTTTCAGTGTCTTTTACTTAGCCAACATCCCAATTGGACTGAAGAAACAAGACAGATACCTGCTACAGGTATTTCAGATGGTCAGCCAAAAAGCTATAAACACACAAGTGGTTGAATAAGGAACCTCCAACTGTTTCGGACTGGACAGAAATAGTACACGAAATTCACGTTATGGAGCGACTAACCTTCTCCTTGAGACTGTCCTCAGAAAAATGTGAGCAATACTTGAAGAAATGGAAACGTTTTCTTACTGAGAAATTACTCTATAGTCTTGTGGTATTCCTTTATATTATCTCTGGTAATAATATGTATCCAAGTTGTACATAATTTTCAACTTGTAACCCTGTGTATGTCAAACTTATACCTAAATGGCCTAATCTCCCCGATTTATTTATTTTTGTGTGGTTGGTCCTCCTTTTGTTGTCTTATGTTCAAATGTTATTGTCTATAAAAATGGAAGAAGAAAAAAAAAAAAAAAAAAAAAAAAAACACTCGATAAACAAAAAGGTTTTTTTTTTTAAATTAACGTGATCATTTCCAGACAAACAGGAGGGTCTTAAATTGTATAAATCCATTTTTTCGGGTGTCTGTGAGGAGCCTAGCATCAGGACTGTGGACAAGCTGGAGACAGGGCAGAGAGGACTGACTGAGACCAGTGTAAAGTCAGTTGCAATCATCCAAGTGGGAGGAAATGAGAGCATGAATTACAATTTAACCATCTTTCACAGAAAGAAAAGTCCTCATTTCAGTATTTAACCACCAAGTTAAATATGTCAAATATCACACACAACATTTTTTGCATGGGGTTTGATGCTGGATAGACTGTGAAGCTGATCTCAAAGCTCTCTGATGGAACTAAGCACTTTGAGTGCTCGGTTTCAGTAGAAACGCAATTTAAACAGCAGTTTAAAAGTGAAAGGATTTAATCCTGTGTTAGGTTTTGGTAATTGCACTGAACCTGCACTGAATTTAGGTGAATAAGGAGGACCAACTTTATTTTGATCCAACGACTTATACATTAGTGAGAAAGTTAAAATTTGTATGCAGAAAATGCAGAAAAGACAGTAGCATTGTGTTTGCAAATAAAAAAAAAGTGGAAGTAAATTATTACATACTGTTTCAAACAAAAAACCTGAGAAAAATATTAAAAGTTGTAGCAAAAAAAAGCTTAAATAAGACTGAAGATTACAAGGTTTAAATTAACTGAATTGAACGCTACACGAGAAAAAGCTGAGTAATTAAAAAAAGAAATGACAGAATCAGAAAAATGGTGAATGTAAGCTGATATTCTTTAGGGGACTGGGAAGACTTGATACTAGAACTGTGACTTAAACAAGTTGATACCAAGGGTTATGCTAGTTAGCTGATATGCATTTACATGTAAATGTTTTCATAATATAGTAAATGGCTTTTCTACTAGCAAAGGGCTTTATACAACTTGTTCATTCACCCAGGTTTTCAGTGCTACCTAACTAACATCCAAACACATTCACACTCCGATGGATGCATGGGAGAGCAACCTGGGGTTAGTATCTCGCCCAAGGATATTTGGCATGCAGACTGGGATCGAACCAACAACCGGTTAAGAGGTGACCCGCTCTACTACCTAAGCTACAGCCACCCCATATGCCACTAATCATTCGAATAAGATACACTTTTGATTCCAGTGTTTAACTGACTGAATGGTATGCATTGTTCTTCACAATCTGCAGCAAAAATCTTTAAAAATTTCTTTTCATGTTGGCTTGAAGTAAAATATCACTGTTGGTACTGCAGCTTACTGCAACACAAGTATGTGTTTAAATTAGGAGAGGCAAAGTGTGATATCCACATGTTGGACCAGCATGTCTATTACACGCTTTACCCTGATATTGTACTGATATTATTCCCTATATGCCTCTATGCTGTCAGTACAGATGATGTCAGTAACAATAGTGATTTTTCAGTTGGGAACAAAACAGGTCTTAGATCCGGGTCTTTGAAGTTAATGATGGGATCTGATTACACACACACACACACACACACACACACACACACACACACACACGAGTAAACAACAGTGGGTACAAAGAAAACCGTCTGGAAAGGTTGAAAAATTAAACAGTCAAACTGTTACCTTGATGCTTTTTTAAAATTTTTGCTTAGCATATTTTAAGGTATATTTTGTTGTGTAACTGTCCATCGTTTGACTGTAAATAGTTTACATTTTATAAATATTATACATGCAATCAGAGATGGGTATTTGTTTTTGTTCCTTAAAATTTATTTTTGTTACTTGTTGAAAAAAATAAGCCATAAACCATTTGATATACTAATTTCTTTTTACACATGATTTTACTTTATTTTTGTTAATAAGTTATTTTCAGAAAAAGAAAATTTGACAACCAGCTTGGGAGCCAAAGAGGACTCTTTTCAGTGAGCTGAGCCATAAGGACCAGCTCTCTCAAAAGAGTTCGAATTCCCATCATTAATAAGAAACATAAGTTGTAAATAGTTCTAAATAGCATTACTAGCATTATGACCTTCAGATCAATCTACTGACCTCGCAGAAGAGGTCAGAGGTCAAATCTGGCATGATATTTTTAATCTCTATACTGTACTTTCTATATGTTGACAATACACACACATCTGTAAGAATCATAGTTTCTATGTTAAAGCTTTTTCTCCGTTTTTGACCAATAAATCATTTAGTAGGGAAAGAAGATTTTTCATTGATCTGTATTATACAGAATCACGTGGAATTTTGCCTTTTATATAATGGCATATTGGTTTCGTAAAGAAGTAGAAATTTAGTTAGGAGTACGGTAGTTATTTTGTAAATAGATGGGGGGGAACATAACCACACACTTCCAGGATGAGACGCGGGTTACGTAGTTCTCAAAGATGTTTTAGCGCTAAAGTTTGCATTTGGTGCGTAATATTATGTGAAAAACAAAAATGTGTCAGAAGTTTCAAATGTTACTCACCGTCCAATCCGTGAACATTTCTCGGAGTCTGCGGCCACAGCAGCTTTTGAGAAAGGGCAATTAGCACTGGGGTCCTTGACACACTCACTTTTACCCTTCCAAAAACCAATAAAACCAGCTGGTAGACCAGCTGCTAGAGCACCTACAATTAGAAAAACTGCACCTACAACAACAACTAATATGCAGGGAACTTTGGGCGGGCAATTACAAGTCGTTTTTGCGCTCTCAACATCCTCGTCCTTAACGTCCTCGTTGGGGGGACACATAGGAGTCGTATTTGCCCCCCCAACGTCCTCGTCCTCAGTGTCCTCGTTGAGGGGGGAAATGGGAGACAAATTTCCTCCCTCAACGTGCTCGGTTGATTCAGCCATCGCTGCTTTCTTCTCTGCATAAACGTCGGTAGTTCACTTCCTCTGACAGTTAACCGCCTGATTTCCCAGAACCACGTATTGCGCACATACAGTGGGGCAAAAAAGTATTTAGTCAGCCACCGATTGTGCAAGTTCCCCCACCTAAAATGATGACAGAGGTCAGTAATTTGCACCAGAGGTACACTTCAACTGTGAGAGACAGAATGTGAAAAAAAAAAAAATCCATGAATCCACATGGTAGGATTTGTAAAGAATTTATTCGTAAATCAGGGTGGAAAATAAGTATTTGGTCAATAACAAAAATACAACTCAATACTTTGTAACATAACCTTTGTTGGCAATAACAGAGGTCAAACGTCTACTATAGGTCTTTACCAGGTTTGCACACACAGTAGCTGGTATTTTGGCCCATTCCTCCATGCAGATCTTCTCGAGAGCAGTGATGTTTTGGGGCTGTCGCCGAGCAACACGGACTTTCAACTCCCGCCACAGATTTTCTATGGGGTTGAGGTCTGGAGACTGGCTAGGCCACTCCAGGACTTTCAAATGCTTCTTACGGAGCCACTCCTTTGTTGCCCGGGCGGTGTGTTTTGGATCATTGTCATGTTGGAAGACCCAGCCTCGTTTCATCTTCAAAGTTCTCACTGATGGAAGGAGGTTTTGGCTCAAAATCTCACGATACATGGCCCCATTCATTCTGTCCTTAACACGGATCAGTCGTCCTGTCCCCTTGGCAGAAGAACAGCCCCATAGCATGATGTTTCCACCCCCATGCTTCACAGTAGGTATGGTGTTCTTGGGATGCAACTCAGTATTCTTCTTCCTCCAAACACCACGAGTTGAGTTTATACCAAAAAGTTCTACTTTGGTTTCATCTGACCACATGACATTCTCCCAATCCTCTGCTGTATCATCCATGTGCTCTCTGGCAAACTTCAGACGGGCCTGGACATGCACTGGCTTCAGCAGCGGAACACGTCTGGCACTGCGGGATTTGATTCCCTGCCGTTGTAGTGTGTTACTGATGGTGACCTTTGTTACTTTGGTCCCAGCTCTCTGCAGGTCATTCACCAGGTCCCCCGTGTGGTTCTGGGATCTTTGCTCACCATTCTCATGATCATTTTGACCCCACGGGATGAGATCTTGCGTGGAGCCCCAGATCGAGGGAGATTATCAGTGGTCTTGTATGTCTTCCATTTTCTGATGATTGCTCCCACAGTTGATTTTTTCACACCAAGCTGCTTGCCTATTGTAGATTCACTCTTCCCAGTCTGGTGCAGGTCTACAATACTTTTCCTGGTGTCCTTCGAAAGCTCTTTGGTCTTGGCCATGGCGGAGTTTGGAGTCTGACTGTTTGAGGCTGTGGACAGGTGTCTTTTATACAGATGATGAGTTCAAACAGGTGCCATTCATACAGGTAACGAGTGGGGGACAGAAAAGCTTCTTACAGAAGACGTTACAGGTCTGTGAGAGCCAGAGATTTTCCTTGTTTGAGGTGACCAAATACTTATTTTCCACCCTAATTTACGAATAAATTCTTTACAAATCCTACCATGTGAATTCATGGATTTTTTTTTTCACATTCTGTCTCTCACAGTTGAAGTGTACCTGTGGTGCAAATTACTGACCTCTGTCATCATTTTAAGTGGGGGAACTTGCACAATTGGAGGCTGACTAAATACTTTTTTGCCCCACTGTATATATATATAATAAATAAAATAAAAAAAACACAAACACACATAACATATAATATAATTGCAAGGAGGTATTTCTGTAGTCTATTGATTACTAGATAAGGGGTGGGATTAAATAAGCTTATGCTTCTTCCTGCTCCTTTTTGAACATGACAGTTATTTGTAGATGTTGCTCGTTTTCCTTTTGTTTTGCTTTGTTTGTTTGTCTCTTTTTAATTCTATGTTGTTGTACTTTTTCAACATGTTCAAAATAAAGATTCAATCAATCAATCAATCAATCAATCGTCGTAGCAGCTACCTCTGCTTACCACAAACACACTTCTCTGCTACGTTGTGCCTGTCAGTACCCACACAGCGGATATACAGTGGGGCAAAAAAGTATTTAGTCAGCCACCGATTGTGCAAGTTCCCCCACTTAAAATGATGACAGAGGTCAGTAATTTGCACCAGAGGTACACTTCAACTGTGAGAGACAGAATGTGAAAAAAAAATCCATGAATCCACATGGTAGGATTTGTAAAGAATTTATTCGTAAATCAGGGTGGAAAATAAGTATTTGGTCACCTCAAACAAGGAAAATCTCTGGCTCTCACAGACCTGTAACGTCTTCTGTAAGAAGCTTTTCTGTCCCCCACTCGTTACCTGTATGAATGGCACCTGTTTGAACTCATCATCTGTATAAAAGACACCTGTCCACAGCCTCAAACAGTCAGACTCCAAACTCCGCCATGGCCAAGACCAAAGAGCTTTCGAAGGACACCAGGAAAAGTATTGTAGACCTGCACCAGACTGGGAAGAGTGAATCTACAATAGGCAAGCAGCTTGGTGTGAAAAAATCAACTGTGGGAGCAATCATCAGAAAATGGAAGACATACAAGACCACTGATAATCTCCCTCGATCTGGGGCTCCACGCAAGATCTCATCCCGTGGGGTCAAAATGATCATGAGAACGGTGAGCAAAGATCCCAGAACCACACGGGGGGACCTGGTGAATGACCTGCAGAGAGCTGGGACCAAAGTAACAAAGGTCACCATCAGTAACACACTACAACGGCAGGGAATCAAATCCCGCAGTGCCAGACGTGTTCCGCTGCTGAAGCCAGTGCATGTCCAGGCCCGTCTGAAGTTTGCCAGAGAGCACATGGATGATACAGCAGAGGATTGGGAGAATGTCATGTGGTCAGATGAAACCAAAGTAGAACTTTTTGGTATAAACTCAACTCGTCGTGTTTGGAGGAAGAAGAATACTGAGTTGCATCCCAAGAACACCATACCTACTGTGAAGCATGGGGGTGGAAACATCATGCTATGGGGCTGTTTTTCTGCCAAGGGGACAGGACGACTGATCCGTGTTAAGGACAGAATGAATGGGGCCATGTATCGTGAGATTTTGAGCCAAAACCTCCTTCCATCAGTGAGAACTTTGAAGATGAAACGAGGCTGGGTCTTCCAACATGACAATGATCCAAAACACACCGCCCGGGCAACAAAGGAGTGGCTCCGTAAGAAGCATTTGAAAGTCCTGGAGTGGCCTAGCCAGTCTCCAGACCTCAACCCCATAGAAAATCTGTGGCGGGAGTTGAAAGTCCGTGTTGCTCGGCGACAGCCCCAAAACATCACTGCTCTCGAGAAGATCTGCATGGAGGAATGGGCCAAAATACCAGCTACTGTGTGTGCAAACCCGGTAAAGACCTATAGTAGACGTTTGACCTCTGTTATTGCCAACAAAGGTTATGTTACAAAGTATTGAGTTGTATTTTTGTTATTGACCAAATACTTATTTTCCACCCTGATTTACGAATAAATTCTTTACAAATCCTACCATGTGGATTCATGGATTTTTTTTTTTTCACATTCTGTCTCTCACAGTTGAAGTGTACCTCTGGTGCAAATTACTGACCTCTGTCATCATTTTAAGTGGGGGAACTTGCACAATCGGTGGCTGACTAAATACTTTTTTGCCCCACTGTACAAGTAGAGACATTTTACAAAGCAGCTTCTAAAAATAATCTCTTAAACCTTTTCAATCTTTCAGTTTTAAAGGAAGACACATTTTTGATAGCTGCTTCCTAACAGTAAAACAGATTCATCCAGACACTGACATGTGGTTGATGCTGCTGGTGACAGACACAGCGGATCCATCTTCGGTCAGCACAGACACATGTGTGGTACCCATGCTCTCCAAATACGATGTGATGCCATAATACTGAAGATCATGAGTCTTGCTGATCAAGCTCCATATATTGTCTGCAAAGCTCTGTGATTGCAAAAACAAACGCATTAGAGAAAATAATGAGAGACAAAGACAAACAACAAATTAAAGCTGAATCTTAAAGAGATTTGAGTTCAAAAACCTCTGATACTTATTTGTTTAAAATTTTATGCCTTTTTCTAGTTTGAAATAACCATCAATTTAGTAATAATAATAATAATAATCATTTTTTGAAACCAGGAGCTTCACTTAAATATATTATCTATATTTAGTGTTTTGTGCTGGAATGTTGCTATTTTTACTCCAGTCAGATCTAAATACTGCTTCCACCACTGTTCAAGCCATAACTAAATCAGTTATTAAATTAAACAGCTCAGCTCAACACATTAAGATTTCAAGAAAATGTCAGTTTGAGATTTTGTGATTTCAAAATGAACATGAGCAGCAGCTCAACAGTCTGTGTCTATTGGAACCTTTCATGATGTTGAGGATGAAGGTGAGGAGGGCTCCTCCTACAGGGGGAAGAGGGAAGGTACATCTGGTACTCTCCCAAAGACATATTCCACGCATCAGTCACTGTAACTTTACACAAGGCCGAGTCCTCCAGTGTGAGGTTTCCTCCTGAGCAAAAACAGTGAAACAAATGAATCTGTTGAGCAAAACTGAACACAACGCATCTTATAATCAATACTTTTAATTGATCCAGACAACTCACAGTGTAGCCTGTGAGGGATCATAGCAAATATTCACAGAGCCAATTGCTTTGTTTGTTTGTAGTTAGATCATTGTGCTTGGCAGACATAGAAAATGGTCAGAAAAGAGAGCAGGATGAAACCTGTCTGACAATACCTGCTTGCTGTATGTCAGTGATTAAATCCTTTTTTATTGTTCTGAGGTAAAACACATCTGCCCCCTGCTCTGCAATCATCTCCAAAGTTTTTATCCAGCTTCTCAAATTTGACAAAATCATGGCTTTTAAGCAGGTTCCCAGTTATATATGAATAAAACGTCTTAAAAGACAAACATAGTGAGAGAAAACAATCATCATTTGATCCTCATATTTTTGAACTCACATTGTGGGTGTATTTCATACCGAAGCAACAGGGTTCTGTCATTTTTAACAGTCTCTGAGTTGTGTTGACCTTGGAGTTGAGGAATAGGGAATCCTTCTCTGGCTAATTTGATGGTCGGCTGAAAGATGTCAGCCCACAGCAACTTCCCATAAAGCCTGTGTGGTTCTGCACTACCTCGAATTTCTCCAGGAACACCAACCAATTTACTGTCTGATCAGATGAATAATGGATAGTGCTGGAAGGTAATGCATACATCTGCTCGTGTTTTGAGTATACTCTAATGTCCTGTCCTCGTATAATTAAACTTCAACTGATTTCTAACCTACTACATCACAAGGAAACACTGTACTTTTTAAATGCTGTGTCCATTTATAACTAGTATGTTAGAGATAAATATTTAGTTTTATTAGTTTTACATTTATTTATTTATTTTGCTATATTTACATATTTGCACTTTTCCTGGTTTAGCTAAGTTTTCAAGATATGATATAGTTGCCTTCCTTTGTATTTATGCAGGCCTACATGTAAGGATGAAGGAAATAACTCAGGGATCTATACATAAGCAGTCTCTGGTAGCATTGCTTTGCTCATCTCACGTCTCTCACACATATTATGTTTTATTTTATGGGGTGGCAGTGGGGCGGGGTCATTAACTGTATACAACAATCTACTACTACTACTAAAATTAGAATTAGTAGCATTTTTTTTCAGTGAGTTTCTTATCTCAGTATCTCCCATGGAGAGACTCTGGCAGGCAACGCCTTTTCTTGCACCTAAAAACTTCTTTCTTTCAATGGTAAAGTATACAAATCGATTACATCAATTTATTCTTCAGTTATTTTCTACCTCAGTTTTCTCAGTATTAAACTTTGCATTTTTCTTCATTTTATTTATTTATTTATTTATTTGCTTTAAAGTAAACAACAGCAACAACAACAAAAAAACTTTCAAAAAAATCCTTTTGTTCCTTTTTGTCTTTTCCCTCTAAAGACATCCTGACCAGGCTCAGTGGTTGAGATGGAGGAGCATAACAGCAACATGTTAACAGAAACTGCTGAGGTTCTTGGATGAACTGAAAAACTTCAAACGAAGGAAAAGTTGAGTTTATTTTCTTTAAAGCTCAGGTGGAACTTGATGGACTGACATTGAAGGCTCCGTTCTGGACTTTGTCACACTGGTACATGAAGAGAGGTACCAAGAACAAGAGTGTGCACTGTACACACACACAGCGTCTCAATTCAATGCTTGCTCTTCAGCTGGTGTCACTTAGCAGTTTTGTTTTTCTGCACAAGCAGAGGTTTTTGCTCGGGAAGTAACCGTGACCTGGTTTTCAGAGATTTCTCTAACATTTAATGGTCGTGAAATATGTCAAACTTTTCTCCCCTACCTAAAATTAAACAGCTGCGAGCATCTGGAAGACAGCAGAGAAAATAGTGGCACTGAGGATTTTGAACTATGGCACTCAATATGCCCTACCTCCACCCTGATTGGAGGATAACTGCACTTACAACATTCATGGACATTACACCTTATTTATAAACCGTATTTCTATTTATACTTCAATGCAACCAACATCCTTACCTCTTTAAACTGTATTTATTATAGACTTATTTAGTATAGTTGCAACAGCACCCCCCCACTCGATGTGCAATATCACTGATCACACTACACCTCTCAATGCACCTCTCAATAGATGGCATGTATTTATATGTATATATATATGTATGTGTATGTGGAAATATGTGTGTGCATGTATGTACGCATGCATACATGTATATATACACATATGTATGTATGTTTGTATGGGTGTATCCGTATGTTTGCAGGTGTATGTATAACCTGTACATGTCTTTCTTGTGTAAATGTAAATTTGTGTGTGATTGTGTAAATACTTATGCTATTGTGTACTTCACACACTTGGAGAAATGCCAAACAGCCTTTCATTGTTCCTGTAACAGTGACAATAAAAGCTATTCTATTCTTCTATTCTATTCTATTCAAGCGATGCCACTTCTGGGGATTTTTGGACACAGGAGGAGCGTGTACACAGATCCTTATTGACTTAGCTGCTGTCTACAGTTCTAATGTCTCCATCAGAATAAGCACTTCTAATTGTACTTTGCTCATGTTTTATTCTGTGTTTTATTTATTATATGTCCTGTTCTAATAAACTTCAATTTCAGGAACACCTTCTTTAGATCTGTTCAGTTTTATTCATATAGCACCACTTAACAATCAACAGTTCTTGTCTCAGAGCGCATTATATCGTAAGGTAAAGAATCTACAGTGGTAATCTAGGACAAATGTTCACTCGGATTCATTCATGACGTGAATGCAATTCTGTAATCAAAGGTGTGTTTTTGGACATAACTGACTACATATGTATACTGTATCATGAGTGCACAGACATGGATGTAAACCACAAATTAACTGTTTGGCTGAGTCAAAACAACCATAGCAGTGATTCTAGCTTAAAGGTGCTCTGGATATTGTTAAATATCCAAATATGGTTAGGTCCATAAATATTTAGACAGAGACAACTTTTTACTAATTTTGGTTCTGTAGATTACCATAATGAATTTAAAATAAAGAACTTAGGTGCACTTTGCGGGCAATGACAGCCTGAAGCCTTTACCGCAGCAGCTTTCAGTTTCTGTTTGTGGGCCTTTCTGTCTGAAATTTAGTCTCCAACAAGTGAAATGCATGCTCAGTTGGGTTACGATCAGGTTGGCCATTCAAGAATATTCACCTTCTTTGCTTTAATAAACTGTTGGGCTGCTTTGGCTGTATGTTTTGCATCATTGTCCATCTGTATTATGAAACACTGCCCAATCAGTTTGATTGCATTTAACTGGATTTGAGCACACAGTATGCATCCCAGTCTCTTTGTGTTGCTGAGTTCACCAGTTTTTTTCTGTATTTCACAGGATGGACCAAACTATAGAGTTTGCCACTCCTAATATTGTAGCAATTTCTTGAATGGGTTTTTTCTGTTTTTGCAGCTTAAGTATGGCTTGTTTCACCTGCATTGAGCGCATCTTTGACTGCATGTTGTTTGTTCACAGCACAATTTTCCAAATGCAAGCACCACACCTTAAATCAACTCCAAGCCTTTTATCTGCTTAACTGACAATGACATAATGAAGGAATTACCCAAACCTGCCCGTGAAATAGCCTTTGAGCCAATTGTCCAAATACCTTTGGTCTCTTATAAAAGACATATGTTTCAGTAAACAGGTTTAAAAAAAACTAAACTAAACTTGTGTCAGTGTCCAAATATATATATGGGCCTAACTGTACTGTTAATTTTTTTTTTCTTTTTGTCAGTGTTTGTCAGATGTTCTGTTTAAAGAAAACACTTTGGAACCACTTGAATGCGAGTACATATATACACATTTACATAGCGACCAAGTGACTTCAAAGAAAATAAAAATGCTTAAATTTTAAAGATCGTGAGTTATTTTGTTCATCTTATTGGCTGTTTAGTCGTTTTATGACGAGATGGATGTCATTATAATTTGGTATAGTTTTTGAGTTGAATCCTTCCAGGAAAGGTTGTTTGATGTGCACTGTCATAAACTATAACCAGCAAACTATTGCTTTGTGACTGCTGTGGGTGAAATCAAGGCATGTTGCAATGCATTTTGGGAAATGATGTCTCCAGAAATGTTAAACAGCAGTCGATGGGCGAGCCATCAGACATGCGGAAGACCTCCATCAAGTAAAATAATCAAGAGACCAAAATCAGAGGGAAGGCCGTTTTCCTTTCAAAGTAAAATAACTGACTACAGTAAATTGAATCTCAAGACATTTGTTAATGGTGTTCCCATATATTACTTTTATTGCCACGGTAATTTATTACATTTTTCGGAATTATTACTTTTCTTAACATTGTGAGGGAAATGCCAAGACCCTAAATTAATTTATTGAAATCTTACATAGCTAACACAATTTGATGCACAAAGGTGTGGTTAATGAGGAAGCTCTTATCATAATAATAATTATTATTATTTTTGTTGTTGTTGTTGTTGTTATTTGTTTAGGGACAGTTTTACAGCAGAATCTACGACTGAAAGTCTGCCCTCCTCCGCTTACAATTTTAGTCTTTTACTTTGAAAGTCATAACCGGAAATATTGGTGGGTATTCCTTTCCTTTCTGTGTTGGGTGGCTTCCCTGGTGGAGCTTTTAGTATTTACATCAATATTATCTGAAGCCTGTCCTCCGCTGCCGTCCTCCACAGACAGCCAGACAAAGATTCCTCCTGTCGGTAGAACAGCTTCTCATTTCTGTTTCTTTCTTATTTTCTGTTGTTGGTTCCAGTCACGACTTCTTTTGTGCATTTTGGAGCTGTTTCCTGTGATGTTGGCGAGTGATATCCGTCTGCCGTGTGCACTGCAGTGGTGCGCAGCTTCGCCTGGAGAAACACCTGTGCGCCGGTCTCTTCTACATGCCCACAGTCATGAATGTTGAGTAGGTATGAATCTGAAACCCGCCTCAGACACTCAGGTAGAGGGGAGGAAACGTGACCTTAGTTCTGCTTGTTTACCGAGCCTTGTGGAACGTTACAGCTCATCAATATTTTGGGCATCAGTTTGTAGACAGCTCGATCCCGGTGGCAGCATCCGTGAGTGCTCGGATTACATTCAAACAGTGGAGTGTTTGGAAGAATGAGCGTTTTATATCGCTCTCCTCGGCAGGGTTTGGTGGTCAGTGTGTCCTAAAAGCAGCGAGTGTTTGTCTGTGTGCGTGTGTAGGGGGGGTGTGGGGGCGTCTTGATGGTGTCAGACAGGATGTAGGGGAGGATCTGTTGGAGCAGGATTACCCGACCATTTTTGGTGAGAGCGCAGACTGGAGTTCTGATCACAGTTGACGCATTGCACTCCTCGCATTCTGGCTGCCGGTCCCATTATCATTATATAATCATACTCATGTAATCCAGCCTTTTTATTGTTGTTATATACTCAGCATACGATTCCACAGACTAGAACCCGCTCCCCCTTCTCCTTCCTCCCCCCGAGGATCCATTTATGCAGCTCCTGCTGAGCAACCTATGAATGCCAAATTATAAATGTGGGTGGGTATCAGCAACTGTTTACGTTTATATAATTCACTCTTCCGAGCGCGTGCGTGTGTGTGCATGCGCAAAAAAAATAGAAAAGGGGAGAAATTTGAATTAAATGCAGCGATGTACCCATGACTCATGATTTTATAGAGAGGAGAACAGGGGTGTGTGGGTGTGTGTGTAAGGCTGAATTCAAAATTCAAAATTGTGTTCACTGTGTGTGTGTGTGTGTGTGTGTGTGTGTGTGTGTGTGTGTGTGTGTGTGTGTGTGTGTGCATGGGGTGCAGTTGTTTTGAAGTCAACAGTGTGTGGGTGACTTCCAGCAGCTGTGTTTAACATGTGGTGGATCCAGGATGGTAAGTTTTTGTCAGAGAGGCAGGTGTGTCTCACACAGATACAAAGCAAAGTGTAACGAGTCCCACGTCACACCGTAGACAGAGTTTGGCGCACTGATGGCACCGTCCTCCTGCTGTGAATTCTATACCCTCCTGTCTTCTCATGGCCCCCCTTTTCTCTCCCTTCTGTCTTTGTTTTCCAGAGAACTGATAACCCTAAGGCGTGGTGTCTGTCTGCATTTGTCTGAAGGAGCAGGAGAGGCAGCAGCAGAAATACCACACGGCCAGACATCATGCAACGAGAAACCTTCACTCGCTGCAAAGTGCTGAAATGTTGGGCCTGAAGAGCGAGCGTGTCAGATTGAATCAGCAGACTGTTTCCATCATGGAGGGGCGATAAGAGCTGCTTGACACTAGACCCGTGGCCCCGCGTGTGAGTGTGTGTGTGGTTTACGGCCACCTTTCTATCACAATCAAGAAAAGACACATTCACTGATCCTTCCCCGTCATCGTTTTGTGTTTCCTACCGATTCAGCAACCCAGAAACGAGCCAGAATGGAGTGGTCACTAGAGAGTGTGAGGGAGATGGTGGCTGGAGGGATGCAGTCTATAAGGGAGTGTGAGATCTGTGCTTTTGCCATAGCCATGTGTGTGCTGCTGCTGTTTATGTGGTACTGTTATCGGGTGGGCCGGGAGCATGGCTCTAGCCCTCTGCGTGGGAGGTATCTAGCTGGCACGGGACGGATTGGAGGTGTGGTGGGGGGCTTCATGAGTTCAGACTGTCGTAGCAGGGGGAAGGGAAAGCACGGATCCATGCTGGAGGAGCAGAACGGCTTTGCTTTCTGTCAGTCGTCAGAGTGCTTCCGCTGCACCAGCGCTGGAGAGAGCCTGAACCAGAGGCTCTATCACAGCCTGCAGGAATACGCCAAGCGCTACACCTGGTCAGGGATGGGCAGGGTGCACAAAGGAGTCCGTGATCAAGGCCGGTACCTTAACAGCCGACCGACCATCCAGCGGCCAGAGGTCTTCTTCCTGCCCGACCTGCCGTCAGCGCCTTTCTTCTCCAGGGAAGTGCAGAGACATGACGTGGAGCTGCTTGAGCAGAGCTTCCCTGCACTCCTGGCTGAGTTCGAGAGCATCTACCACCAGCCTCCGGGTCGCAGCGGCTCCTCCCTCCCGCCGGGGTGGAAGGCCAACAATACTCCTCGCGGGCAGTGGTGGACCTACTACCTGGTCAACCAAGGCACCCCTCTGGTTCTAAATGTCAGGAGATGTCCCCGAGCCTGGAGGGTGCTGGGCCAGCTGCGCACCTTCATCTCCAACAACGTGTTTGGGAACGCCTGCTTCTCAGTACTGACTCCCGGGGCGCTCATCACCGAGCATTACGGCCCGACAAATGTCAGGCTCCGATGCCACCTGGGTAAGAGAGTTCACTGAACTGGAACTAATGAGTCTCAGTGTGAATTTTAAGCCAACGCAACAGCAGATGATTTCAGTGTATTTATAAGGAACAACGCAGAGAATCAGCTGCTCTTGAAAACCTGAATTCTCTTGAGTCATGGAGGCAAAAGGCTAAAATGTTGTGTTATGCTAGAAAATGTTTTCATGCAGCTGAGCTTTGATTCCCTTTCCATCTGTACCCTGTGAGATGGCTCTAAACAGTCACGTTTATCGTTACGTATGCAGTCATTTTAGTGAGAGCGTTTAGAGCAGCGTGCTGTAATGACACAGGGCCCTTTATGACCTGTGCTTTAGGCCACCTGCGCAGTAGAATCCAAACAAAACAAATGTTTTAAGTGCATTTATTTTTGAACTATTATAACGACACATTGGCTCGTTTATTACTTTGTTGTTTTTTTGTCTTTTTCCCGACAGGTCTCAGAGTGCCCCCTTCCTGTGAACTTGTGGTTGGTGGAGAGCCGCAGTGCTGGTCTGAGGGCAGCTGTTTGCTTTTCGACGACTCCTTCCTTCACAGGGCTTTCCACGAGGGTAAGAAGGCATTAAAATTCAATCTTGGCTTAGGCTGTGTCATTTTATTTATTCTAAAAGAGGATTGGCCTAATTCAATCCAGCAGCTAAGGTAGATGTAGAGCCTTTTAATGCGAGTCTGTTATAGATTTAAGTTCACAACATCGATTTTGTTTTTATGCACGCAGGGAGCCAGGAGGACGGCCCCAGGGTGGTTTTCATGGTGGACCTGTGGCACCCCAACGTGGCCGCCGCTGAGAGACAGGCTTTGGACTACATTTTTACACCGGGCCGTTTAGAGGACAGGGAGGGGAAATAGGTGTGAGTGAGAAGCCGTGTGTCCAAGTGAGACACAGATGGCATTTAGGGAGGTGTGTGTAGTATGAGAAGCAGCCCTTTTTTTTTCTTCTTTTTTTTCCTGCCTCCAGACCAGCTCTCACATTCACTGTGTACATATTCTCCAGCTCATGCAGTCTTGCTCTTAACTCCTCTTAGCACATGACCAAACATTGGGCCTCTTTTATCAAACACCTTTTCTCTGTCTAATTGTATAAAATGCAGCCATATTTAAAAGTTTTTTTTAAATAGAGGTTAGTAGGTGCACGCAGCCATTTTTATTAATGTGTAATAACACCATAGCAGGGACCTTTTGGCTCATTTCTTGCTGTTGTTTTGCTTTATTTTGAATCACTGAATGTTTATTTGAGTACAGATGAATGACGTCACCGAACAGCAAAAATTTGGGGATTTTATCTTCTACTTGCGTCACATTTATTTTAGCAGCGGTATGCTAATGTGGGGCAAAGTCTCTTTGCGAGCCAAGTAATAACCCATCACTCTGTCGCGGAAGTCTTTCACAGCACACGTCGGTCCATAAGTCAGTCTGACCTGTTATGTCCCAAAGAAGTGAAGTCATTCTGCATGAATTAAAGACCCCTCGCTTCCTTCGAGGCCTTAAGAAAGGCAATTGGTGACAGCCAACATCTGTTAACTCATTTTTAACTTCATAATATTTTTCTGTAACACTGCTAGAGTGTCATTGTTGAACACATCCTTTATTTGTCTTTTACGATTCACACTCCGTCTGTTTGAAGCAAGCCATTTTTAAGAGCCACAGTTCTGTCTGTGCCTAAGGTGACCAAATAAGGAAAACCTTGTCGAGATGATGTCAGTCGAGCAAAATAGTACAAAAAACCTTTGGGAGCAAAGCATTTAGAGCTGCGTGAATGCTGAACCTCTGCCCTAAACTGATTACTTTTCCATAACTTTGCCTCATTACTTAAACCTTTGACTGTGTTTATTTTGGCAATACCAGTTTTTTATATATAGTGTAGTGTACACTCACTGTCCAGTTTATTAGGTACACCTATTCATTTGCTCATGAACCCAGATCATATTAGCCGCTCGCATGGCATAATCGAGGCAGCCTCTGTGTGTTCAAACTGAGCTTCAGAATGGAAAGAAAGGTGATTTAATAAATTGAAAGTGTCATGTTTGTTGTGTGCCAGAAAGGCTAGTGTGAGGATTTTAGAAACTCTAGGTTCACTGTACTCAAATGACCTCCACATTCACCAGAGCTCAATCCAAAAGAACACCTCTGGGATGTAGAGAAACAAGAGAGTAGTCATGGACGTGCCAAATCTGCAGCAACAGTGTGATGCTATCATGTCAATATGGACCAAATTCTCTGAGAGCACCTTGTTGAATCTGTGCTACGATGAAAGGCAAAAGGGGGATCCGACCTGATGAATCTAATAAAGGGGGTATGTTTCAGAAAAGCTTGAAGTTCTGCTGGGGGAGATTTGATAATTCAGCTTTTTATCATTCAGCCATATTCCCAGCTCAGCTGTCAGAGGGTTTCATTTATAGTAACATATAGGACACACTTTTTCCTTTTTATTGAATGTTAACATATTGTTATTGATTGTAATAATTTATATGAAACCGCCACATGGTTAGTGATGGAGTAAAGGTGAAGAAAAGGCTCCGGTGTTTGTTGGCGTGCTGTGCCAACTGTTGTGATACGCACATCAAGACAGATTCAGCCATTTGTACAAAATGATTTAATAAGCAGTGCAGGATCCTTCTGGAAATCTAATTTGGAGCTGGGTGCCGTGTTGGATTTCTGTAGTATTCCGACCCAACTGGCAGCCGTTACGTAGATACGGAAATAGAAATGGATCGCAGATAGAGCTGTAACAGTGTTAGAGCAGCTACAGAGGAATGTTGTCTTTGCTTGTCAGCAGTAAGGCGAACTGATACATCCATGTGTGGTTTGCTAACTGAGGTCCAATGCCGATCATGACGTGAATGTTTACAGACGCAGCTAATGTCTCTGTCCCAGCTCCTGCCGGTGTGCTAGTCAGTCGTGCTCCCCTTTGGAAACATCCCCCCGCTTTCACAAGACATGGTTAGGCAAGCACATTTTTAGATCCGAGTGTGTGAGTCGACCCGTGCCGTACCACTGGAGATGAAGTGTTTTTGGTAAATTTACTAAACTCTTGTAATTTGGTTGCATTTGATATGAGGTTTGTATTTCTGTAAATAAGGTTGAGGTAAAAAAACAAACAAACAAAAAACACAAAAAGCAAAAAAAAATCGAATGGTCTCAGATGTTTGTTCTTTTTTTAAACAATTGTCTTCGATGCTTCAGACTTTTGTGTTGTCCTGATTTCTAGCTAAAGTGATTGCATTTCATTGTCCACTTCAAAGAGCCATCCATGAGGTCATTTTGATAGATTAAATTAGTATATTCTGTAAAATGTTTATAAAGTAAAGCTCTGATGTTCTGTGATGGGTTTATATTTCCCTTTTCTTTCAATCACTGTAATTTTGCAGCACTGTATCTATTCTCAAGGCCACAGTCTTAACTCTTTAACAGCACTTGATGGATATATGTGCACAGTCTAAAAGCTAGTGAAAATGAGTCTTCAGCAGCTTTACTAGTCCACTGCAATTCAAGGTACCCATCAGTTCTAATGTTTACAAAGGCGTGATCATTTCCGAGCTGTCGACGGCATCGGATGACGCTGACGCTCAGCTGTCAGTGATTGGGTTCGAATCATGAGCGCTGTTAATCCATCTTAGAGAATGAAAACTGTCATTCCTAAAGCTTTCTACATGATGATGGGGCAACCGTTTTGTTTACATTTGGACTGAGGATTTGTTCTTTGACACCTTCTTGTGTGAATTTTGAACAGTATTTCTGTACATTTAATAAATGGTCGAGTATCTTATTTAACCAGCTGGTGTCTGAATTCTCACTTGCACGCAGGAGTTACAGATGTGAGTCGGAGGTAGGCTTCAATTTGCTAGAGAAAACTTGTGTGAAGGACAAAGTCTTATGGTTTTTTACTTGCACAACATAAAGCAAGAGTTTGTTCCCTGTTGTCATCTAGATGCAGTTTTATACTTTTGGCACAAGGAGGCATACCAGTGCAACAATGTTGTCACTGCTCCGGTTTCTGCTTGTGACAGTTATTTCCTTTCAAACTTGTTACTTGTATATGATGTCAAGTCAGAAACACTGTGCCACAATGCAAAAATTTCAAATGAAAAAAAATTGTGTGTCTCCTATACAGTGCTGTCCAAAAGTCTTGAGCCATCTCTCATGTCTATATTTTGTTTCTAAGCAGCCAAACTTTCGTGTAATTTTTAAAGTGGTCCAGGCTTTCTGAAGGTCATTCAAAGTTTTTCTTTGGACATTGGCTGCTTTTTCACTCATTTTCAGTACAGTGCTTGTTTCTGACCAGAGAGGCACATAACTCAAGTATAACAGACAGCTTAGCAAACAGCCACTTTATTACTAGCAGTCTGTCACAAAAACACAATTTCTTCCGATTTCCCATGTATATACTTGAAGACCACCTAAAGACATGACAAGAAGAGAGTTCAGGCTGAGTTAACGAATAAAGGCGGTCATACCAAATACTGACTTTCAAGCTTGTTAGAATTGTACAAATCCTATTTTTGCCTTATATACTGTATTTATATGTATATTTGCACACGTTTCAATTAAATACTCCACCTATTTCCCCTTTTCCTGGCAAAATATAAAGAAATGAGTGATAGCTCAAGACTTTTGAACAACACGGTAGATCAGTGTGGTTTGTATTTGTAGTACCTCTCTAAAGTTTCATTCGTGTTTCCATACGTGGGCTTTATAGCTCTGATTGTTCAAGGCCTGATGCCAATGCCACAGAACAGGAAACACAGTGGTTGTCTAAGCTGCACCCTTCATAGGCACAACATTGTCATAGTAGTCTGTGCAGTAATAGTTGATGTTGGTGGAAGGTTAGACCACCTTTAAGATTATATAGTTATTGAAATGTAAGCAACATATATACAAACAAGGATTATCAGCGGATAAAAGATATATGCACTGCACTGATGTCACTGAGTCAAAGAAAAATTCAATAATAAGCAGGTAAGTGCAAAAACATACAAAAAAATCTTATAATTCAAACCAGGAACCTTCCCGTCTTGCTGTGAGTAAAGTGTGCTAACCCCTGCCAGCTACTGTCACTCACTGCACTGAAGTTCCTGGTTTGAGACCTGGCTGGGGCCTCTCTCTGTGAAGTTTGCATGTTCTTCCTCCATGAGTTTCCTGTGGGTAATCTGCTTCCTCCCACAGTCCATGCTTTTCCCATAATGAGATAAACAAAGTACCTAAAGTTTATATAGTATATAACATTGTATCAGTGAGGTTAAATCTGGCTTGCAGTCCAAACTCCTGTGATTGGTCAGTAACTCTAGAACAATGCTATAAAAATGCTACTTTATTGCAATGAGTTCCTTTTGGTGGTCACAATGACGCAACAGGAAGACAATCCAAATCCATATCGAAATGTGTAAATATGTTTATCTGCCTATGTGGCAGAAAGTGTAGGGTCTCACACTTCCTTTGTCTAACACTCAACTTTTCAGAGTAAAACAGTTAGAAAACGGCGCAAACCACTGTGAGACATGTGCGGGGGAGTTCAATTTTCAAAACTTGAATAGTCTTTTGTTTTACATAAGAGCTTACGGTGCATAATAATGCTTTCTTTTTATTCCTTCTTCCTCTGTTGATTGTTTGTTTGGGCAGTTTACATTAATAAAACATTAGCAACATAACTTTTTATAGGGTTTAAAGTTTTATATTTAGGACGAGGTGCATCCAGATCCCGACACCCCCTCCCACCACCTTGACCATTACATAATTTTCGAGGATGCTGGCCAAAAACAAATTTGAACCACACCCGCTCTAGCCACGCCCCTGATGGTGCAGAATAGCCACTTTCTCAGTTTTAGGTAAATATTATCCAAATGCGTAGTTCTGTCATTAATTAAAGCTCCTGTGATATTTATTCTCCACCTGTTGTGGTTCACGTTATTATTTTTAGAGTCTTTGAATTCAAATTTAAGGAGCAGATTAGTATCTGTTATTTTCTCACTGAAAACTAGAGCACCGTGTTGTCTTGGGATACTACCATCCTCACCTACATCACAGCCGATGTCACACAAACAGACATTCACATCAATGAGAAGGTGACGCGCTCTGCAGCCTCTATTCCACTGTCTGTGCGCGCTCCGGCACCGCTGCCGCACAGCAATCAGGTGGTAGCTCAACTTGAAGCGAGCGGGCTCTGCGGGAGAATATGTGTCGACAATGGAGAGAAAACGGCAAATGGTGTCGATGAGCAGCCCGCACACAGAGACCGGACCAGATTCGCCGCGATGAGCACCCCCTTTCCAAAATCTGATTCCACGACCTCCTTACTGAAATCGTCTTCGGCCGCGAGGAGACCGACACACCTCCCAGAGCACACGGCAGAAAGCCAGAGAAGTCAGCACCACCATCAGCACCACCATCAGCATCACAACCAGCGTCCCGCCGCGCTTCTGAGCAGCAGCAGCAGAGCCGAGGAATCCTTCTGGTCGGCCGAGTGCGACGTCAGTGCCCGGAGACCCCTGTGCCATCCCTCCCTCGTCGGCAGCCAGGACAGTAGTAATAATGCAGCCACTCGGGGCAAGTGCAAGTCACATGCTCCTCACAGCCAAGTTTCCGCTCCGCCGGAGCCGAACGGAGATGCAGGCCGAAGTGTGAGGGAGCGCTCCAGGACATCAAAACACCGTCACCACCACCGCAGGAAGCACAACCGAGACGAGCGTCCGGCAGCAGCGGGACCGGACGAACCGGAGCATCCCCGTCGCTGTCACACGCACTCCCGCGCGGTCCCCAGGGTGCCCTCTCTGTCGGACAGCAATGACGACAGGGTTCCCCTCTGCGAGCCGAGGGACCGCAACGGGGCCAGTGCGGCCAACAGCGGCGGTCAGGTCAGCAGTCCATCCCCGTCCTCTTACTCCCTGGTCCCGCTGTCCAGCAGGTCTTCTCGTCGCTCTCGGAGGTCCAGCGCTGCTTCTTCTGCATCAGATATTAATTTACGCACCATCCTCAATTCACTCTTTGGGCAGGTAAGGCCCTGAAATATACGGGAGAATTAAAGCAGTAGTGTGGTCTCAGTTAGAACACAACAGCTGGGTAAATGTCATTTTACACGCTGTGACAGTGACACCCCATTTCCATAACCTGTATGAAAATGATTATTCTTTTTTTTTTTTAACCCTACTAGAAACCTTTTTTAAAAAAAGACTATATCTGCATTGATTTCTGAGGCTTCTCTGCTGAAGGCCGCCTTGTTGTTAGTATATTTTTATGCATGAGGTGCACACAGATATGAAGCAGTGAAGTGTACATGTGGCTTCCCTTGAGTCCTGTGTGTGTCCTGTGATGCTGTCAGCAAACACTGACACTGCTGGACGTACAAGAAAAAGCTTCGTCTAAACATCTCATTTCTTATATAATTTTACAGTTCTTCCTCCTACAGGTTTGCTCAGTCCTGTATGGTCCAACATCAGAGAGGTGAAAATCTCACATGTGTTAATGTGTATTTGTTCAAAGGAAAAAATAGGGGGGAGGGAACTCATTCATGTTCCAGCATCAGTCTGTCAGGCACACTGCTGCGTTTTCTGTTTTGTGACTGAAGGAAATAAAATTGATGTTCCTGCTGATGATGAGGGGGCTTCTATTTTGGGCGACAAATCTATTTATACAGAAGAAAGGAGTTCAGCCTAATGTGCTTGGATTTTTATCAGTGCTGCACTTTTGCTCATTTTGGTGTGTGTGTGTGTGTGTGTGTGTGTGTGTGTGTGTGTGTGTGTGTGTGTGTTGGGGGGGGGGGGTATGTATAAAAGCAGCCAGGTTTCATTTTACACTGAAAAATCCGAACTAAGCTCCAGCTTGCTGCTTAAACTGCTGGTAATGATGTTTACTGAGGACATTTTCCTCTTCTTTCTCTTCCACAAAGGCCAAGAGTTTATTTGCTGCTTTTATAGTGTTTGGGTTTTAGTCAGATTATGAATCAGGGAGTGATTTACATACGTTGCCAAAATAGGCCGATCTCAGTCGTAAAATAAGCTCAGCACGGAACATGGAGATCAACCTTTGTGGCTTCCAGAGAAACATTTTCTATTGCTTTGTAGTACAAAAGCCATTTCTACAAATAACCCGTGAGTCAGTCTGTGAGCAGTTCTATGAAAACATTAGCATGACCTGAAAGGGGGCTTTGATGAGACAGCTAGAGAAGCAATGATGGGCAGAGATGTAACGCATGGTTTGAGCAATACCAACGCATGGTGCCTCTGGTAGTACATACAAAGTAAGCAGGATTTACATTGCACTGATTGCAGCACAGAAGAGAAACACACATGAAAATGAGCACTTACACATGTAGATATACATTTCACTGCAATGGCTGGACTACATGTTGACAGTATTCCTGCCACTCACAGTCTTTCTATATGTGTCTCTTCCATGTGGCTGCTGTAGGTCAGCATGACCTTCCTCTAGCCTGCAGAGGGCAAAGGATGATGTGGGTGTGTGTGTGTGTGTGTGTGTGTGTGTGTGTGTGTGTGTGTGTGTGTGGGTGTGTGTGGGTGGGTGGGTGGGTGGGTGGAAGGCAGAGAAAGAAAAAAAAAATCAAAATTCATAAAATATAAAAAGGCCATAAATGAATTCAAATGTAATCTGAAGGCTGGACATTGACAAACTGTTCTGGAGCGAGAGTTCATCCGAGGAGGAAAACAAAGCTGTAAATAGGTCATCACAGAATGTTCCTCCAAACTTGCCTGCTACAGATTTTCCAAAACCCTCCCAGAGTGCATGCAACCCATGACGTAAAGGTTTACTTTACATTTGTTAATGCTTTGTTGTGTTTTGCTGTAGGAAAGTTTATGCCATTTCTCTCATTTATTCTCGTGTTTGGAGGTCTGTTAATCTGTTTGGAGCTGTCCGTGCTGTTTATAGTAGTCTGGTTAGTGTGACAGTCAGGTGAAATATTGCTCACATGTCTTCTTTTCCTTGCATAATTCTGTTTCCTTCTTTGGTCCATCCACTTCCCGCCCTCGTTTATGTTCTACCCCTACCCCCACAACTCTCTCTCACTCTTTCCATATCATTGCTGGTCTTGCTTTTGCTACACTCCACAGTCCAGAACAGCATCCTTCACAGTTTCTCATTCGGCTGTAGGAACAGGTTAGAAGCCCGGGCTTCATGGGTCTTGTTGAAACCAGAGTTTACACTCCTCTCAGAACCCAGAGTGCAAGCTTAACGGAGAGAAGGCCCTCATGGTCCTTTTCGGTGCCTCTTCTTTCCTTTGGTATGGGAAACTGCTTAGACTGGCCTCTGAGAACGGTAAGCCCGTGCTGCTGCACTCTGCCTTTCTCAGCTTCCTTCATAGCTCTTGTACTAGCTACAGTAGCACTTGCAACTTGGAAGCAGACTGTACTGCTGCATAGGTGGTGCATAGTTTTCTGCAGTTGTTTCTGTTTATTTTATTGCAAATGCTCATGGTAGTGCAAGAAGCATGCACCTAATTATTAATTAGATGCATACTCATTTTAGCCCCTCCCACCCTCCTCCACACACACACAGAAAAAACAAAAGAAAGAACAAAAGAAAGAGTTTGATGTTTAATTCTGCAGATGTGCGTGCACTGCACTGCTTTGTAACCTTGCTCTGGAGTATAGTTTGTTAAACTCAAGTCAGGTTTATAGTTTCAGAAACTTGCAGATCTTTGTTACCATCCAGAACTGCTTTCCTGTAGAAGACATGATGTCGTGATGTCTGTCTGTGATCAGTATATGTGTAACCTCTTCCCCGGTGCTTTCACTTGCCTTTTCTCTGCTTCTGTGTGTGTGTTTACTGTTCCAGTGACACTGTATAGGTGTGAGGTGCCAGTCCGTAAAATGTGGCGAGTAAACTGTTATGAACGATGAGTGGAAAGTTGGCAGCATGCTGGTTTATTGATGTATTTACCTTTCAGTCGTGTCTTCATATTTTCCACATTGTTTCTATTGCATACACACTTGCACCCCACCACCACACACACACACACACACACACACAGGCACTGATATATAATTCTTAGATAGTATTATTCTACTCTGCAAAGCTCAGCTGTGTCATCCCTCAAAGTATACAGGAGGTCTATAGTGACTTTCTCATAAGAGCTCACGAATCCCCTCTCAACTTGTATCTTTGTTCCATTCTGCTGTGTCTCTGCACCCCTCTGGAAAGATGCTCCAGGATGCTGAGCGGAGAGTCAGAGTGGTGCTGTCCTGTGAGGAGATGGGCCAGTCTGGGTATCTTGGGTCTTATCAGGACTCCATTGTTTCGGTGACACAAAACTGCGTTCTCGTGAGCAACATACTGGGACAATCCTGTGTCTTCCTGAGTAAAGGCATGGCAAAGTGCAGGCAGGCTGTACGTAAGTCTGGACAAAAATTCTCTTTAATGACTCCTTCCTGTCAGAGAAGCTGTCATTTCTGCAATTATTAAAGAAGCTGCAACTTAATTGTACATCATTTTCAGCTATAAGCTTGGAATTCACTGGTGAAGAAGAAGGTCCGAAAGATTAAATGCAATGCATGTAACCCAACAACAGTCCAAACGTGTCACACGTGGACAACCAGCTGTAGCAATGCAGACACACCTTTTCTCTGTCTCTCTTGTTCTCGCTTTAACATCAAAAATCTGCATGTTTGTGCAGCGAGTGCACAAAATATTACAGCAGCATTCTGACATACTGCTCCGCTTGTCAGGTTAATGTGTAGCTGGAGCTGGATTAGTTAGCTTAGTGCCAAGATTTAAAAAGAAGGGCAAACATCAAGCCTGTTCCTGTCCAAAGATAACAGCATACGCCTCCCAGCACAGCTTAAGCTTCTATTAATTAACGTGCTGCAGCTTGTTTACTCGATCCATATAAAAAATTATTAAAAAGGGGGGGGGGGCATGTTGTGGTTTTAAAGGGGACCTATTGTGCTTTTCCATTTTTGCAGTATAGTGTATAGAGGTGGCATGGTGGCTGGCGCTGTTACCTCATAAAAAGAGGGTTGTGGGTTTGAATCCAGCTTGGGGCCTTTCTGTGTGGAGTTTGTATATTTTCTCTAGGTACTCTAGCTTTCTCCCACAGTCCAAAAGCATGAATGAGGTTCAGTTAATTGTTGATTCTAAAGTGACTGTAGATGTAATTGGTTGTTTATCTCTATGTGTTATTCTTGCAGCAGTCTGCCAATCCGTCCAGGGTTAGGGTGTATCCTGCCTCTTGCCCTGTGACAGCTGGGATGAGCCTCAGCCCCTACAACTCTGAATTTGATGAGCAGAAGAAAATAGATGGATAATGTGTATATGTAGTGTAGACATTGCTAGTTCAAGTTGGACTCACTTTTGAGTCAGAACTGATTTAATTCTTTATGGCACAGATTCATCAAGGTGTGGGGAAGTCAGAGATTTTGATCCATATTAAGATGAGAACATCACACAGTTGCTGAAGATTTGTCAGTCGCACATCCGTGATGAGAGTCTCCTGTTTCTCCACATCCTAATAGTGCTCTTATGGATTGATATCTGGTGTCTGAGGAGGCTATCTGACTACAGTAAACTCATGTTCATGTTCAATAAACCAGTTTGACATGATTTGAGCTTTTTGGTATGGTGTGTTACCTGCTGGAAGCAGCCATCAGAAAATGGGCACAATGTGCAATACTCAGGTAGGCTGTGGTGATTATATGCTCATTTGGTCCCAAAGGACCCAAAAGTGAGCCAAGAAAATACATTAATATATTCAAATTCCTTCCACCATTACACCACCAGCCTGAACCTTTAATACAACGTAGGATGGATCCATGCTTTCATCCATGTTGTTTAGGCCAAATTCTGATCTTACTATCTAAATTTCACAGCAGAAATCATGGCCCATCATGTCAGGCACGGTCTTTCCAGTCTTCTGTTGCACAATTTTGGTGAGTCTGTGTAAACTGTACCCTCAGTTTCCTGTTCTAAGCTGACCTGAGTGGCCCCCAGTGTGGTCTTCTACATGTGCATTCAGAGATGCTCTTCTGCATAGCTTGGTTATAACGAGTTTTTATTTGAGTTTTTGTCGCCTTCCTATCAGCTTGAAGCAGTCTGGCGATTCTCCTCTGGCCTGTGAAATCAATAAGGTGTTTTCATCCAGAGAACTACTGCTTACTGCATATTTTCTCTTTTTCAGACCAGTATCTATAAAGCGAACCACATAAAACACAGTTGTGTGGGGAAAATCCCAGCAGATCAGCTGTTTCTAAAATACCCAGATCAACCTCTGGTACAAACAACCTTGTGGTTGGCTGATTAGATGTCTGTGTTAACAAGGTGTTGAACGGTGTGTGTAGAAGTAATCCTTGTGGCTAAAACCTCAGGCTTCAGACTGCTGTAAAAACTCTTTTTCTGAGATAAACAAGGTTTTTTTTTTTAACTGAATTATTCACAACCACTCCAGCTGAGTCCAACAAACATATAGAGCTGGAATAAACATAATAGGTCCCCTTTTAGAGAGGTTATTTGCTATACTATTGCTAGAGCAGCAAGTGCACTTCAACACACTGTAAAGAAAAGGGTGTAATATGTTAGTTTGTGAGTTTTAGAGGGTGATAGGTGGATTTTGCTACTTTCAGACAGATTGAGGCTAGCTGTTTCCCCCCTGAGTCAACATATTTATCACACAGACATGAGAATGATGTCATTGTAATTTATCTCTTGGCAAGAAAGACAAAAAGTTTTTATTGCCTTAAATGTCAACCTATTCCTGTAAGAACACACAAAATCCACAGCTCATGTATTTTCCTGTCTGCACTGTGGTGACTGATCGCGATGGTGATTTGCATAAAACAAACAAGCGTCTTTGAAACGTTTTGCTCTGATGTGTTGCGCTGCAAAGACGTTCAGCTTTTTCTGTAGCATAAGTATATTGGATAACCGATAATGGTTGATGTATTAGCAGTGACTGATTGACACAGGCTTTGCTCGTGGACTGCACGTGCATTCATGTTGGGTTGGCTGGTCCTCTGGGCTCATATTTCTTCTTTGTTTTCTATGTCAGTTTTTTCCCATCTGAGAGCTCTTCGGGCCCAATGTCAGCCCTCGGTGTTGTGTTTAGACTTCACACGACTCCTGCTGTTAACCCCTGAGGACTCTGGGACATGTCTGCCTCTTTCTCTGTCCTTTAAAGGTTGCACTTATTGTAAGCCATTGTAAGCAAGCAGGAAAAAAATAGAAACAGTCACATTCTTCTATGATCTCCAGAGTCTTTATTCCCAGCTATGCTTTATAGGAATTGGCCTATTTATGCCAGAAGTTTGGTCATCACGACATGAGATCGTTTCCAATCTGCTCTTACATCTTTACTTTAGCTGAAGTTTACTTCGTCCGCGTCTGCGGACTGTTATGGAAAATACTGCTGATTTAGAGTCAGGCGTCACTCAAGTCACAGCATTGTCATCAGTATGTCTACATAGAGCACATATGCAGAAGAATATTTGATATGATGATGATGATGAATGTTTTCTTCGTGGATTGTAATTTTGATTTTGTGCTGTTTTTTCTCAACAGGACAGAGAGCTGAGGCCAGAAGAGATGGATGGTAAGTTTCCCTTTACTTAATGCTGTCACTTTCTTTCTTTGCTGAGGCCATTAAGATAAACAAAACAGAGAGTGAAAAGATGAAACAAATTATTCAAATCCTTCATAACATAAGTCTAAAAATACCAGGATTTGTAAATGGAAACAACGTGCAAATGAAAGGGCTAGAGTACAGATCAATGCACAGACGCTACAACCCCAGTCTGCTGTGCAAAAATGTAAATAAAAACAAAATGCACAAATATTATATTCACAACAGAACATGGAAAACATGTCAAATGTTTAAACTGAGGAAATGGATCATTTTAAGAAAAAATATGAACTCATTTTAAATTTAATAGCAGCAACACATCTCAAAAAAGTTGGGACAATGCCATGTTTACCACTATGTCGCATCCCCTCTACTTTTAACAACACTGTAAATGTCTGCGAAGTGAGGAGACCAGCTGCTGGACCTTTGGGAAAGGAATGTTGTCCCATTCTTGTCTGATATGTGATTCTAGCTGCTAAACAGTCCTGGCTCTTCTTCGTCATATTTTCCCTTTTGCAATGTTTCCAATATTTTTTAAATATGTGAGGTCATCCCATTCAGACGATGCCTGGACCATATGCTGATCTAAAACTCATATATACCTTTCAGCATTGACAGTGCGCTTCCAGGTGTGCAAGTTGCAAATTCTATAGGCTCCTGCATACGTTAGAGATGCAGGCTTTTAAACTGGGTGCTGATAACAAGCTGGATGGTCCCCGACTTCTTCAGTCCAGAGGATGCAGCATCCATGTTTTCCAAAAAGGATTATAAATTTTGATTTGTCTCATACTTTGCCTCAGTCAGTGTAAATGAGTTGTAGCTAAAAGTAGAGAGACGTGTTCTGGATCATGTTCGGTTCTTCTTCGTTTTGGCAGAACTTTAACCTGATTCTGAGGATGGCAGGGTGAACTGTATTCATGCTCTGAGTTCAATATTTTGACTATTATTACTTTTTGCTTTTTTGAACCGTATGTGAGGAGCGACTGGTGTTTTTGAGCAAAAACAAGAACACGCCACATCATACTTTGATTTATTAGCTATTATGTAATTTCTAATGAGACAACAATTTACTAAATGAACATCCTGGTGTAATAAATGAGACCCAAAACTAGGATTTTTGAAAAAAGGAACATGTTTACTGGGGTCATAAATCAAGTGCAATCAAATTAGTCACCCCATTCTGGTCATTTGTAAGAATGGATAATTAAGGCAATTTTGCCCTTCCACTTGCTCTATACTTGTACAGCTACAGCCATCTTTTATACAGGGAGTGCAGAATTATTAGGCAAGTTGTATTTTTGAGGAATAATGTTATTATTGAACAGCAACCATGTTCTCAATGAACTCAAAAAACTCATTAATATCAAAGCTGAATGTTTTTGGAAGTAGTTTTTAGTTTGTTTTTAGTTTTAGCTATTTTAGGGGGATATCTGTGTGTGTGCAGGTGACTATTACTGTGCATAATTATTAGGCAACTTAACAAAAAACAAATATATACCCATTTCAATTATTTATTTTTACCAGTGAAACCAATATAACATCTCCACATTCACAAATATACATTTCTGACATTCAAAAACAAAACAAAAACAAATCAGCGACCAATATAGCCACCTTTCTTTGCAAGGACACTCAAAAGCCTGCCATCCATGGATTCTGTCAGCGTTTTGATCTGTTCACCATCAACATTGCGTGCAGCAGCAACCACAGCCTCCCAGACACTGTTCAGAGAGGTGTACTGTTTTCCCTCCTTGTAAATCTCACATTTGATGATGGACCACAGGTTCTCAATGGGGTTCAGATCAGGTGAACAAGGAGGCCATGTCATTAGTTTTTCTTCTTTTATACCCTTTCTTGCCAGCCACGCTGTGGAGTACTTGGACGCGTGTGATGGAGCATTGTCCTGCATGAAAATCATGTTTTTCTTGAAGGATGCAGACTTCTTCCTGTACCACTGCTTGAAGAAGGTGTCTTCCAGAAACTGGCAGTAGGACTGGGAGTTGAGCTTGACTCCATCCTCAACCCGAAAAGGCCCCACAAGCTCATCTTTGATGATACCAGCCCAAACCAGTACTCCACCTCCACCTTGCTGGCGTCTGAGTCAGGACTGGAGCTCTCTGCCCTTTACCAATCCAGCCACGGGCCCATCCAGTCTGGCCCATCAAGACTCACTCTCATTTCATCAGTCCATAAAACCTTAGAAAAACCAGTCTTGAGATATTTCTTGGCCCAGTCTTGACGTTTCAGCTTGTGTGTCTTGTTCAGTGGTGGTCGTCTTTCAGCCTTTCTTACCTTGGCCATGTCTCTGAGCTATTGCACACCTTGTGCTTTTGGGCACTCCAGTGATGTTGCAGCTCTGAAATATGGCCAAACTGGTGGCAAGTGGCATCTTGGCAGCTGCACACTTGACTTTTCTCAGTTCATGGGCAGTTACTTTGCGCCTTGGTTTTTCCACACGCTTCTTGCAACCCTGTTGACTATTTTGAATGAAACGCTTGATTGTTCGATGATCACGCTTCAGAAGCTTTGCAATTTTGAGACTGCTGCATCCCTCTGCAAGATATCTCACTATTTTTGACTTTTCTGAGCCTGTCAAGTCCTTCTTTTGACCCATTTTGCCAAAGGAAAGGACGTTGCCTAATAATTATGCACACCTGATATAGGGTGTTGATGTCATTAGACCACACCCCTTCTCATTACAGAGATGCACATCACCTAATATGCTTAATTGGTAGTAGGCTTTCGAGCCTATACAGCTTGGAGTAAGACAACATGCATGAAGAGGATGATGTGGACAAAATACTCATTTGCCTAATAATTCTGCACTCCCTGTATATACCATCTAGGGATCAATATAATTCAATTACTAATACGATTTCTGTTACTATTTTTATAACAGAGCTCCGAGATGCTTTCAAAGAGTTTGACAAAGACAAGGACGGTTTCATCAGCTGCAAAGATCTTGGAAACTGCATGAGGACCATGGGATACATGCCAACTGAAATGGAGCTGATAGAACTAAGCCAACAGATCAACATGAACTGTAAGGACAAGCAGTCATCTATACACATCACACATATAACTATATCCTCTGTGTCTTTTGAGGTTTGAAATTTGTACCAAATCCTCTCTTTTTTTTAAGTGGGAGGTCATGTTGATTTTGAGGATTTCGTAGAGCTGATGGGCCCAAAACTCCTCGCCGAAACTGCGGACATGATTGGAATAAAGGAGCTAAAAGACGCGTTTAGGGAGGTGAGACTGTCTGGATTCAAGTGGTTTTATTAGCTACTTTTCTGTTTTCAATACTGAACCTCGGCTTGTTGTTTTCAGTTCGACACTAATGGAGATGGTGCCATAAGCACGTCGGAGCTCAGAGACGCAATGAGAAAACTGTTGGGACAACAAGTAAGGTTCAGCTCAGAGCGAGAAAAGAGAGTTCTCGTTAATGAAATAGACGTTTTTTGTTGTGCTTTACTCACTGCTACCATCCTGTTTTGTTTTGGTTTTTCAGGTTGGTCTGAAGGAAGTAGAAGACATCCTAAGGGATGTGGACTTGAATGGGGACGGACTTGTCGACTTTGAAGGTAAAACGTCCTTTTCAGACAACCTGTTTAAGGTGTAGCGTAGAGTGTGGCTGAGCTGCAGTTGCAGTTTCGTGCTCTTTCTTCTCTCCTTTCAGAGTTTGTACGGATGATGTCTCGCTGAGATCATTAAAATGATCGGTCCTGAATGTGAAGCTACGTCCTTCTCTACACTAGACTAACTACAACAAGACGACATACTGAGAACTTCTGAGCCATCCAACTCTGAATGACACTGGAAAATAAAACTACTTTGAATGTTACGGAGTGAAGGCGTCACCTCACGCTTTCAGTCAATAAGTGTTCTTCCTGAAAAGTCTCCAGTTCAACTGAGGCAGAATTCGCTGTAGCCTAGCTGATGATTACCTAATTTATGTTTGGGTTGGTTTTTTTTTTGCACTTTAATTAACACTAATAACTTCCTCTGTGGATAAATCGCTGGTGTCTTAGTCTTTACGTGGTCTAATTACGCGTCTCACAAAATGTCACCTTTGATGTACAACGGCGTCAGAATGAGAGGCCGAATGTTTGTAGAAAAGATGTTAAAGGTCACTGTACTGTTGAAAATTCCACTATATATTCACCCAGTATGTGTTATATTAGAAACTGTAACCAGAACGACCTTTGTGTGACATTGGTGCTCCACCGAGGAAACCATGTGGTGGCAATATCCTAACTGTGTATCCTAACTGTGTGACCATCTGTGGTTTTTCACTGTGCCAGTTAAAGTCTGATAAAATGCACCACTGTGTGACATGCAGTTCAGTAGACTGATGATAATGAGCTGCTGAATATAAATACTTTTCATGTATGTTATTCACTTGTCTGGGATGAAGGGCAGATGAAATATTTATAGAAGAACAAGATGCACAGCTTTTAAATCCGTGGAGCCAAACTGACACTATCCTGCCAATGTCAAGATTGTTTTTCTCTTTTAAGAAACACCTTGCCCTGTCTGGGATTACACAGTAGAAATAACGTATATGAAGCGTATTTACAGTGGATGTGATAACGTTGTAAATGTACTGTCTGTCGGTGTCTCAATGATTGTATTTGTGGTAATGCTCCACATGTCAGTGCTGTCAAAAGAAAATTCTATGCATGCCAAAGACATTTATTACATTCAGTATGCACATTTGCATTCCTGTCTAACAAAGTAAACAAAATAGCCGCCAAGTTAACTGTAGAAGAATAAAAGGTGTTTACATTTGAGCCCCTTTTATTGTGGTGATGTTGCCAAGGAAAATGTGTTGCTGTCTTTAGTTTGATATTTCGATCAAAATGAAAACATGACAACAGATTATTTCAGTGTGGACCTTTTGTTTGTTTTTCTATAATGCATTCATTTTAAGAATGATTGGGAGACTGCTGTTACTGCATGTCCTGAGGACAAATCTCCGCCCTCCTTATAATATTTGTCATTCATATAGCAGTATTCAAAAATCACGAGCCAACCCTGATTTCTTTATATTTTGCTAGGAACGCGGCAAACAGATGCAGCGGTTTATTTAAATAAGTGCAAACATGCGTGGGAATGCAGTCGGTATAAAAGACAAAAACAGAGCTTGTGCAGTTCTGAAGAGCTTGGAAGTCAACATTTGGTGAGACCAAATGTTGTTCTTTAACACAGCCTGAACTCCCTCTGCCAAGTTTTCTTGTAATTTCTTAAAGTTGTCTTCAGGAATAGTTCTCCAAGCTTTTTGGAGGACATTCAACGCTCTTCTTTGGATGTTTCTGCCTTTTGTTCTATTCAAGATGTTTCTGTAACGTTGAGGTCCAGGCTCTGGGGAGGCCTAATCCATGACTGATAGAATAGAATAGAATTCAACTTTATTGTCATTGCACATGCACAGGTACAGGGCAACGAAATGCAAATGATAATGTAACATTGTGTGTTTTTCTATCTAGACATGCTTTTAGTGCATTGACAGTGTTTTGGGGATCATTTTCATGCTAAAAACGGAAGGTGTTTCCAATAAGGCTTGCTTAAAACCAAAGAGGTAGCTCAAGACTGTTATACTGTACTGGGCATGTCTGTGAGTCTGCTAGCTGGGTATGTTTTGATATTATTGTACAATCATCAAATGTCATCTACGGTTCTAGAAAAAGCATATGACAGGGTACTAAGAGAGGAACTGTGGGACTGCATGAGGAAGTGAGGAGTAGCAGAGTGAGGCAATGGTGAGGTGTGCGGTAGGTGTGACAGAAAGGTTCAAGAAGGGGGTGGGATTACATCAGGGATCAATCAGGGAGCCCCTTCTTGTTTGCAGTGGTGATGGACAGGCTGATAGATGAGGTCAGGCAGCAGTCTTTATGACTATGATGTTTGCAGACGACATTGTGATCTGTAGTGAGAGGAGGGGACAGGTGCAACAGAGCCTGGAGAACTGGAGGTATGCTCTGGTGTAACAGTGAGGATGCAAGGAGTGGTGGGTGAAGGTGGGTGAGGTTAACTGTGCCTTCTTCCTGTGTGAACTTTTATCAGTTTCGTTATTGAGAATATGTTTGACAATTACATGCAAATTAATAATTTTCCATAAAACAGACATACATACATTTGTTTTTATAATCTCTTTATTAAAATTCACAGGTAAGACTATTCAGAAACTGACCATATTCAGAGTACTCTGACAAAACTATGTGCAGCAACCAACAAAGTTAAAGAACACGTCTGTTTTAATGCTTTGCCTACATTTTCAGTGCAAGGTGAAGTTTTCATGCACAAACAACCAAACACTGAGGCGGGCACTGCAACACCCACGACATAGCTGCACTATCACGTGCTGCCTCTGGGTTATTTGTCTTCTGGAGAAAAAGATGTAGCCGAGCCCTAAATGTCTGTAAAGCAGCAACAAGCCAATGTGCTTCGTGGAAACACTATGTCTCTGTAGGCGTGTGCCGCCGTAACACTACAGTCAGTACTGGTTCAAACAGAGAAACGGCTGCACTAAACTATTTCTTTTTATTAGGCTTTATTTTAAGAAGAAAGGATATTTAGCAAGTTAAAAAGGGAAAAGGGCAGTCGTAAAACACCTGTCATCCGTGGCGGTTGGCCGTTGCCATAGCAACTATCTTCATTCATCTCTTTCTGGTCAAATCTCAGGTGCCCCGTGTTCGCGCAGAGGGCTCTCCTGGATGCGCGTTGCGTTGGACTTTCCCAATTGGCCGAGACCCTACCATACCGGAAAAACAGGGGGCGGTACTTCTTCTTAAAGAACACGTGCTGCATGCTGTATGACTAGATAGTTCAGTTCATTGTATTTAAAAGAAAAAACAAAATACTGGAAGTACAGCGTTGAATATTTTTCCCCTTTGTTTTTACAGAGTGAGTAGAGCTGTCAGATTTCTTAACAGCCTTCCCTCGAGCGGCTTTTTTGAAGGGACTGATGGTTAAACCGACGGGCAAAAAAAGCTTTAATCCTAAGCAAGTATTGAAAAATACAGCACTTCACACGCTGTGAAGTCCACAATGATAGTTTCATTAGAGTTTAGAAGTTTTAAAATATTTTTATGCCTCATAGTCACTTCCTAAAACTCTTCTAAAGACTCTTCTGCGCTATGTTGCCTTTAAGGCTAAACTCGGGGCATTCCAGCTGAAATCCCTCACTTGACGTGGAAAAAAGACGCACGACAAGTCTTGCCTGTTTCTATTAAGGGTGCATAATTGTTCCAGCCCTCAAAAAGTAATTTTCTGTCATATTCTTCTAAAAGTGAATTAATAGCTGTGTTTTTTGTGTTTAAACAAAGAATTGTGTGATTGGTTTGTGTTATACAAAATGTGTTTGATGGTCCGGGAAACCTTTAAGCGGCGGAGTAAAGTGATTGGACGAAGTACTTGTCAGTCATTTGAAGTGTAGTTAGGTAGCGCTGCTCCGCCCTCTGCAAACTGCCAGCAGCTGCAGCTAGCAGCAGAGCAAATGTTCATTTGGATGCACACATTGAATGAAAGTCAGTGTAGGAGGCTGTAGTCAGCAGCAACTAACAATATCTGCACTAGGTGAAGTTATCGCACAGTGTAGATTGTAGGCACTCAGCTTCACAGGGCAAGCAGAGACACGCCTATACTTTGGAAAAATCCAGGTTGGAGATATTTGTGGCAGGGGAAGGTAAGATTTGCCGGGCTCTCATTCACCAAGAATTTCTGGTTAGACAGGTAGGTTAGCTAGCAAGCTAGCCTAGCTAAATAACCAACGCTATTCACTGCTAATTTCTCGTCGTCTTTTATTCTTTGGCCAATGAATACAGAGGTGATATGTCGTGACTTTGTCACCGTGAAATTACAATAATTGTTTATGACTGGACTGACATTTTCCGTGTGTATGTGCAAAATGCCACTGCCGGTACTGTTAGCATACTGGCTAACTTAAAGATATCATGTTTCATGTCATCAAGACGAGCTTGCTAGCTCCTGACACTGGCTAATGTGGTACAGTTAATGTTACATGCCGCATGCGGGGAAATACCGACGCTGAATATCTGTCTGTGTGTCCAGGAGCAGGCGGTGTGAGGTAATGCAGCGGGTCACGGCGCAGCTCGTCGCCGGGCTGGTCGCAGCGGTGCTGTCGCTGCTGTCCGAGCAGTCCTGGGCAGATGGTGGGGGGCCCAGCCTCTCTGAACGGGTTATCTGGGCTGTAAATGCCGGGGGCGACGCGCATGTAGATGTGCACGGTATTCACTACAAAAAGGACCCACTGGAAGGGAAACTTGGTAAAGGTGAGTGAACGTGATTAACTGTTAAGATGCGTGCGTGTCTTCGCTAGGCTTCACCTCTGATGTTCTAGTGAGAGTGACATTGTGAAGGTAGGTGCTCCACGGAGGTAAAATTGGCATTTCCTGCAGAAACCCCTGCGTGTTCTGGCTTCCGCAAGTAGCTCCAAACTTATGAGGAGTCAGCATAGAGGGCTACAGCCCCGCCCCACTCAATATGTAGAGGAAGCAGGTAGTGATGTGATCAGCGTGACTGGAGAACAGTTTTTGGTTCCATTTTTGAGGCAAACTTATTGAACCTTGGTGAAAACGCAGCATGGTTGGTTACTTTTTTGACGCACGGTGCTGTTATTTCATCAAATGTAGAGAAGGTCTGTGGGGTTTTGCAATATGCTGCAAGTCAACTAAAGCAGCACATTTCTAGTACTTTTGCTGTTAGGCAGATCTTGTCTTCTGATTGCATACCGAGCCTGATGATGTTGTCCGTTTGTAGCCTCTAATTATGGGATGCGTCTGCCAATACTACGGTCCAATCAGGAGGACCAGATTTTGTACCAGACAGAGCGCTACAATGAAGACAGCTTTGGATATGACGTCCCCATTCGTGAAGAAGGAGAGTATATACTGGTTATGAAGTATGCAGAAGTTTACTTTGCTCAGTCACAGCAAAAGGTAAGGCTGTTTTAAAAGGCTGTTCATGGTATGATTTGCTAATTAATAAGAAGTTAATTTAGTGAGAATAATGAATAAAGGGACAGGAAGCATTTTTATATAAAAACATTTTTTGTTGCATTTAAATTGGTTATGGCCCAGTATATTTCCCATCTCATGACCACTGCGTAAAAGGAACATCATAACCTCACCTTTAATCCACATTTTCTTGTACTTTATGAGTTGTTAATGTTTCCTGTTAAACGTGTCTGTGAGTGACAGTACAAGAATGAGGTGTTAATCATTACTGATTCAGGAATGTTTTTCCAGGTGTTTGATGTTCGTCTAAATGGCCACGTGGTGGTGAAGGACCTGGATATATTTGATCGAGTAGGACACAGTACTGCTCATGATGAGATCGTGCCCTTCTCTATTAGACGGGGCAAGCTGAGTGTGCAGGGAGAGGTGTCCACTTTCAATGGCAAGCTCACTGTGGAGTTTGTAAAGGTGAGTTCTAATTTGTTGAATTATCTGAGTTTGGCTATTTTTACACACGGTTTACATACTGTGTGGGGTGGGGCTGTAGCTCAGGTGGCAGAGCAGGTCAGCCACTAATCAGAAGGTCAGTGGTTCGATCCCAGGCTGCCTCCCGGCTGCATGCCAAATATCCTTGGGCAACCCCATGTCTGCCAACTGGTGGTGGTCAAAGGCGCGCCGCGCCCCCCCCCCGCAGCTGTGGCTACAATGTAGCTTGCCATCACCAGTGCATGAATGTGTAATGCGGGCCATTTACATACGAGTGCTGTATTTGGAAGTATTTGTCATTTGTTGAGCTTAAAACACTTTTCTTTTCCTTTTTTTTTTTTAAACCCAACATGTCCAAAAACAGCGATGAACTAAGTGTTTAATTCTTATTTTCTATATCTTTAATAGTGTTTTAGCATTGTAAGATGGCAACAAGCAGCTATGTGTAATAGTCAGAGGTTGGGAGAAAAGGTAGTACTCACTTTATATTAATATAACTCAAATGCAGTTTGATCTAGATATGAGCATAACTACTTGTGTGTCATGGGTGCCATTACCCCTGACACGCATAAAGCTTTGCATAATGAACTCCCTTTGTGAAAGTGTCTCTTGATAGCCAGTTGGTGTGTGGGCTGTGAAACTGACTGATAACCATCCAGTATCTTATTGGCTCTTAGGGGAGAGTGAACTTGATGTGGCATTTTTTTTTTTTTTTTTTTTCTGTTCCTACTATTATTGTCAAGGAACTGAAGAAAATAACTGGCATAGCAGATGCTGTTTTTGCTGTTTATGGGTGGAGTCACAGAACCTGTTAAACTCAAAAGCCTCTGAAGAAAAAAGCCTAAAGCCCAGACCCTACCATGCTTCTTAAAAAAAAAAAAAAAGATGTTTTGTTTTTTTTCCTCCCTGATATCACTACAACTACCTGTTAGATCATGAATTGTTATAAATAAGCTAAAAATTAAACCTAGGTGTACATCACTTGCTTTGATGCTTGCAGGTGGTGAATTCAAATTAGTAGCGGAGGAAGGACAGGATTACTAAGAGTGTGGCACATCTGTGGCACATCTGTGGTTTTCATTCTTTCTGAACAGTCTGTTTTCATGTCACAGATGTAGCGTGCTGTTTCACATTCGTTTCAGTGATTTTTGAGTTTATTCATTTCTGGATCATCTTGACACACGAGCTTTGGTAAATATCAGGAGAATCACATCAAGATATTATCTGAAGCTGTCCTTTCCAACATTGAGCGCAAAACAGGACTCTCACTGCTAGAAGTGGTTTATTTAGTTCAGGCCAGGGTGTTGTCTGAGTAGAGCATGCACAATAGAGGACAACCGCGCTGCCTGTGAATTTATTGGATGTTTACTTGCGTCTATTTTCATATCGACACAGGTGGTCAGAGTTTTGTGGGTAATGTCTGCGAAAGTTGGGGGTGTCAAAATGGTTGGATTGGTTAACATTGTAACATCTTATTTTCCTTTAAACAATGTAATGCTAATGTAATGATTAAAAAAATAATAATAATAATTTCATCAGTGCTTGAACCCTGTGTTTTGAGGCATGCCCTTATCTCAGCTGACTCACAAACCTTGTTGCCTTCCTTGGTATCATTTATCCCCCATAGTGTCTTGAAGCTTTTCAGCCTAATTGTCTTTAGAATAGTTTAGATCGTGCATCTTGTACCATATTTTTATATCCTGAATCTCTTTCATGCTCCTGTTAATAGTGGAGTCGATGTTATCAGTGAGGTTCCCAATAAGTGCCTTTGAAAATGGTGTGTGTGTGTGTGTGTGTGTGTGTGTGTGTGTCTACTTAATTAGGTCAAGTAAGTTTTTATTGTTGTTGTTTTTTTCTTTTTGAGATTTATTTTAATTCATTGATGTGACCTGCTATTTATTGCTTTATCAGAAGTTAATAATTCTTATTTTGTTAAGTATCTCCAGTGTGAGTGTAGCAGCAGTATTATGTGTTTCCCATTCACATAATCTATCATGTTCGACTTTAGACTTTTGAGATATATGAGCATGAATGAATTAAAATCTCCCAAAAGAAAAACAAAATTTACTTGACCTAATTAAGTAGGACTACTTACACACACACATATAAAAATACATAAATCAATAAAATAATAAAATGCGCACATATGCGTGTGACTTCTTATTGACTGCTATTTGCGGTTTTGGAGTGACGTGGCAACATGGCCAAAATTAAGTCATGGGTTCTGTTACTGTACAAATATTCTATGTAGTGTTCTCATTTCAAATGTGTTTAACTAGTTTCACTGAATGACTCCAAATTGAAATTGTCTAGTCACCATTTATTTTCACACACATGCATCATAATTATTACACTTTTCAGTTTATACTAGTAAATGTTGATCAATGAGCTGCAGCCATAGGAAAAGCTCTGAATGACAGCAGGTAGCCTGTTTGTAGGGCATGCGACTGTATGCTAAATGTATAAAGTGGCATACTTGGGAAAGTTTCTGCAGTGACCTCTTTCTTCCATTATTTTTGTGGACCACTGGCACTCTTTGCATTTTTCCTGTCTAAAAAGATTTCCTTTCCTGAATCAGTTGAACTCCATTTGGGCACAAAATGGGATTAAATGTACACCACAAACTGAATGGGAAGTCGAGAAACAAATATGGAAACTCAAACAACTAAATGGGAGCTTTGAAAGTATATGTGGATACACGTTTTGCTTACATTTGACTCTGTTGAATCTGCTGTTTCAGGGTTATTATGACAACCCCAAGATCTGCGCTCTCTACGTGATGAAGGGGACATTAGAAGGTGAGTCCTGAGATTGTTCAGCACTTTACAGTGAAGTGTGTTGACTAAAGCATTTTGACTTTCTGGGACCAGCGAGCTCTCCCTGACTTTTGTTCTACATCTTTTAAGATGTACCAAAGCTTCAACCTCACCCTGGCTTAGAGAAGCCTGAGGACGATGACGACGACGATGATGAGGGTGAAGTAGGCGAGGAAGGTGGGAAGAAAAAGCCCCCAAAAGGTACCCATCACAGGGTCCAGTCAGGCCCCCGAACACCAAACCCATACGCAGCTGACAACAGCAGCCTAATGTTTCCCATCCTCGTTGCGTTTGGGGTGTTCATCCCAACACTGTTCTGCCTCTGCCGGCTGTGAGCTAAAACTATCTACTAACGAGACGGACACGGGACTGTGAAGAAAGGGAGGAGGAGAATGAGGGGGGGAGGGGGTCATGGTGGTAACAGCAGCACAGGTAAAACATACACACAGGAGAGGGCTGGACAAGGAAGTACACAAAGAAGACAATAACTTTTGGAAGACCCACTGCAAGACGACGCAGATGCTGTAAGAATGGGGGGGGGAAGGAGATGCAGGAAGTGTATGCTGTGCGCTTCTCTGTGAATTTGTTTGCATCCACCTCTGCTGACCCTTTTGAACAGTGTTAGCCATTTCCACACCAGTCCTTCAAAGGCTGGGGGAAAAAAAAAAAAAAACATTTCGGCATTAAAAGGATGCTCAGGAGTGTTTGGTCCGGGACGTTTTTTGTAAACTAAAAAGCATTGCTTTGTACGGGGCGTAGCAAGAATGCACTCCTGCTCAGCATCTGGCCAGACAGGTTACTTTCAAATTGGAAATGGTACTGCTGAGAATTTGATTAAACAAACTAGAAATCAAACACGGTCACGGTTAATGGAAATGCAGTTGTCATCTGAGAGACAAGTGCAGAGATGGAATATTCGTATCTTTCTGTTCTAGTTGGTCCTTTTTTGTTGACGTGCCATCTTCTACCTGCCATGTTGAAATATCAGAAAGTCCTTTGCAAACCGGTGGGCTCACTTGCTGTCTAAGTCGCCTTGCCTTTACATAAATGTAGGTCGGGTTTCAGAAATGCATCTGTGTGCAGTGATGAACATCTTTGGTATTGTTCCACCAAATACTAAATTGGGGCCATCAAAAATGTGCTCATCTGTGATAACAAATTACAAGACCCTATTGGAGTTTGTTTGGTCGCTTTTTGTTTGGTTTTTTTGGGGGGGGGGGGTCATCCCGAGGATGGATTTATTTTACAAGTCGCACATCTAATCTTTTAAGAAAAAAGCCGTTTCCTTCAGTAAAAGACGCCATATTCATATTTAGTGAGAGGCAAAGTTCATGCTGTGAAAAGCTTCATTGAGTCAGTTACATCGCTGTATTTTCTGTGACATCTGCCTTTTTTTTTTTTTTTCTGTTCATTCACTAGTGCGTGTCTTTTTTGTTTCACCAAAGAATGTCATTTTTGTTATTTTATCAGAAAACTTCAAACATGGTGGCCTGGTTTTTTTTTTGGTTTTTTTGTTTGGTTTTTTTAAATTTGAATTTTATATCTCTGTCCAAAATGTGTGTTTTTAAAACAAATGTGAGTAGTTGACTCTGAAGTGTTAAACTATCACAACAGGTCAGGACTTCTTAATATTAGGATTCTAACCCCCCCCCCCCCCCCCCCCCCCTCCCCCCCCGATACACTTGCCATGTATTCTCCAAGTCACTCTTTGTATATCGGATGTTTGTCCTCTGAGAGGTGAGAAAGCACAACAATAATATAAGTTTTTAAAAAAAAATCAACTGTGTACCAGATGTTATGTGTGAACCTTTATTCAATTCTTCTCTTAGCTTTTTCCATTCTGTTGTCGTCAAACGTTTCAGTGTTGCCTGTACCTTTTTGTGTAGTTACATTGTGAATTTCCTGTGGGGTCATATTTCGGTCTTTTGAGTTGATCAAATTGGGACAAAATGAAATCTATGAGCCCCCCCCCCCCCCCCCCCCCGCCTCGCACTCCCCTCACATATCTATGTTGTCGGCGTCCGCTTTGAGCTTTTGGACAAAAATGTTCTTCTTGGCTTTCCACGCAGACTGAAAAGAAGCTTTGTTTTTTGGTTTTGGTGGCGTTGTTGTGAAGTCTCCTGTTAATGTATCTAGTTACTTACCTTAAGTGCTTAGCTCTACTCTGAGGATGATTTTGTAACTTTGCCTGTTTCACTAATGCGTCTTAAGTACTCACCACCCATCCACCCAATCCTCCTCTCCCTTCTCTGACTAGTATTGCTGTTGCCATACGCAGTACTTGAAAAGTGATTAATAATTCAGGCGTCGTGGATGCTTCCTTACTCCTCAGTCCTCCTCCTCATTGTGATTGATGGTGGTTTAAAAATTTGGTGCCAGAAAATATTTAGCCAGTTTATGGTAGTGTTGTGTGTGTTTTTTGTTTCTTTTGAATGTTGTAATATCTTACTCTTATTTCATACAGACTGGTGAGAAATGAAAGAACAAACCAACAGTGTTTCAGTGTGCCTTGGCACTGATTCCAGAAGTTTCCAGATAAGTGTGTCACGAAGGAAACTGACTGGTGTCTTATGCGGGAGCTTTAGCATGTTTGGGTTGTTTTAGTGTGAAGTTTACTCACATTTTCACTTTATTTTTGGTTGGGTTAAGGCAGCCAAACCTGGTGGGGTTTCCTAAGTGGTTAATTGTTAGTATCTTCAGAATTTTGCTGGTGATGCCAAAATGCCTTGACTGAGTCTCAGCATGTTGGTTTTTTTTTTTTTTAATTGGAAGTGAGACTAGACTTGGACCCTCCTTCAAGTCACTCCCATCGGGTTTGAAGGTTTGTTTGTTTTGTTTTTTTGTTTTCTTCTTGTAGGACAAAGATGACCATTTGATTGCGTTGACCTTTGCCTTTATGGTGGCCCTTAGGCTCGCTTGATGACACGGATATCGAGAATGCGTAGTCCTTCCATCTGTCTGCATTTTCTGCCACTTATCCAGGTCCCAGGACAGCTCCTTAAGCAGAGATCTCTCTCTCCCCAGCCACCTCCTTTACCTTCAAGTGTTCCTAAGACAGAGACACAATCTCTCCAGCGTGTCCGGGGTCTACTCCAGCCTAGTCCCAGTTGGACGTAACCGAAACACCTCATCCAGGAGCTCAGATCAGGTCCAAGTCAGATGCCTGATCGAGCTCAACTGGCTCATTTTGTTGCAGAGATCCAGCAGCTCTGCTGACCTGAATAGCCATCCAGTCTTTAAGGCAGAACCTAGACACCATTCAGAGGAAGCTCATTTCCACCGCTTGTATTTGCTCAGTCTTTCTTTTGGTTGCTATTTAGAGTTCATAGCCATAAGTGATCCACAGGTAAATCGACAGCTTCGCTTTCACCTTCAGCGCTCTCCTCACCATGACAGCACTGGAGCATACACCTGCTCCTTCCTTCTGTCTCACATACAAGACCTGGAGATACTCAACCACCTCCTTGGGGCAACAACTTGCTCCCAGCTTGGTGTGGACTCTCCACCCTTGTCATGTGCAAGCTTGCGTCCATCGCTCAAAGAAGCCATCAAGAAATTTTTATAGTTCTTTATTATAAATAGTATACTATTTATAATATAGTGTACAATTTGCATGGTTTAAAAAAAAAAAAAAAAAGGGGGGGGGGGGGCACACAGATGTCCTCTTGGAGCCTTGTTCTCACCCCTTGCAGGGAAAATATAACACCAGCTTCAGGGGGCCAAGTGGACCCAAGCCATCCCATCAAAATGCCTCATAGCACAGCAGAAAATAAGGTCTCCTCGCTGCAGTCGTCAAGTGTGTGACTGATTTTGTTTTGGGGTTTGTTTTTGTTTTGTTTTTCTTTCTTTCATTTGTCACCAATCTGTATAAGCGCCTTTCTTTCCTCTGAAAAGATGCAAAACGTTCATTTAATCCAGCGCCAAAGTCACCATATTCTGCTCCTCTGCAAGTCTACACAGTCGCGTTTGTATATAAGGTACAAGATCACACTTTTTATCGTGTGACGACAATGTTTTTGGTTTTAATTTGGGGTTGTAAGTGAGGGTTTGTTTTTGATCTTGTTTTGTTTCTTATGAAGATGACTTTGTGGCCTTTTCTTCTGGGGAGAAATGGTTATTGGTACAGAGTATAAAAATTCTAACAGGCAGCCAGATGAGCTGTCTGTTAAACAAATGAGATTATCTCTGAATATATGGGATCTTCCATTGCGTTAGGTGTAATTTAAATCGGAGCGGGGCTGACCTGGAGATATTTTATAATACGCTTGGATTTGTTTGAATTTTTTTTTTTTTTTCCTCAGGATTTGTTTTAGTTTGACTTTTTAAAACGTGATATATTATTGGTGTGACATTTTGCACTGCCTCATGTATTTTAAAATGTCGTGTGTGTGTGTGTGTGTGTGTGTGTGTGTGTGTGTGCGTGTGTGCGTGTGTGCGTGCATGCGTCTTTGTTGCCTTGAATTGTTAAATACAAATGCGCTTTACCATCATTCGCCTTGAGGTGGCTCTTTTGTTGGCTTATGTCAAAACAGCCTTTTATTTTATTAGTTTTTTTTCTTCCTTCTCTGTACAAAAAAAAACTTTTCAGGGCTAGATTTTCATTCCACAGGAAGGACTCTTTTTAGGAGAACAGGACACATGTCAGAAGAATTAAAATGTATATCAAGTCTGTTCTTAACCTCAACTAAAAAATACACAAGTTTTGCAGGAAAAGTGTAATAAACATATACCCACAACTTATTTCAAGCAGTCTCCTCACATCCTTCTTTCCAGACCTTTTGTTGTTGGTCTCGTAGTTAACTACCGCAGTGGAATGAAGATCTGCTCTGCTTTTTTTTTTTTTTCTTTTCCCACAAGAGAACCAAAGAATTTCAGTCATTCCATCCAAATTGTTCATCAGAGTCCTAACATGGTGCAAAATAATTACCTCTCATCCTTTCTTTCACCTGGGAAACGTGCTAAATCAAGCTAACATGTCATTTCATGTCTTGTCATCGCATTTATTGAGGCCATGCCAGAATACTCAATCTTGTTTTTTTTTTTTTGTTTTTAAAAATCATTGTAAAAGAGTCGTTTGAATTGCTCTGTAATTATTGTAAAATTGTTTTTGTTTTGGCATGTTGTTTTCTTTTAACTTTTTTTTTTTTTTTTTTTTTTTTAAAACAACTAAACATGTGAGATCAACTTAAACGGAAACAAATTTGAACAGCAGAAATCAGCCAACTTGCCCATTGCCCAGGCAGCAGCCCATTCAATTTGAACAGCCGGGTCTGCTGCCGTGAATGTGTATGCGTGAGACATGGAGTGTGCAAGTTGTACCTTATACGCACGTGTTTGGTAAATAATTGCTCTTCTGAGGGATGTAAGCAGCAGCAGGTGGACTGAGAAACTGTATGCGAGACCCCTGATCTTCTGCCTCAGATATGGCATATATGGGAACTGCTGATAAATGCTGTCTTTTTAATAAATGTGCTATTTTATCAGAATGTGTTGCTGCTGTTCTTCCACCTCCACCACCCAGGAGTTACCACCTACAATTATTCCAGGTCAGTTAATATTTGAACATAGTGCTCTGGTTAATTGAATTTCTTTTAGGCCAAGTACTTTGGAATTAAAAAGTGTGAAGTATGCTGGACTGGGTGTAGCGTACAAAAGTCTTGAGCCACCCCTCATTTCTCTTTCTTTTGTTCCGAGGAGCCAGAGTTGTATTTAAGTAGTCTTATCTGCTCATTTTCCCTGCAGTCCTTGTTCCTCCCCCACTTTCAGAGGAACTTATTCTGTTACGTTACCAATCACTTGAGCATAAAAGACTCGTAAGGGATAAACCAATATTATCTACACATAATAGAGAACTTGGCAAAACAAAAAGTAGTATTTAATCATTTTACTGCTTGTAGCCTGTTGCAGGAACACATCTGTTCCTATTTCTTTAGCTATATTTATGAAAAATTGTAAAGATAACAGTTTGACACACAAAATAGTGTTTTTACTCCAAGGAGACTCCCACAGAGCTGTTAGTCGAAAACTTGGTATTTCTCTGCATGGCAAAAGCCTAAACAAATATATCTTCACCAGATGAACAGTTTGCAAAAGTAATTTATGTAATCTAATGAGGTCTTTACTGAAAAATCCATAAAAGATCTGATACTGAGAGATGCATCTGGACAGAAGTGGTCTGAGTGGAAAGAAGTCGTGCTTAATGAAGAGAAACGAGGAGAAAACACTGATCTATGCTAAATGACATGAGCTGGACTGAACGGCAACAGATCTTATGGAGTGATTAATCCAGTATGTACAGAGGTACAACAGTGAGTGTGGACAGCCATCTGTGAGACACAGCGTTGGCGATCTTTCCAAAACTGGTGAAATTATGAACACAAAGTTCATAAAAGACTTAGATCCAAGTTTGACTGCATGGTTCAGTCATCCACAGCACCTATTTCCCATTTTCTTAACAACATATAAAGAAATGAGGGACCTCTGCACAGTACTGTACCTTTTGTTGATGCATGAATAGCTTCCAACATATTGGCTTGGCTTGGTAATTATTATTGATCTATCACACATTTGTCTGTATCAGGGTATATGTCGTCTGATATGTGCAAATATATTTTTAAGAATTTGTTTTTTAACTGAACTGCAGTAAAGATCAGGTCATCAGATAATTCTTATTACTTTTAAACCAGTACATCCAGGACAAGCAAGGCTCTACCTTAAACCTCTTAACCTTAAAAGTGCCCGTGTCATGTGACGCCTTGCATAAATAACACAATAACATACATTATTCATATATTTTTTTAATTACTTCACAAATGGATAATTGTCTCTCAGATGATGGTGGCTACTCACTGCCTGAACCCTTTGGCCAGATTATTGTTATTCAGATTAAGGGTAGCAGCTCTCAAATAGCTTTGAGTGCCTCACCCCCCCACTGGCAAACTGAGTCAGAGGGTGAGGTGTGTGTGTGTGTGTGTGTGTGTGTGTGTGTGTGTTTAATAATACAAATCCTCAAATAGTCTAAAAAGGCTAAAAACTGAACAAGCCTGAAACTGAATACCTCCACAGAGGCTGAAAACACACATGCCACACCACATCAGGAACATCTGGATCTCATTTTGTGTCATAGTCCTTCAGTTTGGTATATATTTGGCGATAAGATGCAAAATTGTATCTCACAATGGTAAAGAATCGTTCCAGAAAATAACAATTTTGAATCCAGAAACAAAAAAGAATCTCTTCCAAGTCAGGCAAAGCACCACCTCAGGACCGCCTGGGGTTTTTTGGGTTTTTTTTAGCTGGGGCTCTCATCTCTTATTTTCTGTTTGTCTTTCATAAGTATATATTTTCATTATGAAACCCTTATTGAATGGCAGCAGTGTCGTGGCATCTTATGCCTTGTGTTCCTCGGTGCCATAAATTTAGGGACAGTAACACAGATAAATAAAGTCAACACTGTCGTCTAAAGAATTTTATTAATAGCTGATTTATTGTGTAGCCAATAAGTTATTTTATGGTCAGTTCAACCACATAAGCAAAGAAAATTTTGAGTAAACAAATGAAACAAATGAAAATCACAAAAAAAAGTGAACGATGATAATCATCGGTTTCTGAGGTAGGATAGAAAAGTGTCACAGGGTCCGAGGGTCTAACCATACGTCCTCACAAATGAACAGAATAATCGCAGCTCAGTTCAGCATGGTCGCAGCACATGTGCAAGCCCTTTGTTTGTCCAGGTGTTGTTTTTTTCTTCTTTTCCCACCAACTGTGAAAACTTCTTTAAATAGAAGCACGAGGCAGATTCATGCGTAGCTAAAGGAGGACAGCTGCTGAACAAAGACTGAGGAGGCCACGCGGTTTGCTGCTGGACCGAGTCTCATAACCACAAAATTACACAAACTTACAGTATGTCATATTTACAATATACATATTTACATATATAGAGAGAGAAATAGATAGTTTACATAAGCTTTAGCCTATAAATTAATCATTTTGACATTTGAAGTGCATCCTTTTGTGTTCAGCTGGTAATGGCAATAGACAGATGAATGCTGCCATGCAAAAACAGTCAGGTCCAACTGTTAACCTGATCCAAAATAAAGAGCCATGAAAGGTGTGTGCGTAAAGTCAACACCACCAGCTCTACATGACACCTCAGTTCCACCCTGACTGCAACCCAGGACCAAGCCCAGATCCAGAGGAGGACTCCCCAACATGTTGTCCTGCGGATCCTTTACGAAGGGGTTTTCACCCGGCGGATCTCCACCGGACAAAAACATCACCCGCCAGATGTTTGTCAAGCTGGGGCCCTGCCTTCGACCACCCATGACCTCCTGTGCGCTGTGGAAAAGGAACAGCAGGTCCACTCTCAATTCCACGGTGTGACCCCGTGACCCCAGAGTGTACCTAAAGGTGGCAAGAGACAGTGTCACAATCAGGCCAGCCATTCCCAGAGCCCATCAGTCAAATGATATTACTGGGTCTTGAATAAGATTGTGTGTAAAAACACCAAAAGTACATTTCTTGAGTTTTGAGCCTGTACCTTGTAGGAAGCTTGTGCTTCGCCATGGATGGAAGCACAGGGCGGATGTCCAGATGTTGCGGGTTGGAAAGCTGAAGGTGAAGCTCGGCTCTTGTAACCGTTAATGACAAGATCTCCCTGGTGAGGACAAACTCCACACCCGTATCTGGTGAGGCGGAGAAGAGGCAATTAACAGTCTGCCAGAGTCACGGTACAGCATTTCATGTCACAGAGAAGCACATTCACTCATGTCAGGCTCTGCCGCAGAGGTGATGTTTTCACTCCTAATGCCTTGTTAATGAGTCAGCAGGATGTCTCAACAATTCTTGAAGGGAACATTAAGCCAGCTAAGACTCATTTGTGTGCAGATAACAGAGTCCTCCCTACAGCTGCATTATTCAAGTCATTATCCACCCCCAAACTGCCTTTCTGTCTTCACTTCACCTCTGCTGAAAAATGATATTTTTAAAGGGAAAAGCCAGAATGCCTACTCTGTGTGTGGCTGCTTCGTGTTATTCATGTTTCTTTTGCTTAATTTTCTGCTAAATTAGGTACCAATTCATCCCTGTAATTTATTCACTTAGTTCATCGCTCATTAGACCCATTCAGAATGGTTTACTGAACAAAGTTTCTCTTCTCTCCTGATTAATTCGCAGCACACGTTTTTTAAACTCTGGAATTATTAAGATTCTTAATATAGCAGGTAAGCTCAAGAAATATGAGAAGAAGCTGTGTGGAGGCCAGCTGATGCTTACAGATGTGAAGAGTCCGTTCCCGTGGTTACCACACAGCTAGTTTTATGTATTGAACTGAACTCTGTTTTGGAGGATTAACCACAGGGATTATCTTCGATCTTCGATTTTAGTTGGGTTTTTTGTTTGTTTGGGGGATTATTTAGAAATACTCCCTCCCATCAGGATCAATCCCGCTCAGCACATCTGACCTCCACAGGACGAGCATGAAGTTTAAGTTAAAGTTTCTTTCGCCTGGGTGTATTCTCTTTCTTTTTTTTCTTACCTCCTCTCATGCGACCTTGAATCCCTTTCAGCCTCCTGCAGTTTTCTCCTTCTTGACAGCAGCGGTAGACGCGCCGGACGAAGCCGAACAGAGGTTTTCCTGGAAAAACCAACCCACGTGAAGCTCTCGCGGAAAAGTGCCGCATGCTGATCTCCAAACGCGTCCCGCTATCCACGCGAGCTTCTTGCGTGTTCTCCAGCCAAGGTGCTTCCAGTTCCGCGCACCGGTCCGTGCGTAAAGTCGCTTCGTGTGGCTCCCGTGACAAAAGCTCCGATGTGCCCACCGCGCGCCCGAACACTCCACAGCAGCTCAGCATCATTAAAATGAAAAGTGATGTAATCCGCGTGCAGTTTGAAGAGGCCATGGTGAAATCCCGAATTCCGCCCAGTGCTTTTCCAGCGACGAGGAGCGGCCACTTCTTCTCTGATGCCAGCTCTCCAAAGCCCTGCGGCCAGTTTGAACCCCTCGCTATTATACCCCACTGACAATGGGGGGACAACACACCACTTAGAATTTGAATCCTGGCCCTCCTCACAGTCCCTGCCCCTCCTTTTGTGCCTTGCCCACCCATTTGACCCCCGCTGCCTTTTATTGAATGCGCCTGCATAATTAGGCGCCCCCAGAGCGCCAAGCAAGCCCATTCACATTCAGCTACTTAGCTAATTGCCCTAATTACTCCATAGCTGGATGGTCGAGAACGACCTTACTCGGAACACGTATAGGGGAGGATATTCTGAGAGAGCAAAAGTATGAACATCTTACAGGCATGCGTTTGGCATTTCAGACCGCTTTGCACACACCTGTTCATGGTCGTTTGAACGGAGGCATTAAGCAAGAGGCAGAAAACAATAGGCTCCACACTGAAGTCATAAGAAGGTCAGGCAACCCCAGCTGTTTTCAACAAGTCATGAGAAAAGTAGCTCATAAGAGGCCAACTCAGAGCGGATCACATATTCATTTTATTTTAAAACACACAGAAGTTCATCACAGCAAACCTCTTCTCAGACAACCTTCGAATACACACATTTCGTGTAAATGGCAGCAATAAAGACAAATCACAGTCCTAATAGCCAAATATTTAAATAACACTTTTGATTGCTGACATAGAGTTGATTATAAAATGCTTTAGAACTTCTAGACAAATAAGCCAATACAGGAGCAGCGAACAAGCACGTTTTTCTTCTCAAATGTGGGAGAGGATAACGATTCTGGCTTCAGTCTAAATGCATGAGTGAAAGCAACAGAAACATCTGCTGCAGACAGTTATTTTATTTATTTTTTTTGTTTAAATGTAACAAATAAAATTAGACTCATACAAGCATGGAAGTAAACATAACCTACTTTAACTAAGCTTTAACAAGCATCCACTGTCATAGCAAATTTATAGTTACAATATAAATTAAAAAAAACAGTTCTGCTGTGAATATGAGATCCACTAGGGTTTTACAGCACAGTGCCACAGCGTACGGTAATGTACAGCATGGGAACAAGTAAACCACAGCTGGAGGGCAGCAAAGAAGATGTAATCCTGTTGTAAAATTTCCTACAGCAGAGCTTTTTTTTCCATTTTATTTTTTTAATGTTACTTACAGGGCAGTTCTTCTCCCAGTGAAATACATTTCCTCCTGAACGGGCGACCCGACGCTGCCCTGTCAGAGCAGGTTAACCCCGTGTTTCAGCAGTCTGTGCCGGGCCTTGCTGGGTAGCAAGAAAGCGCTGTCCTGGTGGTTCGGGATGCCCGAGTTCCTCAGCGAGCCTCCGTTCTGCTGGAAGTAAGTCTCCTGGGCCACGCTGCGGGTGCCATACACAGCTGTGCTGGCATTCCTGCCGACATAATGTCACGCAGATTTAAATTTCAAGCCCGCTGTGCAACAAACAAACACACTAAAGAAGGCAAACAGTGTGGGAGGTTTTCACCAGTAAACATCAGCTGTCAGAGCGAGATCCACGCTAGTTAAGGGAAGGTTTAGGTTCAGAGGGATGAACGTGATAAACTGTCAAATAATCCCCCCTCCCTTCTAACCTTTACTTGAGTAGAAGAAGAAGAAATCCCCCTGCCCCCTCCACCCTCTCACAACCAAAAGCTACTGCATCATTGCCATGCTGACCTGATAATAGCCTCCTGCAGAGTCTCAGTGTTACAGAAATGCGAGTGAAGAAGTGATGTGGCTCTGACAAAGGGTTGATCCCAGGCTCCCCCTGACCGGCCAGACAGGTTGGCTGCAGAGACACACAATAACAGAGGCACATTAACCTGGACAGGCATGCCTGCAGCTCAAAAGAATGCTAATCACAGTCCTTGAAATTAGCAGTAAGCTCATGCAAAGACAATCTACCAACCCTCCCCCCTCCTAGCCCCACTGCCCTGGGTAGAGATGCAGGGACTTATACTCACTTCAGCAGAAAAGTGAAAGTTGGAAAACTGGAAGAGACAGAATGTTTGGGAATATCAGATGTGAAAAAAAAGCTGAAAAGACAAGCGCAGGGAGTGCCGAATATTTAACGCAGGGAGACAGCTGATTAGATATTTAAGGGGCAGTTATTACTTGTGAGCGTGCTCTGAATGCAGTCGAAATGGGCAAAGGTGTAGGGCCCTGGACCTCCCGGGGCACCCGGAGAGATGGTCCTCAGATGGGCCTCCAGTCCATTGAGTGAAGCCAGGCTGCTGTGATACTGGAGACAGATCGACAATGCCACGTATCAGCATGACAAAGGCAAAAACAACGCACTCATTTTCTTGAATTTAAATTGAGCTGCAGTTTGCAGAGGAAAAACAAAACACAGCCCTCACCACTTCCTCCATAGAAGTGGCGTCACTCATGAAGTGAGGCTCCACCAGCAGAGCCAGCACCAAGCCCTTCACTCTGTGCATGTACAACGTCATGGGGATCAGCGCATTCTCCTCTGAGGCGTCAGAGAGACGATGAGGAGGAGGAAGAAGAGGAGGAGGATCGCTCTTCCCTGCCTTGTGGCCTGAAACACTCCCATGGGAGACTCTGCTGTATTCCTCCACCACCTTATCATCGTGCGGCTGCTCATTTCCAGACTCGACCGCTTGAAACTCAAACACACCCCCAAAAGCTCCCTCCCCTTCTCCTCCATTTAGATGGGAGTCGTCTTCAAACACGGAGCCGTCTCCTTCACTGCGAATCTGGCTGCGACCACCTGTGCTGTCGCGGGAGCGGCTCTCTTCCGCCTCATCTTCAACAGAGTGTTCTCCATTTGAGAGAAGCCTGAGCGACTGTGGAGATGGGTTGAGGGAATTGGCAGCGCTGTGGGACGAAGCCGGGCTGAACACATCGGAGTCTGACAAACGAGGGCTGAGGGACGCCTTCTGAGGAGGTTTGGATAAACTTGGATTTGACACCTGTGACTCAGTAGAAGGAGTGTCGGATAAAGTCCTTGACAGGCGGGTCTTCTTTGAGGGACCATCTCTTTGTGGCGTGGTAGGACAGCTGGAAGGTTTTAGAATGTCAGAACTGTGTGACAAAGGGATTCAAGCAGCTTGTTTAAATAAGCTTCACTGAATATCATCTGTAAAATAAATAAGGAGAAACCACCTGAAACCTCTGTCGACAGGAGCGGACTGCAGGTCCTGGAGTTCAGGCGCGGTCAGGAACACAGTTGTGGAGCTGACAGTACCGCTAAATGAGCTTGATGCACTTGTTCCATTAGGCCGCTGAGCCTACACAAGAAAACAAAAATATTATTATTATTTGTTGCTGCCTGTTATACAGCAGCAACACTTAAATGCAACAGCAGCAGCAGCACTCCTTACTTCGGTGTCTTTCTGCACAATGACAATAAAGGCTCTCTGAGCACCTCTGAGAGTGAGAGCTGCATCATCAGCCCACTTTAATTATCCACCAGCCCACATCCTCCCAGGGAATCTAACAGGTTTGCTAGCTTGTGAGAACACCTGGCACCACACTGCAATTCTGCCTGCGTCTTTGCATTAGCTGCTTATAGCTGAGCTACCCCGGGGTCACAGCAGCAGCATGCAGGATGAATCACTGCGTGTGTTGAGATTAGTTGTCATGGTTTACTCCAGTTTTTCTGTTTTCTGTCATTTATAGGTTTTATTCTTTATTCTTCAACACAGCCTGAACTGTCTTAGACGAGCTTTCTTTTACTTTTCTTTAAATAGTCTTCAGGAATAGCTCACCAGGCTTCTTCACGGACAAGCTCTTCTTTTTGCCTTCTGTTCTGTCTGTCTGTCAAAACACTGCTTCAATAATGTTGATGTCCAGTCTCTGGAGTGGTCAGTCCATGACTGATGGTGTTCCACTGTGTCTTTTCTACCCAGGTTTAGGGCACTGGCTGTGTGTTTGGGATCATCATCATGCTGAAAAATGAAGCTGCTTCCAATAAAACACTTTTTGGCACAGTGGATGAAAATGATGGAACTCTACTGGGTTCATAATTCCATTAATTTTGACAAGATCTCAAAAACGACTGGTGGGAATGCAGTTCCAAACCATGACAGAGCCTCCGCTGTGTTTTATAGATGGTCACAGACACTCGGAGTGTCTTTGAAACAAAACTTTTACATTTGGAGATTTGGATTCATCACTCCATAAAACCTTTCTCCCCGTTTCCCTTCATTATTAATGGATTTTTCTCCCCTATTTCTGAAGTACATTGCTTTCAGATTCTATTAATCTGTTATAGATTAATAGGACACACTGCACACCATGTTGAGATACACCAAGTTTTCATCAGGCTGAAAATATGCCAACACTTAATATTCATTAATTTTTACAAAACATACAAGCTGCTGTTTCAAACTTAAACAATTTCTTGATTGTTTATAGCCCGTCCACGAGTGACGTTCTGCACTTTAACAGCAGGCCAAAGTTATGCTGTATTTTTTGTTACATTTTAGACATTATTAAAGATTGCCTGCGTCTTAGAGAAACAAATATATAGAGTCAGTGGAGATGTGGAAATATTATGCGTTTATAGACCTATCACATCAAAGAGAGTGACCCTGGATGAAGAATAAGTTATTCTCTGACTTCTAAAGTACGGCTTTTGCAGCTTGGTCAAATAAAGAAATTTGTCACAAAACACTAACTGCACAGTGCATCAATCAAGCATGGTGTCCTCACAGCGGAGAGACCTGCGAAGTACCCTTGAGCTTCCATCCCCTAATTATGTGTATGCGTGTGAATGGGGGAGGGGGCTGGTGCGTCTCGTCTTTTCAGGCTGCTTTACTTACGTTAACCTTTCATTATATCTACGATTTTACTACTGCTGATCTGAAGAAAAAAGAAAAAAAAAGTTTAGGAAACCTCTGGACAGATGTTGAAGTCCTACCGTGGTGTATGTTTCACTCTCGTGAACCATGACCTTCATTGTGAGCCCTGGAGACATCTGTGTGCTGACAACTCTTTGAAGCAGATCACAAAAAAATACATTAAAAAAAATTTCTGATTTCAGAAGCTGACATTTAAAAGAAGAAGTCGTGGCCGTTCTCTTCAAACGCGAGCTCACCTTCCTCTGAACAGAATACATCCAGCTAACACTAGAGGGCAGCGCTGACAGGCCTGAAGAATGAGGGCCGCTTTGAGCAGGAGAAGAGGGTCAACCTGAGGAAATGAATCCGATGAAATGTTACCTGCAGCTCATGCAGAAATAAACAATAAAAAAAATGATTTTGCTTTTATATTATCATCTACTGAGCAAATCTCCAGCGTGTGCCCACTGTATTGTTTACATGTATCCTGCAGGCACACTAAATAAGCAGAAATGAACCGCTGATGGTTTGTCGAGCCATGCTGAGGTCTTACTCAACACCACAGGATGTTGTGATATATTCTGCCTTCTGAGTGGCGGCAGGCTAAAAGCAGAACCCCACGTGTGACCTTTAGTACTTACGTTAGTCGAGTCGATGGTCTTCAAGCAGCTGAAGATGTGACTAAGCTCTGAGGACCCTGACTGCAGGTGAGAGAGGTACCTCGCCCACTGGGCTGCCAGGGTTTCCTGACTGTTGAGCTGCAAAGCAAAGGTCAAACTTGATGACAATGAGCATTTGGAGATTTTATTCAGACAGGTGGCAAATTAAAGGAAATTCAAACATAAAGGTGGCAGACCACTGTTTAACGGCACGGCCCGAAATGTCTCACATGGGCCGAGATTGCTCGCCTGCCACAGCGTGTGATTCACCTTGTTGTCATAGTCAGTGCTACGGATGAAGCACAGGGAGGCTCCTCAGAGAAGAGACCAGACATGAAGGTTTGCACTGACCCTTCACACTAAGTCCACCCAAAACCATTTCAATAAAAAGCCCCACAGTGTTGCTGAAAACCACACACATAAAGGCTTTTTTCCCCCTTTAACTTGTCACTGGTTGTGCTGTCAGACATCTTGATCTTTTTGTGACGGCTGATGTAAATGTTTCTTAAACCTACGTAGAACAAAGCAGAAATATTTGTGCAGCTGCACCTGATAGCTCTGGCGGACAGGGCCGTTGTAGAAACAGAAGAGGTCTATCAGCTGGTCCAGGAACTCAGACACGCTGACAGTAGGGACATCCACCGAGCAGCCCAGCGCCTGGGGGAGAAAAGAAAACACATCCCCAGAATAACCATTAGGGAAGCCTGAAATATCACAAGAGGTTGCTGCTGGACCACCAGTAGAGCCCCACTCACCCAGAAGAAGTCGTCTTTCATGCGGATGGCGAACTTGTTGCGCCGCAGCCTGAGCGTGCGCGCTGGAGAGGAGGAGAGCTCGGAGACGCAGCGGCCCACGCCGGCGAGCTGCCCACACAGCAGCTCCTGTTTGTCTAGTGGGGTCTGACAGAGACATGTGATGCTTTCACAGACTTCTCTGAAATCAAGCTAAGAACATACGCACACAAATACAAGTGCTGGGAGATTGTTATCATCTTCGACACACTCCCTAACACACACACACACACACACACTAGACGTGCAGCTTGCAGCACTTTGTGTCAGCCAGACCTCTTCAGGGTAGAAGTAGCAGATTCCGTCTCTTGTAGGATCAGCCTCTCCTCTGACCTTGGATCCATCATATAGGAAGAAATAGTTACACCTGCAGAAGTAAACATACACGAGTGGCTAAATGTGTCATTTAAGAAATAAAGAAGCAAGAAAAGACACATTTCAACCACGCATTAGTAATACTGTGCTGGAAGCAAGCATCTAATTAACTTTGTGCATAAAGATATGTGTTTGGTTTGCTATAATAATGTAGTAGCTCACTATCAGCTAAGTAGCAAAGCCGTGTATGTTTATGGTCCATCCTGCATGCTGTAGCTGGTGTCTGTAGTAAAGGTGGCTCTCAGCGGATCTTACATTCTTGAATCTGGCTGCAGAAGCTCAGCCATGACCGACGCGAAGCCCCCAGAAGCCCCTCAGTATCTTGTATCCATCCGCCCGAGCAGGCTGCAGATGCACTCTGACACACAGACACACACACACACACACACACACACAACTACTAAAACACAAAAAGTGGAACTGATGTTTTATCCGCGAATTCTGATCTTAGTAATCGCCTGTCACGCCGCAGACGGTCCGCTGTTTGCCGCAGATCACTCAAAACACGGCCACGGAGCGTGTTTTCACGCCATGTTTACGTTTCGCTCGCCGTAAGTTTTAATTACTTCCACACAGAGAAAATATCGCCACTTGAGGAATGCAGGGCAGTCACACGCAGTGGAAATCATGTGAAAGGACGGCGAGCGCACAGGGACAAACTAGTGCGCCATTACGCTGCACATTACTAGAAAGGTGAAGACGAGAGTGTGTGAGGATTACTCACTGCTGGTTGGCGGATTGCCTCTTAGTGTCACATTGATTATGATCCCAGTGTCGGTGCTTTTACGTGAAATTGTTGTGAAAAGTGTCACTTTCTTCTTATTTTGTTTGTTTGTTTGTTTTGTAAAACTATCATGGCGTTTTCAGACAACGTGCTTCTTAAACATCTTTGAATGTATGAATCCTGCACAGTCAAATGTGTCTATTTTAAGCCATTCTTTATTGGTAATGAACAGGATTTATGAAGGGCTAAAATCAAGAAATGATCAGTATTGCAAGCCTGGTTGCTCCTACTCCATATTTGCAGTCAGTCCAGTCCTCTTTTGACACTTAAAACATCTTTATAGAAATGTGATATTTGTTTCCATGTTGGCCAGATCTCTCTTCAAAGAGACAATTTTTTTAGTCTCAGTAAATAGTCCCTTTACCAAAACTTGATTGCAGCTTCTACTTTGTGACAGGGCCGTTCTTTCTGCCTCGGAATGACTTGATATCATTCATGAGAGTTATGTTTGAGGTGTTTTTGACAGATTATAGCCCAAGAAGTCATTTACAACTGTTTAAATTACTCTTTAATTTATGTGGAAACGGATGCTTTAGGCGGAACTTTTAAAAAAGACGAAGAAATCACATCCACACAAAACTAATGTTCTGTTTTTATTGTATTTTATTTTTAAATTAAACCGGTGGCACATTACATGGACCGTTTCTGTGTATTGCTCCATAAGACTTCGACAACAACCGATCATAAGCCTGGAAACGTGAGATGCCCGCGTGCTCTTCATCCTGGGAAAGGCAGTGCCAGAGGCTTTTGGCAGGAAAGGTGACCTCCAGCAGCTCCACTCTCGCGCACGGTGTTAAAGGTCGAGCGTGGATTTAAAACTGCGTAATAAGAACGCATTTGTAACGAGCCCCTCCCAGCATCACGCGCGTTTCCACTGGGACTGGATCGGAAAATTTTGAAACGCTCTACACCTTACAGCCGCTTTGACTTCACATTTTCCTCCGCAGAGCCATCGCACATCCGTTTCTCTGCTCTTGATTAATGATGGCTACCATTCGTGGGCCGTGAACGCGCACCGCTCGCCAGCCCATGGCTGCAGGAAAGCGCGATGACACTGGACTCAGCTGCTTATCAGGTGACAGAGGGAGACGTTTAAGCATGCAGCTGTTCAAAAGGAGGGACCCGAGTTTAATATTTTTGGCGAGGAAGCGCTGTTTTCACTCTCAGTCCAGCCCAGACATTTCGATTTAGTGTCCAAGCCTCCTGAGGACGTGCAGCTGCTGGACAATGTCCACGCCTAACGGCGAACTCTGGACCCACAAACAAGCGCGCAGTGCACTGTGGGAGTCCAAGGACACACCTGTCTCTGTATAAAAGTCTTCACAACCCATTCTCCGGCACACCGGACTCAACAGCGATGATATGAAGTAGTAATAGTTACACTAAGCAGACACACTTTTACCAAAATTAATATTTAATCAACATAATGATTAACAGTTGAGTTTTTTCTACTCTGAACCTCATGATTTTTACATCACTCTTTGGAGATAAATGTCAGAGAGTTAGAGCTGTTCATAGACAAAGAGCAGACAACGATTCTTATAAACTGCGAAGTTTATGCGTTTGAAAATCACGTGACCCAGCGGCCTGTTTATTAGGAGGCCTCCAGCAGTGACAGAACAGTTAGCACCGATTTTCTGCGTGCTGGTGATTAAAAACAAAGAGTCAGCTTTGCTGTAGAAGGTTTCCAACTGAGCAAAGTGACTCAGATGTATCTGCATGGCAGCCATGATAAGAGCTGGTGAAATTCCTTGGACACTAAAGATGCTCAGATGCTTCCTATCCTTTAGCAGAGGATAGGCTGGAGCGTCCTGTATTAAAAACCAACATGACTGAGAAATGACGCAAGTCATCACATAATCTCCCGCGCTGAGCTTCGTTTAGGCAACCGCAAGAAAATGATGAACTGTTACAAATCTGTCGTGTCATGAAGATGTCTCCTTGTGTGAGACACTGTGTGGTTTAATGAAGTATCTCTATAAATAACCACAACTGGCCGGAATAAAATCATCAAAACAGAGCGAGGGTTCTGGTGGAACACCGACTGCATTAGCTGCATCTGCTTAGCAACGGCATCCATTAATGTGACTTCAGAGAAAGGTTAATAAAAGTGGATCAGCAAGAACTCTCTGTCACATCTTTCCTGGACCTCGGGATGTTTTCCAAGGAGCTTGAGAATTTCAATTTAAAATTTTAAGCATAAGATTTGGACCAGTTGTCACAAATACATATAAAAGGTCCTAAAAGTCTCTTCTGACATTAAAGCCATCTGTTGTTGCATTCGTTCATTTAAACCTGCTGTGGTAGAGTACAGTGAACATGGTGCTCTCACAGGCTCCACTTACATGCTACTGTGAACCCTCAAGCAGCCATGCTGCCTTCCATCAGTGCGCTTTAAACACTCTCGTGGTCTGAGAATCGGTGTACGGCAGCATCAGCACCGTTGCATAAGTTGTGTGATGCAATATTGCAAAAAAAAGGGTAGTGACATGTATCATTACAACCTTGACCAGCATGTAAGAGATTATGCTGCCTACAGCTGCAGCCAACTACAACCTAAACACACCTCTGCGAGCGTGCCGGGGTAAAAGGCAACATGTCATTTCAACAAATTCTTGTTTTTCCACATAAAAGGATAAAAGTACTTTTGTTTTTTTCCTTGCAATCACATCAGCTGCTTGTCAAGTAATAAGATCTCTTTCTCCAGCTTCCTCATTTTAAGTGCTCTGTAAGCCATCTCTTGGTCCCGGTTCTCAATCTCCTTCTTGAGGTAGGAGCAGTAGAGAGACCTGAGGTTTTCTGTCTGCTTCTGTGAATCAGATTACACAAAACATGCGCTCTTGTTGCATTCGTTTCTTCTCATTAGCACAGGACAGCTGTGACAAATGGACCTCACCTCTCCGCTTCTGCCACCAGCTGTAGCCCCAGCCGCGTTGGCGCCCTCCTGCAAGCTGCTGCTGTGAACGTCCTGTTAAAAAGAGCAATCCAGTCTTCACGCCAAGTACTCACAGGCAAAAGCTCCAGGAGATGCACGCGCAGCAGTACTCACCCCCTCAAACTGAGTGTCACTAATGTCCGTCTCGTCGCTGCTGAGGCTCTCTGGTTCAGTCTTTGTTATGGGCAGCAGCAGGACAGGGTGGCCCGACACTGCAGCAGCGAAGAAACATTTAAATAAGCCAATGTGGAAACTTTTGCAGGGATGCTCGTGAATTTCACCTACCGCTCATGAAAGAGCTGTCAGACACAGCTGCTGGGTCAATACAGGCGCCTCCAGGGAGAACCTCCACCCTCAGCCCGTTGTCTTTGTGATGCAGCACGTCGTCCTCACCCGAGTTCAGAGACGGGGTCGCCGAGCCGCCCTCGTTTCTCATCATTGCAACCCTTTTCCTTTTTGCTGCACAGGGACAGATTTGACAGGTACGTAACACACCTGGACTTTACCGACTCTGAGCCAGTGCAGGAAGAGAAACACTGAATGTTATACAGCTCCGTCATGCTAGTGCATGTATGTGCATAAAGCATTTTAATGATGCGGAGAGTTCATAAGCTCAAAGATCATAAACTCATTCATTTAGACTTATTGATTTGCAGAAAACCACAAAGAAAAACCTCTTTTACGAAGCAACTGCTGACTCGCTGAGATCAAAACTAAGACAAAGTGCTTGCACCTGTTTGCACAATGTTCTTGTGTTTGACTTTTACTTGCTGCCATGTCCTTTTGTAGCCACTGTCTGAGACCCTGTGAAGCAGGAAAAATAAAGATGATGTGTCAGTAGGGTCTATATTCAATAATTTGAATATAGGTCAATCACACTCACACGAGTGAATAAATGTCCTTACGCATTTATTTTATCAGCAATTCTCTGCCAGGCTTCCTCTCTGAGTTTAGAGGCACTGGTGGTGTTGGATTTAGCTGTTAGTATCTCTCTCTCCTCTTCATACAACTTCAGAATGAGCTCCTGCTCTTTGGAGCTGAAAAAATGCGCCCTCTCCTGTTTCCTCATTATCTGAAAATCTGTTTTAAAATAACACAGAAATATAAATGTGCATGAATGAGAGTCAAACACCACGTGATGATTGTTGTTGGTTTTGATTGTTTTTTGGGGTTTTTGTTACAGTTTGTGTGATCTTGCACAAAGTCTCCTCACCTCCGTCTGCGTTCATGGATTTCGATCCGGGTTTCTGCGTGCGACTGATCTTCCCTTTGTGGAGGAGCGGGGACGCGCAGTTATCCGAGATGTTTCAATGCTAGATTTAGTAATCAAATCGCAACCCGCGGTCGCGAGACGGAGTAAAGCCGAGCTTGATCGATGCCACGGTTAGTTACGGCACGAGTCCCATCATCAGTTAGCCTCGAAAAAACCAGAAGCGGGCAAAGGTAAACGGTGTCATTGAGCTGTCTATCAGCGAGCTTTGTTAACCCTGGATTTTCTAATTCGGCTTAAAGCGCGTTCACGTGAAAGAGGTGGAGTCTGTAACAAAGAGCGAGTCACGTGCGCGAATCATCACATCATCACTGATAACGTTAATGGTTGTTGGGTCGGGACAAGCTTACGGAGCTGGTTTATAGACACTGGTGACCAGTGGAAAACGTAGGAGTCATGTCGGGTTTGGGGGGTTGGCCACAGACTGAACGGGCACAAGCCTGACCCAGATTTTACTGAGTGAGACAAAGAAAAGGGTTTTTTCTTTTATGTGTAACAGAGGAAGACAGGTGTGAACAATACACAAGAGCTGCTTCAGCGCTGGAGTTGCAGGCACTCCCTCAGCAAGACATCACAAAGCTTTTACTGGGGAAAGAACACTCGTTACTGTCAGCTCCTCTATTAGGACTTCTCAGTGTCTGCTATGAACAGGGTCTATTAAGATTTTGTGTAGGATCTAAAAGAAAAAACAAACGATATTAAACAATGATGGCTGCATAGTGTAGTGATTCACGTGACCATGAAATCAACATGCTCTGCTACCTGTCGTGACTAAGGCAGCCGATGAGAGTAGCTTTATATTGAAGAATGATAATTATTTACAAACTGTAACTCCTGTGCTTTGTGAGTATGCCTTTTCAATAAAACTGCTGTTAGTAATTAGAAATTGGATCCAAACCTCTCACAAAAAAGGTTAAAATCTGGCCAGAACAGGCCGTCTCTGTGACAGGACTGTTTCATGGATACCGACTGGTCACTGTTTGAGAGCAAGAATGTAGAGGAACATACTGAGACTGGGCTGTTCTATTTCACTTTTTGCACTGGCAACGTTATTGTCACAAAATACCGCCAGCTTTTCCCCAGCCAGGATGAGTGACGTGCGGCTCCTCCTCAGAGTCTGTAACAGCACCTACAGGCCAAAGGACAAGGTGCAGTATTCCAGTGCCAGAGCAAACCCAAAGCAGGGCATTAGAACTGCCAAGGACACGTACAGGGTAAACAAACAACAGCCCAACTGGGTAATTCTAGTTATTTTCTAACTGGAAATAAAATGGGTCAAACTGCATGGATACATACAAGAAACATGAAGTGAGGTAATAGAAGTTACTTTATTTATGTTAAGTCAGACATTTTGTATAATGGTCCAGAACAAAGGAGCTATTGGTTCAGGTGCCCTGTGTTAAGAGCACAGAGGTAAAACGATTAAAGAGGAAAGAGTAAACTGTGAATAGGAGTGTGGTCCAATAACAACTGCTTAACAAAGACTGATCCCATCTGTGACATCTGGAGGTTTTTTTTTTACTCATGTCCCTCATAGCCATCAGGAAGAGGATTCACATGTGGGTTGTGGAAAAGACTTTTGTTGCCATCACCCCAGGGGAAACGCTAATGGGAGAGGAAGCATAAGAAAAACATAATTAAGTCAAAAATAATGTTGTTGTTGTTGTTGTTTTAAAGGCAGCACTTAAAATTACAAGTCTCATGAAGTCAGACCTTGCTGCGAATGCGGAGATGGGTGTAGGGGACAAACTCTGGTTGCTCATGGCTGTGGTGCTGCTCCTTCAAGAATGTGTTCAACATGCAAACTCCAACACCTGGAAGGGCAACCACGAAGGTGAGGATCTTCCAGGTCTTACCTGGGGATAAGAAATCAGAATTATTTAACTAACAAGTAACAATAGAAAGAAGAGCGAAAGAGAAGTAAAACGATAACAATGTGCTGACATCTGACACTGTTAGATCATATGAATGCCCCTGAGACAGTCGACAGAGCATGCCCTTGACCAGAACTAAATCCAAGAAATACAACCAGTTTAACTCACTAAAAGACAGTTACATTCAAATCTGGTCCAAAAATACACCATATAAAAAGGCCCCACTGGATGCATGTTGTTACTTTCAGCTGTAAGATTTCTGATAAGATTCTGTAAGATATGACCTCACTTACTGAATAGTTAGACACGGTTTAAAGTCTCTCTTTTAAAAGACTGTCAATGCGAAATGCAAAATTAACTGTGCATTTATACAAGAACAGTTCAACTTCCTTGTATCTCCACAATTATTCAACTCAAGTCAATTCAGTTCAAAGCTGTCCTTTTCCTTCCTGCTCAAAACGCATGCCTATCCTCTCTTTATCTTAACACTGGTCCGCCTTTCTCGTGTTGAAATAAATACTTCCTTTACAAGCTGTCGGTCATAACGATTATCAGGTGTCTTTGTGACTATCCTTTCATCTTTTGTTGCACTTTAGCTCGTAAGACATGCTGTTCGTCACACTGCTCCACTTTTAAATCATGTTAACTAACAGACTGCGCTGCTGTGAGACACAGACAACAACAAATGCAAGAAAATCACACGTTTCGGGGGGCAGTGACTACGTGCTCTCCTGTCAAGGATGCATTGCTAATGCTAATGCTAGCTAGCTCAGCAAGGTCACTAGATCCAACATAACAGGTCGTCTTAAAGCCAAAACAAATTAAATGCAACCACTGGTGTAAAATAGACTGTTATAATTACCTGACTGCTCGCCGTGTCCGGCAGCGGCAGAGAGGTGACGCCGGGTTTGGGTCAAAGAAGACCTCAGCAACACTTGAGAGAAACGTCCAAAGGCCGCCATTTTCCTTTCTGGCTGACGAATAGACCGGAAGAGGTTTGTACACATGCGTGACGTAAAGGCCGGACAACTGTGAGCTCTGCTGTGTCACCAAGCGGCGAGATGGAGAACTGCAGCCTGCATTTCACATTAAAACAACACAGCTGTAACCGTGATCTGTTTTCTCTGATTTCATGTGGTGTGAGGTTTTCTATATGTATCATTCGTATATATTTAATCCCTATAATATCCTGAATATTTATAATTGGGCTATTTGTATTTATTAAAGGTATTTCTCATATTTTGTAACTTTGTAAAATATTGTTATATTTAATTTAGTTCAGCCTCCCCTCAGTTTCTGTATATTGTATATTGAATGCAAAATTCAATTCAATTCAATTCAATTTTATTTATATAGCGCCAAATCACAACAACAGTCGCCTCAAGGCGCTACAATAATACATACAGAGAAAAATTCAACAATCAAATGACCCCCTATGAGCAAGCACTTTGGCGACATTGGGAAGGAAAAACTCCCTTTTAACAGGAAGAAACCTCCGGCAGAACCAGGCTCAGGGAGGGGCGGGGCCATCTGCTGCGACCGGTTGGGGTGAGAGAAGGAAGACAGGATAAAAGACATGCTGTGGAAGAGAGACAGAGATTAATAACAAGTGTGATTCAATGCAGAGAGGTCTATTAATACATAGTGAGTGAGAAAGGTGAAAGGAAAGGAAAAACTCAATGCATCATGGGAGTCCCCCAGCAGCCTATGTGCAGCAATTTATGTAGCATGCAATAAAGTTTATATGGAGGGAAAAAAATATTTCTAATGATCCTGAAAGTCACCTCTATTCTTCAGCACAGCCTGAACTGTCTTAAGCAAGCTTTCTTCTAATTTCTTTAAGTAGTCTGTCACGCTGCTCCAGTAATGTTTGGGATCCTTTCCACATGGTATTGCATGGTGGATCAAAATCTGATTGTACTTTTCTGTGTTTATAATTCACTCAAATTTGACTAGATCCCCAACACCACTGTAGCTAGTTTTTTTTTTTACTTTCATTTTTTTTTTGTTACAGCCCCTAAATTCTCTCAACTTCACCCCAAGAGAATGATTCATGAACCTTAAATAACTATAACACATTATGAACGTCTCCTGTGCCTGGAATGTGTTTCTCTTTAAACAGGGGAGGATTTTGTGGGGTTGCATGGTCAGAGTCCAGATACGCAGATACTCTGGCTGATCAAGGTGAGTGATAAGTTTTATTGGTTGGGATTGTTTGCTCTTGATATGGCTTTGCAGGCTTAGACTAGTGCATGACACAGGGGGTTATAAATGTAATCATCTAAATATCAATAAATACAACAAGTATTTACATAATTTAAATTTACAATAACTCAAATTTTAGCTGTACACCTTTGAAAGTGTTTGCTTTTAGACTATTAAAAGACCAGCATCTATTTATTGAACCATTAATAGTTAACATAATATGAGGTGTAAAAACAAACAAGAACCATTTGGTTAACCTCTTGTAGTCTGATCATGTCTCTAGACTGAATCCTGGTAACTGCGCTTTAAGTACTTATGCACACATTTGCATCAGCTGATTTCTTTCAGCAATGGAGCTTCAGTATCACCAGGTTGGATCTTTGGATAGAAGCTCTGTCCATGAAAACACCACAAAGACAGGTAACATTTTCACGTCACTTCATTTTAATCAAGTAGTTTCCAGTAGTTTCCAGTGATTTGGTTGGTTAATGTTTGTAGGTATGAAGAGGATTGTGATTTTTGTGCTCTATGGCCTGCTGGTGCTGCTGTTGTTGATTCTGCTGCTGGTAACTGGGATCAAATGTACGACTATAGTCCACAGTGACCACAGTCAAGTAAAGCTGGTTCATTCATATATTATTATATAACTGTATAAGAATCTAACCTTTTTCTTTCTATCATTCCTTTATCTTAAAGTTTCACAGTTAAGCAGGGAAATCACAGATCTCAAACAGTATCTTGGGAAAACGAACCATGGAGGAACAACATCAGCTCTCAGTTCAGGTTAAAAAACAAAATGATATCTGGTTTGAATATGTGCACACATAAACCTTTTACTCCTCTTCACAATCTTGCGCTGTCGTTTTGTGGTTTTCCACATTTAAGGCGAGATGACAGTTCACAGTGACGCCTTAGAGGAGCTCACCCCAGTTAGAGGTATTAAACTGCATGCTTTTAAATCATTTATATCAGATTTTATTTCTTTTTACAGTCAACATATGCTAATCGTTATCATAATAGGAACATGCAGCGAAGGCTGGGTGTCTTACCAGAGTAGCTGTTACCTGGTATCCATCACCAGTATAACCTGGAGCAAAGCAGAGGAGCAGTGCAAAGCACACGGAGGACACCTGCTGGTTCTGAACACTGCGGAGGAATTGGTGAGCTCTTTATCACATCAGCTTGCTGTGAACATGCCAGTTAAGAAGCACACATAGTCTTAAACAAAGGGTTTTTTTTAATCACTTCTAGGACTACATTTCCAGAATTGTTCCAATCAAGTATATCTATTGGATCGGACTCGTGGAACGACATCACGAGGGACAGTGGAGCTGGGTGGACGGAACTGACTACAGGTCAACCCCAACGTAAGAGAAATGTAAAAAATAAATGTAAAGACAGATGAGTGGGAGGAACAAATCGAGGCAGAAGGAAGTCATCACTGTGTGTGGCATCATTATTTCTCCTCCCTCTTCTGATTGTGTTCAGTTTCTGGGATGAAGGTCAGCCAGACAACTGGGACTACAGAGAGAATGGAGAGGACTGCGGGCAGCTTCATCCGCCTGAAAGACGTGAACGCAGGTTGTGGAATGATGCCGACTGTAACATCACGTACCGCTACATCTGTGAGAAAAGGGCATGAGGAACAGGGGAACGCCCTGAGATGACAACCCCGCCCCTCCCTCGCCAGCAAGGCCGACCCTGCATGGCAGGCAGGAGTCCAGAATGATGGAAAAGATGTTACTGGTGCTGATGTGTCACAGAAATAGATGAAACGTTCATGTATGTCTTTAAGTCTTTTCTTGGACAATAAATAAATAGCTATGGAAACAATAGCACTTCTATTCATTTACTGATGTTTTATTTTTTCAATTGATGATGCCCTCTTCAGCTCACTGGCAGCGGTCACTCGGGATGTCAGCATTTTCCTCACTGTAACCAGCCTCACCGAAGCACATGGCTGCATTCCTGTCACACTCGCAGATAAATTTCTCACACGGATCGTTGTCATCTACAAGGGGAAAGGCAGAGAAGACGGTTGAGTGTTTGCTGTACACAGTAAGAGAAAATCTAACTACCAGCTGTAGACAAGGTTGATCGATAGTACACTGCTGTTGTTGTTAACACTCACCCAGGCAGGTGATAGTTTTGCTGGCCTTGTCACAGTTATAGCTGTATATTTCAGTGTAGGGGTTGTCCAGGATGGCCCAGCAGTCATCGTGCTGCATGGCATCACTGTAGCACTGGTCGTGGACCTGACAGCACCTACAACACACACATGACACAATCAGACCATTAAAGCAACCCTTTAAAATTTACTAATTTTCTTTATCTATATCTATCTGTGTCTATAACAAGCAAAAAGCAAACATTAAAAAATATGTCTGTAACAGTGCGGCTCAGTCCATGGAGACATTTTTAACGCCTTGAGTTCACTAATCAATTTTATCTAATGAGCTTTTAATTAATAAAACAAAAAGAGATAATAAAGCAAAGTTGCACAAGAAACGCTTTTCACTGAACACTGTAAATTCCTAGCTAAATTCCATTAATGCAACAGATTTAATTTACACAAACAACTGAATGGCTTTTCTGAGGAAACAGTTACTGTGAGCACAAAGGCTCATGGGACTGTTAATGTTCAAATAATGAATTAAGTAGTTTTGTGGTCCTCATGTGGTTTCTACTGTTTGTGTTTAACTCGTGTCTGCCATGACCAAGATTAGAGTGAATAAAGATTTCCAGCCTGTGTTCAGCTAAGTAATAATCATGCAGTTGTGCAGTTTGTGGGAAATCTCCTCACATGTGATATTAAGACTGCAGAAAAACACTCTGGGGTTTAATGACATTTTTTTGATACATTTCGTGAGAAGCGTCCACTTGGATTACATAAACTCTTTGCTATTCCTGCTAAGTTTGTTTAAATACTTTGTGCGATACACCGTATAACTCACAGTGACTGTGGGAGACTCAGAGGTGGATATCTCACTGGGGGACAGAACGTGGCAGGCAGCATGAGCAGTACGACTCCAGCAATCTTACCTGTCAAGCTCATCAACAGGTGTGCCAGAGCCTCCCAGCCCGCAGTAGCAGCCGTAATCAGCGTAGTCCAGCGCTGGCCAGCTATCGGGTACCGTGCACAGGATCATGGACCTGAACTGCCACAGAGCTCGATAACCCAGCACTACGAGACCCAACAGAGACATGTAGCAGGTTCACATCCCAGAACTGTCTGGCATTGCATCAGGCAAAATCAAAACTCAAGCCTCTTGGGAGATTTTCTGATATCAGTTTCACTGAAAGAGAGCTGTCATGACAAATACTTTTAAACTTACGAGCTGGGAGGCCGAAGAGCACAATGAGCAGAGAATGACTCAGATGCATTTTACTGGAGAAGTGTCTCAATGGTCTTTGGGGTAAAGCTGTTGCTTTATATTGACCGTCCAACTGAGAGGTGGTCCTGCTTTGACCAGCTGCTGGGACTCATCCAGTCCCTTATTTAATACCTTATACAACGTATATGGATCCACATGTATTGTAAATAAGCAACAGGTGCATACACAATCACATGCATATAAGAGCAAGCACAAACACATTAATGCTTTTTATATTTGGTTGATTTTTTTTTTCTGTTGTGTAAAGTTTCATTTCCTTTGATCTTATATGCACACCGAACACAAGCAAGGTGCAACCGAAGGTCATGAGAGCTGTGCCAAATGTTAGCTATTTACACAGGTGCATGTTCAAGTTTTAATTTGACTCCAGGTAATCAAACCCAAGGGAGCACAGAGTAAGCAGAAAATGTAGAAATACATTATAGACCACGTTATTCAGGAAAATCTTTTTTTAAAAAGCCCAAATAGGGTAATTGGGTAACTTTATAACAATGTCAGACTGTTAAGCATTAGTAGGATATTAGTAAGGTATTGGTGCAGTATTGGTAAGTGCTTAATTCACCATTCCTCCTCCTTAGTGTGTGATAATTATCCTTCTGTTGCTGTTACACCGTGTACAGCAGTCACTGTTACCACATCACTTCTAGTATCATACATTGCCTGGAAATTAGGCTAAGAATGACAGAGATGATTTTTTTTCCTGAACATTCACGAGGAATCACATCCACAACTGGACGACTCGTGCTGAGTTATGGAGCACATAATAGGTTACTAGTGGAGTCCATGAGAAGATAAATGCTGTCTTTTTAGGAGTCATGTTGGAGACAGGAAATGGAAATGCTTGTTGTCTTTTTATTGCTTCTGCTCAGAGAAACACTCAAGTATATGTAGCTTTAGTATACATGCAGCAGTTTTGTTCAAAATAAGAGAGCATAACATGAAAACACAGAAGGCCACATATCTCAAAGTATCTATGAGTGAATACAGTTGTTTTACTGGTGCAACAGAGCAAAGCCTAACAGCAACGGTCCTATTGAACGGTTGTATCCTGGTGTAACTTAACTGTCATGGCTCTGCTGGTGGTTCTCTTTATTAATGATGCTTTTAAGACTGCTGCTTTTTGTGAGTCTCCCAGAGATCATTTTTGTGTTTTCTTTGATCCACTCTTTGGGTCTTTGTGAAGCAAGGCTGTTTACAGCAGTTACGGTCACAGCACGGACACAGACAGCGTAAATAGGCTCAGCAGTGTTGCCTGTCACAGTCACCAGCAGGTGTGCTAAAGCCTCCAGGCCTGGAGTACCAGTCATTGCTCACTGAATCAAATAAGAGCTACACTACAGAGCAGTCACATTTTAGCATGTAATGTCTCCAGAATGTTTTCAAGATTTCCAAGATGTCAAAGATGTTGATTAAAAAATGCAGAGGTCTTTAAAGAGTAGAGGGATGTTATTTCTTGGACATTTGGGGAATTTCAAAAAACTTAGGGTTAGGGCTGGGTCTCCAGCTCCCTCAGCACAGGGAGGCTGTTATACTGCCTCCCTGTGGTCACTTACAATAGTTACTGTGCAGCAGTAGCACAGTGCAAGAAGAATGAATTTATAGAAAATAATTCAAGCAGATTAAGAGAAGCTTTGGGGGATTATCTTAATGCTGCATTGAGGTTCTGGCATGTTACTTATGTCAGGTTTCCACAAATATTTGCTGACCTTTAAACACACTCCTAAACCTCGTGGAAACCTTCACAGAATAGTTGTAGTTGTTATAGCTGCAAAGGGTGTGCCGACATCATATTAAACCCTGTGGATTAGAAATGGGATGTCACTCAAGTGCACATACGTGTGAAAGCAAACGAGCAAATGCTTTTGGCAATACCTAAGTAAATATCAGCTTGACAAATGTAAACTGCACAGTAGAGGGAAAAAAATCGAGTCTAATTAAAATAAACTCACGTGACCCGCAGAGTTCCACGTGAGAACATTTGTTTTTGTCATAGATGTCCTCTTTGTGATTTGTCAGCAGTCCTAGAGGAGAGGTTTCTATGTGACTCTGATACTGGCACTGATACTGATCTCTCTCCGTTTTTAAAGCTCTAACTGTAATTTTGTCAGCCGTACTTTAATATGCATCACTTTATTTTTTTTAATTACTCAGTGTGCTGTAAAGGTCCAGCACATTCATCATCATGTTCTGCTTCCTTTTGTGACAACACTATGAGATACACATATAAAACACCCCACGTCAGAAATGTGCCGTGGAAAGTTGTGGGAACTGTGGTAAGTGCTGGCTATTTACACAGCTGTGAGGCTGATGAGTTATTTTTAATTCAACTTCCAATAATTCAAATTCATGGAAACACAGAGTGACCAGGGAGAAAAGACCAACCGTATAATAGAGGCAAGTAGAAGAAAACTTTTCAGTTAAAAGTAAAAATTCTGTAACAAACTTTCATTATATAAAAATGTGCATAAAATATAAAGGCAGGTGATGGTGATGAAAGCTTAACCCCATAAATAACCGTAAATACGTCCCTGAAGCCAGATATGAGGTCACCAAGGTCTCATCTCACATTATGTTTTTTGTGCTATAACCTTAAGATTTCTATGTAATGCATATATAATTAAATTAATATTTTAATTATATACAGTCTTCACAGTATATCAAATGAATGTCTGAGCTGTGAGTCATTCACTGACCTTCAGACGGTGACATATTTGTACATGTTGACTGCCTCCTTGATGACGATGACGATGATGATGATGATGGTGATAACCTTTTACTCCAGACATGTAAATCAAACAAATCAACATATACACATAAAATATAAACGTGACATGAAATACCAACTCAATTGCCAAGTCCAAAATAGAGTAGGAAGGAATACCTACACACTTATTAATCCCTCCCACATGTTCAAAACCAGTTTACCCTGATCACCATTAACCCCACATCCCCCCAATACTTGTCTACACTCGCCCCACAAAAGAGAGAAAGAAATTTTTTTTATTTATCTGATAAATATAGATATAATGATATATCTATCCTTCCAAAACCAGGTTCACAAACGTTTTTGTTTTTGTTGTGACCAAGAACCGGAGCTGTTTTGTGTTTATCAATTAATTTGTTCTCATCTGTTAATGACAACTTCGTCCAGTATTTTGAAGAGTTGTAAAAGTAGAGAAACAGGCCTGTAACTGTATCACTTGTGACTTGGTGTCGATCTCTATTTCTGTACAGTGTTATAACTTCAGCTATTTTCATTTGTGTACAAACTGAAATTGTGTGTTAAAGGGTCACTGACGTTTTGTTTTTTTAGCAATGCCACTTATGTCACACTATTAAGCATCAGAAAGATATAAGTAAGGTTTTAACAAATGCTTAATCCATCATTTATACAGCATTAGTCCTGCTTAGCAGTTTATTACTGCACATATATTATTATGACTATGATTATTGCTAGCAGTGATGCGGTTGCAGTGACAGCTGTAAACGTAAACAGCCTAAACGTAACAGATGGATAAACATACCTGTACTTAGAAATGCCATACTAAGAAGCAGTAATGATGTATAAATGATGAATTAAGTATTTGCTAATACCTTACTAATAGATCTTACTAATGCTCAAAGTGCCACCTTCTTTTCTTCTCGATGCGTTCAGCTGCACACAGTATCCAGATATCTTTGATGTAACCTTCTGTATTTTATAAACTCTGTAATTAGAGGCTTTTTGTAGACCTTTTATGATCCATTGGTATTCTCCATAATTTTGCTCTTATAAACGTTTTCTGAATGTTTTCCTTATAGAAGGAACTTGAATCTGTGTTTTACTAGTGAAGCCATTATACAGAGTTTTCTTTTGGTTGTCAGGATTTTTTGCCAGTTCCTCTTTTTTCAATGGCACTGCACTTTGGTTTGGTTTATTCTGACAGGTGTTTAAACTGTGTTTGGCAGAGCTGTTCTGAGAGTGAACGGAGCATATCTGTACGTGTCAGAGTGCGTCTGAAAGGGGCAGTTAGTACCAACTCCAACTGGTTTTTAAAGGGTTTTGCTGGTCTCGTGGCATGGATTTTATTTTCTGGCAGAAAAGGTGGACGATGTGCTGTAAGAGTCCCAAAATGTCATGGCTTTTTTGTATATACTCATGCTGAACATTTGGAAGAACATTTAGATTTTTATTTTTAATTTAACAAACATCAAGTTATTTTTCATAGCATTTAATCCCCCGATCTTCTAATTGAACCTGAAATCTGATTCTGGGGTCTGCTCTTACTCATCAGGTTCACATCAAGTTCACCAGTCTGCTGAGGGAATGATCTTAACTGTCCAATCACATTTCGTCCTACTATAACAAGCCTTTGTGCCCACTGCCCATAAATTAGTTCAAGTTCACTGTAGTGCATGGTTTGACTACTTATCCATCCCACCACTCACTGCTGCTGCAAAAACAACTAGTGGATGAAATAAACTCCTTTGATCGTTCACCTCTCACCTGTTGCTTCAGTTTTATTTTATTTTGTGCTTTCCACATGTGATTGAACTGTACCATTTGGTGGTTCATATATAAAAGCATAAATTATAAACTGAAACTTTGATATGGATTTTTTTTAAACAAAGTTTAAGAAGCATGTCATAAAAATACTAAAGTGAGGTTTATTACCTTAAATTTACACAGTACAGAAACTGAGTAAATGCTGTTATGTTCTACCAATGAAATACAAGAAAAACAAAGTGTGCTGGCCTAACAGAGCATCAGATTTGATGTTAGTCTTTGACAGATGTCTCCACCCCCTCTCACCCGTACTTATAAAAGCAGGCTGTACCAAATTTCAGGTTCATGTGACTGCAACCATGAATATGATTACTCCTCCTCTGCTGCTGCTTCTCACTGGTAAGCATGAAAAAGCCTATGTACGTTATTATCAGTCGTGTTTTACACAATGACTGTATCGCTTTAAAAGTTGTTGTTGTTGTTTTTCATTTACAAGAGATTTTATATATATATATAAATAGATCAATTCTCCTAATCGATTTTTTGAGTACGTCCTAACAGCTTGTGCGGTCAGTGGTGCAGTGCTGCCTAAGGCAATGTGGCATTTTGGGTCGATGATCCAGTGCGCCCAGCCCGGTGTTAACCCTCTAAGATACAACAATTACGGCTGCTATTGTGGCTTCGGAGGGAAGGGGACCCCCCGAGATGGAGTGGATGCGTAGGAATCAGACACGACACATCAGACTTGTTTTCAGTTTTTGAAATAGAAGGGAACTTGACATTGTCTCAAACATGCTCTCTCCTCCCGATCCATTTGCAGGTGCTGCCAAATTCACGATAAATGCTATGCAAATAGCAGAAAGATTCCTGGATGCGGGGATGCTGAAGACCTTCCTTACATTATTGATTTCGATTTTACCTGCAATAATCAAAGAGTGACCTGCTCAGGTAACACTGTCACTGAGTCTTACTAAACAGGCTTACACACACACACACACACACACACACACATTTTGGGCAAAAGAAATAGTTAAATTCTAATGTTCTGGGTTTTAAAAAATGTATTTAAATCACAAATTTCCAACTGTCCATGTATGTATGGAACCACCTTTGTAATGTTTAAATGTGTTAGATGTTTAGCTATTACTGTGAAGTTGTGTATTCATGTGCTGACACAGCTCTTTCTCTGCAGCGGCCAACGATACGTGTCAAGCTGCTGTGTGCGAGTGTGATCGTGCTGCGGCTCACTGCTTTGCGCAGAATACATACAACCCAGAAAACAAGAACCTGGATCACTCAGTTTACTGTGCCAACTGATCACATCACCCGCCACAGCAGAAAGATTGATTTGTCACTTTTCAGTACTCACTATTTCCCATTTGTAAGCACTTATAACACAGCTGACTCATTCTTTTAAAGGTGTCAGTTTGAACACTGATCCACAAGTTTAACTGAAATATTTTCAACTTTTGATCCCATTACAAAATTTATTCTGCTGTCTTTAGACTGACATCAGGGTCTGGTTTCAGCAAAGCAACCGTACAACATACAATTGGCTTTTATTTCAAAAATGAGCTCAGATCTGTGGAGCCTTGTATAGAAAAGTGGTCACTTATTTTTCCACTGACTGTGGAAACTGTGGAAAGTTGATTGGTTTTGATTCATTCATACAACCTCCAATTGTTGTTTATTAATGTACAAATGCCATTAATAAAGACAGCCATCATCTAAAACATAAAACTGCACAGCTGGTTCTTGATGGTCATCTAGCTTGAGCTCAGGATGAATGCGTGCACTCGTGTACTTGAAACAAATGAACCTAAATTAATGGTGTCATCTAAAGTCTTTGCCTTGACAGAGGGCAGTAATACAGAGAGCTGCTGGACTATCATTTTAATCACCCTGTCTCAAGTCTTAGTATCAGTAAGTTATGCGGGAACAGCAGGACCGATGGGACTGCGCTTTTTCTCGCCAGCACAGTGGCCAAAAGAGTCACAGCAAACTAAACCAACAGCTAACAGGAAAAAGAAATGCAGTGAGGAAAAGGAAACCAAAAGGTGTGATGGTCCTGGGTTTTCTGTTTTGGACTTTTTTTTATTCTTATTATTGAACATACCCTTTGGTTCTTAGTTTGACCAGTATTGTTTATTCCTGATGTGTATCATGTGCATCACAAGTCTTTGTTTTTTGGTTTCTTTATGGTCTCTTTTATGTTTTCTTAGCCTTCCTTTTATCCCCTTCTGTGTCAGGTTTGTGTGTTAGAGTCTGTCTTCTCTGTTTAGTTACTTCCTAGTTTTCGTCACTTGTGCTTTGTATTGACTTAGGCTACGTCCAAACTAGTGACTTCTTCAGTCTCCTGAAGAAGTCACTTGGATGAGTGACGAAACGTTTCTCCCACAAAACACTACGTCCAGATGAACAGAATCAACTTTTGGAGATTTACTTTCCTGGATGATTGAGAATGCATCAAGACGTTTCCTTGTCTTGGTTTCTCTGTGTTTCCCATTGTTTCCTGGATGCATTCCCTGGGTTTCCTGTATTATTATTCCTACTGTTTCCTTGTTATTTGCATTTCCTGGCTCCACTGTTTTTTGGATCATGTTTATCTTTGAACTATTCAGCATTAAAGGCTTGCCATATTTTTACTTCTGTCTGCTGTGTTCTGCATTTGGCACCACAATAAAACTATCCTCATGCTACGCAGCTGATTGTGACAAAATAGGGCTGGAATCTGCAATTTTAAATGTCAGCTGGTAAAAAAACAAACAAAAATGTATTTTTAAAGCAACAGGAGTTCTTTGAAATGAAGCTTCTTTGATCCTTACACATTGTGTGTCTCATTAATTAACATGACTTTGTTACTGAAACAATGCCTGTTCATCCTGCTGAATTGTATCTTGGTTAATCAAGTAAATCTGAAGACAATTTCCCCCAGCATGCTTGATGCTGGCCCTGTGAAACTTTTGTTTTGCCACAATATGCCTTGGTCTTTGAACTTATCAGCTCATTGTTGTCTTTCAGATGCTTAATCTCTTCTTGTCACCAACACCAGTCACCAGTGCTTCGAACGGCTCGTCATGAGACACATCAAGACCCTGCTGCCCCCCTCACTGGACCCACTGCAATTTGCATACCGCCATAACCGCTCAACGGACGACGCCATCTCCACTGCACTCCATCTTGCCCTGACACACTTGGACAAGAAGGACTCACACGTCCGAATGCTGTACAGAGATTTCAGCTCAGCATTCAACACGATCATCCCCCAACAACTGATCGGAAAGCTGAGCCTGTTGGGCCTGAACACCTCCCTCTGCAACTGGATCCTGGACTTTCTGACCGGAAGGCCTCAGTCAGTACGGATTGGGAACTGCACCTCCAGCACCACCACACTGAGCACTGGGGCCCCACAAGGCTGTGTGCTCAGTCCTCTGCTGTTCACACTGCTGACTCATGACTGTGTAGCAACACACAGTTCAAATCACATCATTAAGTTCGCTGATGACACGACCGTGGTGGGTCTCATTAGCAAGAACGACGAGTCAGCGTACAGAGAGGAAGTGCAGAGGCTAACGGACTGGTGTAAAGACAACAACCTGTCTCTGAATGTTGACAAAACAAAAGAGATGGTTGTTGACTTTAGGAGGACACGAGGCAACCATTCACCGCTGAGCATCAACGGCTCCTCTGTGGAGATCGTCGACAGCACCAAATTCCTGGGCGTCCACCTGGAGAAGGACCTCGGCTGGTCCCTCAACATCAGCTCCCTGCACAAGAAAGCCCAACAGCGTCTCTTCTTTCTGAGAAGACTGAGAAAGGCCCAGCTTCCACCACCGATCCTGACCACCTTCTATAGAGGAACTATCGAGAGCATCCTGAGCGGCTGCATCACTGTCTGGTTTGGGAACTGTGCCATATCGGACCGCAAGACCCTACAGCGGATAGTGGGAACAGCAGAGAAGATCATCGGGGTCTCTCTCCCCTCTATTGAGGACATCTACACCACACGATGCATTCGCAAAGCCACCAGCATTGTGGCTGATCGGACACACCCCTCTCACACACTCTTCACACTCCTGCCATCTGGAAAAAGGTACCGAAGCATTCGGGCACACACATCCAGACTGTGCAACAGCTTTTTTCCACAAGCCATCCGTCTCCTCAGCAAAAAGGGACTGGACTGATAAACACGCACACGCACACACACACACACACACACACACTAACATTATCACTCAGCTTAACTCAACTACCTCAAAACATTGAGACTGGACTGACTAATCAACACAAGTGCAAACACACTGACCTACACCACCAAACCATCGCACACACCAACCTGTGAATGCTCTTTTGCACAATATTATTACTGGACTTTCTGCACTAACTTCTGCACTTTCTAATTTTTTGCTGCTACACTAAGGAATGTTTACTGTTCCTCCACTACCTCAACTCATCATCACAAAACCTTATTGTTATGTTACGTTGTGGGCTTTTTGTTGGTTTTTTTTTTTTTGTCACACTGTCACTTGCTGCTCTTGTTTGCACATTTGCACGTGCACTTTGTTGTCTGCTGTCTGATAACAAAAAAAAAAAGTCATCCTTAGATAGTTAGATAGTTTTTTGTTCATTTATGTTGTAATTTATGTTAGGTCAGTCTGTCTTGTCTCTGCTAGCCAGCTAACTAGGCCTCTTAGTTAGCTAGTTTAGAGTTTTCTGTTAAATTATGTTGTAAATTTATGTTGCATGTAGCACCTTGGTTCCTGGAGGAACGTTGTTTCGCCTCACTGTGTACTGTTAAACTGTATATGGTTGAAGTGACAATAAAGCCAACTTGACTTGAACACTTCCATGTGACCATACCCCGCCCACTAGTTTTTGTTCCCTCCCATGCTTTGTAAGTGGTTCTTGGTCGTCTTACCCTCTGAGTCCCACTCTCTGAATCTGTTACTAATACTCTGACACGTCCTTGCAACGAACTCTCGGAACAAAGGACTTGTGTGATTTCTTAATATTATTTGAATGTGCCTTGTGCAATTATTTAATGGGTTGTTTTGTCATCTTTAACATCACATTACTTTGGCTTGAAGATAACTTTGGTAAATCTGTGTTTTTTTGTTCAGTGCACTTTTTTGGTCTTTATTTGGAACCACCAAGACTGAAATGCTGCTGCTCTCCATGTTTCAGAACTTTACCTAGAGACGTCTCCATGTTGTGCTGTAGTTGAAATCTGACAGAAGACACTTGCTGACTATTTACGGAGTGTCTCATTCATCTATCTGTATTCATTGCACACTTTAAGGGACAGAAGTTCAGTGACTGGTGACACAAGTTTTTTTTTTATATTAACGTATTTGTTATGTTATAAAATGTCTTTTATGTCTACAAATATAATACACTGGTGTTTTCAGGGCTTCACCAAGTTGACTGAGCATCTGTACATGGAGATAGTCATCTGAGAGGAAACACAGGTATGATCAGCGAGAGCGTTATCAGGCACCGCCTCCTGTAGAGATGATTAGCTCCAGCAGGTGTGAGCATACAGCACTGTGCTTTTGTGGTGCTGTATGAACAACTACACAGTAAAAATCAACACATATTAAAGACAGCGTTTTATCAGTGTCCTTAACTTTTTAAATCTGATGAGTTCGAAGTATGATGAAGGATAATTGCACACTTTCACCTTCAGAAAAATGGCTGTCCGCAACACGCACGCAGAGGGTTTTCGTTTCTTATGGCTCATTAAGAGCATCCCTTGTGGGATTCTGATCAGGACTTCTGAATCCAAACTATAGACATCAGAGGAGATACATGTTCAGTCTGGCTCATCACCAACTTTTGTGACTTGAGAGAAGAAAACTGTTCTGATTAACAATGTTAACAATAGTATAAAAAGATTGGGATCCCAATCTTTTTGTACTGGAACCCCCAGGATTCAGCTTCAGAACGGCACAAACTAGTCAGGCATTAATTGTCTGCTCCCAAACCAGAAACCTGGCTCCACTGGCCTAAAGACAATTTTTGCTGTGGTAAGTTCAATTATTGTGAGAAACTTTTAAAGGTGTTTTTAATCAATAAAAACACCTTTAAAGGTGTTTTTTTCACACCTGCACAGAAAAAAATCTAACTTCTTTTTCTCTGTCGGTGTGATTGCAAGTAGACTGAGGACTGAACACTACAAGTGTCAGCAGGTATTAAATCTATTAGTCTCAGTGCAGGGGTGGAGATAAATTTGCACGCCTCAAACAAAGAGAAGAATATTGGGTTATGGTCTTAAGACCACTGGGACCCTACACCAGGCAGCTTGTTCAACAAACTGAGTTTAAAACTAAACTCTGAGTCTTGTGTCCGACTTGTGTCCGACTCCGCCATGCAAGCAGACCTGGGCACGGTTTGCGGATCCTTTACAGAACCTGTGACATCTTTAAGTGATTCCGGTTCTGGGTCGAGCCAGTGGGACTGATTTAGGTGACTTTCAGTGAAAAAGATGTTGGAGTTCAGACTCTGACTGAATCTCAGTCTGTGAAGACATTTCAATATGAAATGTAATCAGTTTACAGTCAGACTGTCTGCAGCTGCTCTGCTTCCATTAGTGTGACCACTTATAATGGAACAAATGACTGATTATTGATCAGTGCGTAACACACAGTACACACACACTCCCTCCCTTCCTTTATTTGTCTTCCCTCCCTCTCTCTCTATTAGTATGTACCCGTATGTGCCTTAATTTCTCCCACCCTCCCTCCATCTCTGTCTCCTTACTTCCTCCCTGTATTTACCCCTCACCCACTTCCTCCAATTTCTCCATCCCTATTTACCTTCATTTATTCCTCCCTCCATCCTATCCCCTCCCTGTATTTACCTCTCCCTTGATCCTCCTCCCTTGTCTCCCTTCCTTTGCTCCATATCTTCCTCATTCTCTCCTCCCTCCTACCTATACTCATGTGTTATATCTTTCCTCCCTTCCTATATTTCTATCTCCCTCCTACTCTTTTCCCTCTTTCTTCCAATCTTTATGCCTTTTTTCCTCTGTCCTTCATTTTCTTAATCCCTCCCTATTTCCCTTTCTTCACAGCATCTTCCCACTCTATCGTCCTACCTTCTCTCCTTTTCTCCCTCTCAGGCTCCCTCCCTTCATCTCCCTTCTCTCCCTTTCTTCCCACCATCTATTTAATTTTAACTTTGAGCTTAAAACTTTCCCTTTTGATACTAAAGGTTCACGCTGCTGATGGACTTGTGATGATGCAGTGAGTACTTCCAATGTGCTTATACTACTACTGCGTGTCATTAACCTTTATCTTTTATCTCCCACGCTGTGCTTTTTGTTCTGTCTCTATGCTCTCTTCCCTTTACCCTTACCCCCAAACCAGTCACGGCAAATGACGACCCTACCAGAGGTTGCTTCCTATTGAAAGGGAGATTCCCCCCACTGTTGCCAAGTGCTTGCTCATAGGGTATCATTTGATTACTGACTCTAATACTGTAGGGTCTATATCACATACTGTACCTTGACAGCTACTGCTGTCAATTAGATTTATATGAATAAAAGTTTGAATTGAATTGATTATAAACCCTAACTAAACCCAGTCATTTAACACAGCACAGTAAAACCCGAGAATCAACCAAAAACTGAATTAAGGACTGGTTATTTAAAAGTTTCTTTGTTGATTTACTTTCTTATTTAAGTGATGGTGGATTACAACTTGTTCATTTGACTACAGTAATAATATAATTTGAAAAGTATTTTTGCACAGAACATGGCCTTCATAGCTTTTTTCCATCACAAATATTAATTTTCACGACCATCATGTTGGTATTTCATGTTTCCTTCTTCTTTACTTGTCCAGGACTAAATGTGACACAGTTTATCATTGGAGTGACAAAATATCCCCAGTAACACACACACACACACACACACACACTATATATATCCTATAGATCCTATATAGTTGACATGAGACATCAGTAATTTTCCTAAACTTCAGTGATCAGCCTCCACAAAGCCCTGAAACTACTAGGTTGCTATTGTGATCAACTAAACCAGCCTCCTTAATTTAAAGCAGGAAGCCTTTGGTTGTTTAACCTCGTTTCAAAAGTTCAGTTTCGTTGCTGTGTCTGTAGATCACACATAGATTATAGACAGGATTCGATTCAAATCTATAAAGACCTCAAGAGGACCAACATCTCCACCCAGCTGTAAAAGTCATCGACAGTGCACATAACTCCATGAGAGTAAAGATGACAGTGTTAGTGGGATGACCCAAATCCCTTTCTGTTTCAGCTTTTCATCACTCCACCATTATACCACCACTGTTTCAACTTGAAAACTACTGCTAACTAAATAAAATACTCATAAACGCATGCCTTATCGTCTACACCAGAAGTCCCTAAAAATCTGAGGTCTGCAGCCTCTTATTACCACTTGCAGTTATGCACCAAGGCTACTGTCAGTGACATCCTGCAGTAGGAAGGCTTCAGTATAGAGGGTTTGTTTGCTTTGCAGCTGATGAAGCAGCATCTGCAATTGGGTGACAGAGAAGAACAGCCACATTTGAGTGGAAAGATCAATGATAAGCTGACCATCATTCACTGAATTAGAAGATGGTCCATGATTGGAGGGGAGCGGAATAAATGCCTTGTATTGGCATATTACAGGAAATGATACCGCTATATGGGGATTCTAAATGCTGCATAACAGTTTGCACCTAAATATCATGTCATATTTGCTCTTTTACATTTCACATGTGCCTTTCTTTCAAGTTGACCCCAAAATCTGTTCTCCGTCAAGTGTCAAGAGCTACCAAGTTGATTAGAAATATAGAAATATAACATTCTGTAATATGTTCATGTTATTTATGTCCTTTACCTACATGTTTGTGCAACAGAAGTAAACATCTGTCATGCTTCCCTTACCTGATTTTCACTCTGCTAAACTTGTTTCTTTATGGGCACAAACAACAGGGAAAAAAAGACTGAAAATATGTAATTGAACCATTTCCAGGTTTTGCTTTTCATCGTGTCCATTTAAAAACAATTTGATTATGTGAATCTTTACCTGGATGTAGATACAGTAGGTGCAGTGAATGCTTATGCTTAGAGTCAACATACTGTTGAGTATGTTGACTACAGCCGTTTTAGTATATTCATTTACAAATTGCATCATTCAAAACAAAAAAAATAAATAAAAAAATAAGAACAGCTGCACAGGTGGACACTGATGCTCATCTAATGCTGAACTGAAAATAAAGTGTGTACTCGTGCAATTCACGACAAAAACAAGAACCTGGTTTCTAAAGCCCAGTGTGTGCACCGAATCATACAACCTCAAAAAAATAAAAACCCACGCACAAACACAAAAACTCATAGCACTAATGGATTTTTGCAGTCATCATTTTTTTATGAAAATTTCATTCTATTTCTGATTTATAATATGTCATCTGAAAAACATTGTATTTTTAGAAAAGAAAAACAAAAAACAACGGAGGAATCATATGAAATTCATTACATGTTACATTTTTTCCACCTCTTAGTGTCTTTGTGTCCATTTCCTGTGTAAGGAGAGCCGATGCAGCTGTGCTAGCCTCCTGGTTAGTAAAACTAACATTTTTCAAGTCTCAGTTTCAGGCAATTCCAGGTCACTTCAATACAAATGTCAAAATTGAGGCTTGGCGTCAGAGTTCAACGATTACAGATCTCCCCCGTCCTCATCATTTTGGTCTCCAGCAACCACACTTGTATTAATTAATCAGGGTGAAGTTGGAATGAAGTCTTTTAAAACACCGCCCTGCTCATAACATAACACGTATTTGCAAACATTGAACATTTCAACATTTTCAAATTCTGAGATTATAGAACAGTTCAAAATCAATAACTTTACCAAATGTTTTAAACCGATATCAGGAAGATACTTTAGGTCCAGTTTCAGCAAAGCAGTCCAGATAGCAGCTGTGTACACCAACAGATCGATTTCAAAAGAGGAGGAGGGAGCGCACCTCCGGGGATTATATTGGCTTGTACAGAAGAGTGGTCACGTACTTTTTCTTGTATCGGTGTGTTGCACTGAGAACCATCACCCCGTCCTTTAAAAACAAACAGAAAGCAACCCACAATCACATGATGGCATGACATTTTGACACAGCACCGTGAGAACTGACAATCACAATCTGAACTACAGCATTAACAATTTGGGCAAAAAATAAAAAATAAAAAAAATAAAAAAGATCTATTCAAGTTGTTACCTTGATGGAGAGGGCATACAGGTGATTTAGCATCACATGGTTAGGCTCTGGAAGCAGTGTCGGGTCACACTGTGGAAAAGTCACAGCAGGATGAATCAAACGTAAAATTAAACATACGCATATAAATAATTATATAATTAAATGTATATAACAACTCAAAGCCTGGACTTACAGAAATACCAGTGTCCTTGTTGAGCAGCACTTGCAGCAGGTGAGGAGGTAAGAAAGGAGGATGTTTGAGTTTGTCATCTGGCTTGGTTACATATGCGTCCTGTAGGTAGGGGCCAGGAGGAGAACTGGACAAGTCTGGGAAAGAGTGATCAAATGTAAACAAATAAATAACTTCGCCTTAATAAAGCTTTACAGAGAGATACAGCAGACAGAATTATTCAAGGACCCTTTGTAAACAAACACCAGTGAAAACAAACAAAAAAACAATATGCAATATTGAAATAAAAACCAGACTCCTCCAAAATGCTGCAGCTGCACTCTGCATATTTTAGCTGTTTCGGCGCATGTAGACCATCATTTTCTGGGACAATCGATTCAAAGGCTTTTCCATCAATAATCTTTATTAATCAGGCAGCATAAAGTTTGGACTCGATTCCAATCATTCATCTACAGTCAGCAGCCACATTATTGGGTAAAAACTGCTAGTACGCCTGTTGCCTGCATAATTGCTGTGATTCTTTGCTGCATAGACTCAACAAGGTGCCGAAACATTCCTCAGATTTAGCATATTAATTTGATATTGATATGACATCATCACAGTTGCTGTAGATTTGACAGCTGCACACCCATGATATGAATTCTTGTGCTGCACCACATCCCAAAGTCCTCTTTGGACTGACAATGGCCATTTGAGAGCAGTGAACCAACCGTCATGTTAAAAAACAAAACAAACAAAAAACCAGTTTTGAGATGACCCGGGTCATCTCAAACATCAGCAATATTCAGGGTAGACTGGTGTTGCTCACGCTAATACACCATCAGCAGCCTGAACTGATACGAGGATTATGTTGTTTACATAATCGGGAGCCCACAGAAATTATAGCTTCAGTTTCCTGTTCTTAGCTCGGTGTGGTCTTCTGCTGCTGTAGTCCATCTGCTTCAAGGTTGGATGTGTTGTGTGTTCAGAGATGTTCTGCTGTATACCTTAATTGTAACGAGGTGTTCGTGAGTTTATACGGTCTTCCTGTCAGCTTCAAGGAGTCTGGCCACTGTCCTCTGACTTCACATCAATAAGGCATTTTCTCCCAGAGAAAAGCCGCTCACTGGATATTTTGTCCCACCGACTCCGTTAGCTAGAGACGCTACAAATGGTTTTGTGGGGGGAAAAAAAAAATCCCAGCAGATCAGCCATTTCTAAAATACTCAGACCAGTGTGCGGCCAACAACCACGCCAAAGTCACTTAAAATCACTTTTATTCTCCATTCTGCATTTTTGTTTGAACTTCAGCTTCATGCCCAAATGTACCATGTTGTTACCATGCGATTGATATTTGTGTTAACAACAGGCTGAATGGGTGTACCTAACAAGCTGGCTGCTAAGGGTACAATCATCAAAGCAATAATCAGCCAAATATCCAAAATTGTGAGCATACAAATCAATATGGGCCAAGTCTGAACATGCTTTGGAGTTACAGAACCACCTCAAAGTTTTTGAGTTACAAATTAACAAGTTTCCGTACCCGAGACGTCAGCCGAGTCCTGAGAGTCAATCCTGAGGGCATCAAAGACTTCAAAGTCTGTTCTTTTCACCTGTATGACATTATTGACTGTTCCAGTTTTAGACGTTACCACGGCCTGGGTGAGAGCATAAAAAAATTACAATTTTTAAAAAGGTAATGATACACACTTCTAAGTGTAAACCACTAATAAGAGTAAACTAGTGACCCCAAAATGTAAAACCTCCACTCACCCCAGCCGGATCCAAGATCCACTGACCATCCACACAGAACTTGTATTGGTGCTCTCCCTCAGGCAAGTCCACAATAGCCACAAAGTTATTCCGACTGGGTTTGAGAAACAACCGCTTGTTACTTTTTAATAAGTTTAAACAGTGAAGCATCTCTGAGGCTGCTTTCCCCTGACTCAAACTACCTTTTGTTGAGTGGGATCTTGGTAGACCAGTTGTTAAAAGAGCCGGACACAAAGACGTCTTTCGCTGCACCCGCCCATCTGAACACAGTCGGTCTGCCCTGCGCTAGATTTTTAGCGTCGCTCTCCAGGTCCTGCTGCCAGGCCAGAAACTCCTGTAACTCCTGTGGAGACTGAGAAGCATGATATCACTGCATTACTGCCATGTTAGCAAGAGCACCTGTAGTCTTTCTCCAGACTGAATGGCAAACTTAGAAAAACACTAAAGGATACAGAAAAGTGCTTTTTGTATGTGTAACCTCTAAAACATAGCTTTAGCTTATGATGTTCTTTGATGTTACTCTCCAATTAGATACAAAAAGACTTAATTTACCTTTATCAGGAATTTGACATTGATAAAACAAACTGTTGGACAAATCTTTGTTTTAACATTTGACTTGTGTACACATCACTAACAGAATATATAGCCTTCCTTGCATCCATTACACACAGCTTGCACATCCTGAACAGACCACATTTTACCATTTTGACACATTACTGACACTTTGCACCAACTATTTTACAAGACACTAAGCTCTTTGGATTGCTCTCCCTCCTCCGAGGTAGTGTCAACATGTTGCCTCAGCATTAATTAAACTGTTATCCTGCCTCTTGTTCTCCATTACACTGCACTCTGATCAGTCGTAAAAATAAAAGCTTCTGGTTAATAATTCTAGTTTAGGCCCCTCTTTTACCTCTTTAAAACCATATATAAGAGGTATTGATCCAATTTTATTTATATAGTGTCAATTCACAACAACAGCTACCTGTTACAAGGTGCTTTATATCATCAGGTAAGGAGCATACAATAGAGAGAATATCCCAGCAATCACACAATCCTGCTCTGAGCGAGCACTTGGTGACATAACTCCCTTTTAACAGGAAGAAGCCTCAAACGGAACAGCCAGGCTCAGGGACTGGCCGCCATCCACGGCGACCAGTTGTGGTTGGGGGGGGGGGAAATTGGTTAATTGTACAATAATTGGTACCAACTCATTTAACAACAAATTTACTTCCAAAAGCCTGCATGTCACTTGCTATCCAGTGCAATGGGACAGAACAGAAAGCTTTATTTAAGAGTTCATGGTGTAAACTTGCTCTAATACCTTTTGATCTTCTCTCTGGTAAAGGTCTGCATCATCTGCGCTGTCCATCATGATGTTAGAACGAGCCTCCTTCCCTCCATGATGTCCCTCTCTGTACGACCTCTCACCATGACTTCCACTGGATCGGTCACTGCTGCTGTTCCCCATCCCGATGGCTTCACACACTGCAAGAGACAACGCATCAAGTCAGCAGAGTCTACCGGGAGCCCCGCAGTGGTCCCTACAATGACCACCAGGGGCCCTTCGCGATACAATTCACGTATCCACTAATAACAACAGCAGCAGCAGCAATGATTGCCAGCTAACAACTACAAATAACCCACCAAAATAAACCCTCCCAGTGGCGCCTCGGCTTCCTGCAGGATGAGCACCTTGGTCGGGGTGTTTTTATTCTTGTGTCCTTATCGTTGCTTTTTCCGTCTCCTGAAAGTTTTCCTCTGCCTGAAAACAGCAGAGCCGAGCGGCGTCCTCCGTCCGCGCGGACTAATACAAAACAGCAGTCAAGTTTTCTCCTGGCCTTTCTTTCTTTCGTTTTTTACCTTCCGCTGCCCTGATTTTAGTTTTATTCCGCCTTAGTCAGCCGTACTCTGATGACTTTCGCCGTTGAGCAGAAACTTCAGCGTCTGGCGTTGAAGGCCTGTTGAAAACACACCTCTTCCGCCTCCTGTGCTCGTTTTCAAAGGCAGTTTAACTGTTTGCTGCCCTGTCGTCACTGACAAGACCTTCTCGTTTACTGCGGCGGACTCATCTTTTTATAGGTCGTGTCCCGCGGCTTCTTGAAATCATTGAAATGCCCAAAGAAAAAGAGACTTGGACGTTATCATCCGCGTTCAAGTACGATTTTTTTTAAACATATAGTCACAGGTTTTAAGGTTTTAAAGGTTTCGAATGCATTTAGAAGAAAATGCAAACATAGTGTATGTATTAAAATGTATGTATTAAAACTTTGAGTTTTTTGGACTCGAACTATATGTGCCTATTTTCACTTTTCTGCATGTTTTATCGTCAGTTCAGTTTTATTCATATAGTGCCAAACAGTCACCCCAAGGCGCTTATATCAGAAACTAATACGGAGAAATCCAAAACCATAACAAAAAAACCCTCTATTAGCAAACACTTGGTGACAGTGGGGAGACAAAAAAACGCTTTAATCAGGAAGAAACCTCCAGCAGGGAGGGGCAGAGATCTGCCATGGCCGGTTGAGGCGAACGGGACGGAAACAGGACAAAAGACACTGTGGGAGAGATTAATAATAAATATTGATTAATTGCGGAGTCTATAAACACAGAGCTTGAAAAGAGGTGAGTGAAGATTAAATACTCAGTACATCATGGGATGTACCAGCAGCCTTGGGCAATTGCAACGTAACTGAGAGGGTTCAGAGTCACCTGATCCAGCCCTAACTCTAAACTTTATCAAAAAGGAAAGTTTTAAGCCAATCTTAAAAGTAGAGAGGGTGTTTGTCTCCTGAATCCAAAGTGGGAGCTGATTCCACAGACCAGGAGGCTGGAAACTGAAGGCTCTGCCTCCCAGTCTACTTTTAAATACCCATAGGAGCCACAGGTAAGCCCACAGTCTTGGGGCAAATTGTTCTTTTGGAGTGATACAGTAAAGATGGGTTCTAGTGATTCAATACCTTATAGGGGAGAGCGGGGTAAGTTGTCACACGGGTAAGTTGTCACACTGTTCGTAACTCCAACACTAGAGGCTCTATCTCAAAAATGAAATAGCCACTTTGTGTGACTTCTTCTTCTATAGTCAACCTCCTGTTCACATGTGGTCAAGACTGCTCTAATCTGAGGTGAGCACATCTTTTTTATTTTTTTGACCTAAAAGGAAAAATAAATCACTTTAAATTTTCTTCAGTATAACTTTGTTAGGTATAGATGTTACAATTATATTTTACAAAATAGAGGAGACATTAACGTGTCTTTTGATACTTCAGCTGATGTGCTATGTTGAGCTAACCCTGACATTTAGCCAAAATTAGCATAAATGTCAGTTTGGGGCAAGTTGTCTCATTAACTTTGGGGCAAGTCGTCACATGTGACAACTTGCCCCAGTACAAATAAATGCTCCAAAAAATTGTGATATTGTAATTCATTTGTATTTGTAATAACTTGGTAGTCCACTGTCAGTAATTGCAGTGCTGGCAATTACTGACAGCGGACTACCAACTCCAGAGGACATCCGGCCATATCCAAAAGCTGGCCGCCGAAAACCATCCAGTAAAGGAAGAAAACGACGCAAATCAGCAATTCTAACCGACACACCAGTGAAACAGCAACTAGAAAAAGAAAAGAATAAGGCTGAATCTAGCAAAAAGCTGTTTCAAAAGAGAGGGACGCGAGGGGGGAAAACATCTGGACCTATGAAGAACAACGCAGCTAAAAGAAGAAAAATAATTCAAGAGTCATCATCAGATGATGAAGAGTGCTTCTGCCTTGTCTGTGTGGAGCCATTTTCAAACAGTCGTCCAAAAGAGACCTGGGTAAAATGCGTAAAATGCAACAAATGGGCCCATGATGCTTGCACCTCAGGCCAGGCAATTTATGTGTGCCAGAATTGTGACTCTGAAGTTGAGTCTGATTAATCAGAAATAGGGCATCTGTTTTGTTCAGAGGATAAACAGGTTAGGTAAAGCAAGTTATTTGCAGCATTCCATTCAGTTATGATGGGTTTATGTGCAAGCCAGAGAACATTTGAGTTTAAAGTTCAAACTAAAGTTTTCTTTCTACTTAATGTTTTGATTAAAATGTGTATTGGATTGACATAATTGTTTTTTTCCAAATTCTCTTGGCATAATTGTTCAAATTTCCAGTTTTGGTTTGAATTTAACAATTAAAATCAATAATCACAATTAAGTATTTGTGTTCTTATTTTAAGATAAGTGTGACAACTTACCTGCCGATGGGGCAAATTGTCACAAGTGCACATTCTCCATTCAACAGTCTACAACTCCGTAATGAGATAAGATATGAAAATGTAATGAATACATCATATGTGGCGAAAAGGATTTAAAATTTAATTCTGGATTTAGTTATACAGGAAAAAAATTGTAAATAGAGTCAAATTTTGTTAATTTGCATGTTTATAACTGCTAACATCCTGCCAGGAAGTGGAGATTAAAATTATTTATATGGTTAAATATCGAATTTTTAAATGATGGATCTAAGTGCTCATGTTAATTAATGTGCATTATCCCTGCTAAATAAAAGAATTATCGCCTGTTCTTTACTGACGTACTGCCAGCTTTTCTGTGTTACGATCACAGATCCATAGGTTTCTGCAGCTCAGCACTCACATCTGATTCCTCTGAGACATTCTCACGCCTCTCCAGTTTCATGTAATCCATATATCCGGGTGTTACTGTATGCACTCAAAAGAAAAACAACACAGGGTCATCAGTATTTAATAAAATTCATCTCTTTTTTTCTGTCTGGATTAGCAGAGAGAGAACTACTGTACATGTAAATACAATCACGCTGTTTGACAGCATGCATTTTAACGTGTATCAGTTTGTTCCCTGAAGCAATATGATGTCCTGTTTTTAATGCAATTCCAAAAAACGAATATTTGATAAATGTTTTGAAAAGAATCCAAATGTAGCATAATACATTTAAACATCCTGACATTTTATTTGAAATAAAATTCAGTGGGTCACAATGTTACAGTTTTAAGATTCAAAAAGAAAATCTTAAACAAAAGCATTAACATTAGCAGTCGTTTCCACAGTGGTCATTTTTATTTTAGACTGTGTTGGAGGGAAAAAAATCAGCAGCTTCTTGTATTTCCAGGGATATTCTCTATAAAATTTCAGTGCTTCATGTGCAAACAGATTACTTTCCAGTGTTGCAGCATTGGAAACTTGGTCCAAAGCACAAAAATCAAAATCATTCAAAAGATTTTAGCTATGGTTCATTTTCACCAGCCAAGGTTTACAATCAGAGATGTAGTTCCTTCTTTTCTCTCTTGGGGATTTATATGGATTTGGAAAAGGGACTTCAAAGGGAAAACCAAGTGGAGATGACCTTCTTCCAGTGCTGTACAGAGTTTACGATCAGCCGAGAAGCATGGCACTCATGTTTTATGAGGTTCTGCCGATGGAAAATGCCAAAATCAGAGGTTAACACGGATCACAATGAAAACCTCTTCATTAAAATACTTCTGGGTTCACGGCAATGTGCCAGCAGTTTCACTACTATAAGCTGGTGATTAGACTTTTCTTTTCTTTTTAATTAGCACAGTGATTAAACTGTAAAAATTGCATGCTGTATTTTTAGCCCTGTAATAGCGTTAATGTAACCTCTCAGATTACAACTACTCATACACGTAGTCAACAGCTTGCAGCAGGTGTCAAAGAAGGTGAAATGAGGCCAAAAGGCAAAGTGGACTGAGTGTTGTGAAATCAACCTACTATAGTGTGGCAATATTGTCGCCAGATCATAATCATACTATTGATTGTAAGGCGATCACATGAGTTGAGTCCCTGTTTGAAATATACATTTTGGTATAGGTTTAAGCTTTGCCATCAGCACTTCTAAACTCGTTTTTATTCTGCATGACAGGAAATATGAATATTGTGTCATTTCCATTTTGTGTAATTGGCCATTTTTTGTGAACAAAACGTTTAATGTTATATTTGTCACCTCACATCATGTACAGTAAGACTGCAAACACAAGTTAAGAATTATCAGTGGCTTCTTCAAACAATAAGATGTTTTCTGTTTATGTTATCAAGCAGATGTTATCTGATAGCGGTTCATAATTTAGCCCTTTAGTTAAAAAAACCCTGCTCACTGGTAGTACAGCAAAGGCTCCTCTTTTACCTTACATTCACATAGCCTGTGAAAATGCAATTGCAATATCATTTACATAATAGCTTCAGCCAGGATGTACGGTACATTAAAATTAGGTCCACCAGATCTTTTAAAAACCTCCAAAGCTGCTGATGACAGAAGCCAAACAGAGCTCCTTTCCACCACATGGTGCTCATCACGCCGTAACAGTTCCACCTTTTCGCCTCTTCCATCTCCTCTTTCCCCTCAAGAGGTCACACCCCATGCTGTAATGGAAAAAAAACAGATTGCTGAAATGTCTTGCTCTTTCTTTTTTATACACCTCTTATATCTGGTGCATTCATACCGTGGTAAAGTGTATAATGATGTACGCAGTGATGATGACAGCACCGATGACAAACGAGGCAATCCCCAAGTGGAGAGCTTTCCGACCCAGCCGTCTGGAGCCATCATAGTCCTCGTGGGTATAGCTCTTCTGGGCCTTTGGGACAATTACGGACATTACCGTACATGCTCACACTGTGTGTGTAATGTTTTGTGGGCAAATGTGCTGTGAGGAAAAGACTAGTTCCACTTTCCCAATAATAATAATCCTCATAGTGACACACAGCACGTGGCTTTCATGGGAATCTGCACCGAACATTTAGGAAATGATTATTTGTGCGTTACATCTGCACCTGCCTCTCATGTTGTCTCTAATTCATATTTGTATTGTAGCCAATGTCCTAAGCAGTGGTAACCACACGTTGCTAAGCCTGCATGCCTCATCTTATTACTCACGGCTACAGCAATGCAGCAGCTGCTGTTGGCACTCACGCCGTCTCATCTGACAACTCAAAGACTTGACATCAGTCTAAATGCATCTTTGCTATCTATTCTTCAACTTTGTTCAACTTTGTGCCACCCTGGCTGGTAATAGATGTTCTTTCCTGAGCTTTATCCACATGCTGGTCTGATAGCATCGTTGTATGGAGCATTACTGTAAGCAGTCCAGGGTGTGGTTGGATGCTTGGAAAGAAACAGGAGGTATGTTTGATCTTAGCAAACATCAGCAGAAGCGTTAATGTTAGGCCACTCAGAAACGTTAAGTGGGTTGGAATAACTTTACACAGTAAAGATGCAAATTTCTCACTTGACTTATGTTTGCTCCATATTTAATAACTATTGCAATCACCCCACGTGGTCTGTAGAGTTTTTCCCAGCAGTGGTACTTTTACCTATAAAATATGCATTTATGCAGGATAACATATGCTTTGATTTTTTTTACATTTATTTGTTTTTTTGTTTTTGTTTTTTGAATGCCAGCATACCTCTTAAAAACATTACGCATTCTAACCCACAGCTATTCATTAAACTAAAAAAAGACAGGATTCAGAAACCTCACATTTCCAGCTTCGAGCAACTTACCAGGACAGAGAAAACCAGCGCCACAATATTGATGGGCCACGCAGGACAGAAACAGGTGAACATGGTGAGCCAGAGGTAGCTCCTCATAGGGGGAGTCTCCCGAGCCTCCTCGTTCTTCACAAAGTCAGAGCTCCCATCCAGCGAGGGCTTGGTGTTCATGACTGGCTTCAACACCCGCCGAGACAGTAGAAAGCAGAGAGGCGAAACAACAGCACTGAGACACTGGGAGACACTGGGAGGCTGGAGGTGGAAGCAGGGGAGGGGAGGCAGTGGAGCAGCGATGATGGAAGATAGAAATCAGCCAGCAGAGATTATGAGAGAGATGCAGAGGAACAGAGGCAAGAAGCCTGAGCAGATACATTTATAATGTTTTACTTCAGACTTGTAATCATGCATTTTTTTTTTTTGTAATCAATTATTTATTATCGCCTATATAAAAGGAGGAAGTGAAAAAAGGAAGAGAAGGTACCATCAGCTTAGTCTCAAAAGTGACAGAGCAAAATATGACACAAAAAGGTCCACCCTACCCTTTTTCCTCCAACCTCATGTACCCCCATACTCAGAACCCAGATGGTATACGTTAATGCGGTCAGAGAGAGAGTATATCAAAAAAGGAACACATAATGGATACATAAATAAAACATTAATTTTTAATAAACACATTAAAACTCTGCATGCCTCTGTGCTCCATCCCCTACTGCTCATGTATCGTGTACAGGCATGAAATAAAAAAGCTCAACAAGGAAAACAGACTTAAAACAATACATATATATTTCAACTAATTTATCTAGTAGCCTATTACATTCATAGGAATGTGTTACCTGTAATTTATTATTATTGATGGCAATGAAATGCACATTTAAAGCAATAATAAAAATAGCACTGTGCTAAAGCCTTGAGCCAACCCTCATTTCTTTACATTTTGTTTCCAGACCTTCTTAAGATGATCTTTTTCCCAGGTTTTCTCAAGGTTTATTTGGACATTGGCTACTTTTTCAGTCTAGTCCTTGTACCTGACCATTGTCGAAGGAATGCTTTTGTAACCCACTTACCACTGACCCAGCAATCGTTCAAACACAGAAAAGGCACCTTTCTCAAGGGATGAACCAGTGTTCTTTCTACACGAACAGCTTCTTTGTTACTAGACGCCAGGTTAAAAAAATACATAATTTCTTTAGTCAAGTCTATGAAAAATGCCAAATACAACACAGTTTGAGTTATAAAATAGTATTTTCACCAACAAGGTGATTCCCAAAAAGCTTGGGTATATCTCAGCATGGTGTGCAGTGTGTCCTTAAAAAGTTCAGAGGAAAGTGGTTAAGTGGAGGATAAAATTCTTGTCACTGATGGATTCTCCTTCTCAGAGCCCGGACCTCAACATTATTGAAGCAGCGTGGGATTGTCTTGACAGAGAACAGAACAAACAGCAGAAGAGCTTTGAATGTCCTCCAAGAAGCCTGGACAACTATTCCTGAAGACTACTTCAAGAAATTAGAAGACATCTGCCTCAGATAGTTTAGACTGTGTTGAAGAATAAAGGTAGTCATACCAAATATTCATTTTCAAGCTTGTTGGGATCCTACAAACTCCGTTTATGTACTTTTGTTCCTTTTATGTTTGCACATTTCAATACATCACTGCATCTAATTCTTACATTCCTAATAACATATAAAGAAATGTGTGGCTCAAGACTTTTGCTGTTTTTATGGATTTTGTGCAAATTTAAAGCAACGTGGAGTAAAGCTGGTTCTCCTTTAGAGCATATCATAGTAAAGAAACTAGAATTACACATAACATTGGGGTTTGTTTGTTTTTTTAAAAATTGAGTAATTTTATAAAAGGCTTATTTTTACTTATCGTTTTGTACTGAAGTTTATTACAAATGATAATTCTGGACAAATGTTAAGATGCACTAATTTTACTCAGCAAAGGCCATCTGCTGTCATGTATTTGTGCCAAATCAAGCCAATAAATGGAGCTAGAAATACAAGATTTTTTCCTTAGAAATAGTAGTTTTAAATGAAAAAAAAGCAAGTCTGTGTAGGAAATCAAGAAAAACTCAAACAGGACACAAAAAAGTGGAATGTTTTAAAATAATTTATTAGGAATAAAAGTTAAAAAGTTTTGCTTTCCTCCAAAGGAATAAACACGAGAAAAATGAAAATCAGAAAATGTTACAGTGTTGACAAGATTGTTATAATGCAGTGAAATCAGCATCAGAGTTTGAAATACCATGGTAGCTCGCAGCAGACAGAGCGAGTGTATCAAAATGTTTAAAAACCTGGTATTTTGTAGATGGGGAGTGCTTTATTTTATCGTGTCCGGCCAGTGCAAAATCCTAGTAGCTCTGAAAATAAGTGTTTTGGTCTAAAAACAAAACAAAAGAAATAAGTCACATTGCTACAGTCTGTGACCTCCAGTGGATATGCAGCGATGGATGGCTGTGGGGTGGGTATGACAGGTAAACAAGAGTTAATAAGACCCCACCTTTCTAAAAGGTTCAACCACCCACACTTTTATATCAATGTTAATGTAATAATAATAATAATTAAAAAAAAGGGTCAGATTAAAATTTCACATTTGCAGCAGAGGTAACCCCCCCCCCCAAAAAAAAACAACAAAAAAACAAAACAAAACAAAACATGGCACATTGGAAACCAATGTGAATAAGACCAAATGACACACAAACATCAACTCATCTTGCAGAGGAAATCAGTCAGAACGCAAACTGTGCACGACTGCTCCATCGTAACAGTCCTTCATTTGCCCTCACAATCATCACGTATTTAAAAATCACAGTTAAAACAACAATATGATAAAGTAAGAAGTCGTGTTTTTCCTCTCCCAACAGGAGTGCTTCCACACCCCTCGTCTCCGAACAGTAGCAAGTGTCGCTCAGTACGCAGCCCCTCGCCCGCTCAAGTAAAACTCTGACGCTGCTCCTCAATGTCGTAAGACTCACGTGACGCATCTTTTTTTAAACGCCTGGAGAGAAATACAGTAACAGACAGACAAACTGAAATGTTCTCGACCTTCATGTGAAACTATCAGTCAAGATTGATAAAAGAGATCGTACCATTTCGCCAAAACGCTCCCGCCTCCCTGACGCAAATTTTGCAGAACCCTCTCACCCGCTAACCAGCCGTATTTACAAAATTTTACAAAATTGTACACCTCATGAAGGCCTATTACGTAACAGAGACTAATGACCTTTGTCGTCTGACCATTATTAGTAACGAGTCATTGTTAAAAAAAAAAAAAAACTACCAAGATATACACTTTGTGACACATTTGAGAAAAAGTATTAATCCCCAATGTTAAAATTCAGTATGAACTAGTGACAAATATACAGCTTTCCAGTACATTTTACATCTCCTGACCTTCAAACAGCCATCACCTGGAGATTAAACTCCTCCCATCTCAGAGAGATCAGATTAAAGAGGTCAAAGAAACCAATGAATCACAGCCAAAACAGATCATGAAATAACACAGCCATCACAAAAACATATCAGAGGAAAAACACAAAGAAATACAGCATCTGAATGTGTTGCTATTACATGTAGTGATAAACGTTTTTGCTCCTTTTGAGAAGGTTTTTTTTTTTTTCTTTTAAGTCCCCCCCCCCCAAAAAATAAAATAAAATTGTGGTGGAGTTTAGTGTGGTGTCAGTAGAGTCAACTGGATGTAGCTGACACCAGGGCAGGTTGGCTACAGGTTAGGCCACCCCAGCCGGAGACGTGGACTGGACAGAGACAGGCCAGATCAGCTCCAAAGCAGCTTCAACTCCTTCCAGCTCTCAGTCTACAGCTCTGCACTGACACACAAACCGGCGGGATTACTCACAGGTTAGGCAGCACGAAGCACTCGTATGTGTTACACTTAAAGGATGACAGCTAGCAGGAGGACTGACTCACGCTCTCAGTGATAGCCGTTAGTGAAGGCCGTGGCAATCAAAGGGCCCTGTGGGAGCAAGCATGCAAGGTCAGTATGATTTCATATAGCCTAAGAGCTACGCTGACTACTTTTGCTATCTTGGGCTAAAGGTGGTAATAACTGGAGTTGGAAATGTACACACACCAAAATAAGCTGTTAAATGAGGGCCAGATTTATTTTTTTTTAAACACCAAATTGTAGAGTTGCTGAATCTGCTTCTAATGTTTATTCTTGTGATGTACACTCAACATGTTCATTTAATCACTCAACATTTTAAGAAAAGCACTTATTTGCATTCTTGCAGTGGCAAATAAGATCAGATAATACCACTCCTGCATCTGTCCATTCAACAGGAAGCAATTCCCACAGTTAGTTTAGCACAAAGACTAAAACCAGAAACCACCATCGCTAACCAGCATGTCTAAACTATTTTTGATTGCTTCTATGAAAACGGTTTAAAAAACACTTTTGTATAAAAAGAATAACATTTTTAATGTGAATTGCTGTTTAGAAGTACTGTTTCCAGTCTCAAGCTAAGCTAGCATGGTGATATATACAGCCTTATAGACTGTATACAAAAGATGGAAGCAGCATCCATGATGTTACTCATTAGTACCACTTTTAAGCCTCAAGATGAACCTTTTAGCCATGACAGACTTAGCTTTGGGTAAAAGGTTGTCAATCGCAAATCATTAGTTAATGAGTGGAGCCTGCTTTACACTCGTTTCTGACCCTGATCATAATTCACTAAATTAACTTACAGCAAAAGCAAAATATACACTAAAGTGACACAGGAGTCATGCCCCGCTTGCTTTTACTGGGAATGTGGATTTAAGGCACTTGCGCATTGACTTCAGTAGAGCGGGGCCAATATTGGATTTTTAAGACCGATATCAAGATGTTATTTTTGTTGTGGATTTCTTGCTGTGTGGCAACAGCTAACCGCTAACCACTGCGTCACTTATATCAGGATGTAGAGACTGTTTTCTCCCTCTTGGATACACAAAACCCAAACAGAATAACCTAGCATTTGTTATGCGCCCTGCCCGACTCTTCTTGGATCAGCTGGTTGTCGTATTTGTGGGGTGCCAAATGTGTATTACATAAAGGGAATTTGCATTTCTCTCTGGTGGCCAGACTATGCAACCACACAACTCATTTATCAGCCATTAATGCAGATACAGATAAATTAGCAAATAGCTAATATTGGCCAACAATACTGGCCCGCAGATAAACCAGTCAGATGAACCGGTTTTTAGACACGGATGCTATGCCCATCTTCTATATACAGTTTCTGTATTTAATGGACAGACAAGAGTGTGATATTGACCTTTTACATAATATCTCAGCCTAAATTATTATGATAATTAAAATATTAGAAGACAAACTGTAGGATAATGCAGTGATGTACCAGTGTTAAAGTAAGCCTTGCAGATGCTACCTGCCTTCACCGGGAAATTAGCTTAAATGTGATTTTTTTTTTTTAAATGAGGACCAACACACTTGATGTAACAGACAGAAGTTACAGCTTTAGTGATACTAAGGGTCAGACACGACTCAAATCAAAAACTGGAACACATAATTACTGGCAACAGTAACTTACCCCCAGACTATGGCTGAATCCAGTGCTTGGTGCAGGGCTTGCAGCGCTGAGGTAACTGCTGACGGCCGATTCCTGACTGGCTGTTCCATAAAGGTCTGCCATCGGACCTGGGCTGCTTGTACCTAAAAATCCAGCAGAACGAGACGGGGTGGAGCCTGAAAGTAAAAAATAATGACGTCACAATAACGGAGACATCAACCTGTCTAAACTATCATTTTAGTGCCAAGGTTAAGCGAGCGGAGGTTAGATTAATGAAGAGGACTTAACACAGATTAAAATGTAAATCTTCTAACCTGCAGGGAGAGAAAGTAATTTCTCTGTCTCACACTGGATGAGAAAAATCTCATTTTTAGACACACTAGCAGCACGGTTCATTGATTAGCATTAACAATCAGGTGATTCACCACTTATGCCCACACTGACACTTGCAGCTTTGACTAAAACTTGATAATTTGATTGCTGATATTTTTTTAAACTGATGATAAGTGCAGCTGAGGATGGTGAGAATAGTATTTTGACCAGATGATGGATGTTGTGTTTAATGTCATTTGGTACCTCTGACTACTGCCGCTGCTGCCGCAGCTGCCATTGGTCCATATGCCGTGAGAGGAATGGCTAAAAAGGCAGAGAAGAAAAGATTAAGTTAAAACATATGATAGAGCAAATGTTAGATGTAAAAGGAAGCTAACAACTTTCAATAAAGAACTACAGATTCTAGGATCATTTAACTTAAAGCAGGGTCCATTGAGGTCACCAGAGGAGCCCTTTAAACCAAACACCTACTCCTTCCCCCATTACTGTCAGCAATCAGCCTACAGCTAGAAACCAAGGAGGACCGACAAACACAAACATGCAAACCAAAGAGTGATCATGTGTTGGTGCTATTGTGGGCGTGTAGCAGACTGACAACGTGCTGCTTGTAAAGTCCAGAGGAGGGACTGACTGACCTGTGAGCTCAGGGGGGTGGGGTGAAGTCAGAAGGGGAGTCCTCTCTAAGTGGAACTCTAAAACAGAAACATCAGAGTGCTGTTGAGATACACACCACCACTGCCAGCAAGGACAACACACAACACACACGAAGCCAAGGGGAGGGGCAAATCACAGGTGAGAGGAAGTACACGCACAGGGCAGGTGCGTGTTCTTAAAGGACGGAAAGATGTTTTACAGTCTAAGAAGTGGAGTTAAATGACACACAGTCATCCTGCTGAGACAGCAAAACAATAGAGCAAGAGTTACAGTTTGGTCGTCCAGGCTGATCATTTCAAATCACTCAGAAGAAAGCGTCGCATTTTCTTTTACTGGAATCGTTTCCACATCACTAAAGTTCAATGTCATGCTAGCATGCACACACACACTCAAGCAAAGCAGATGCAATTCCACTCCCTGATATTTACAAGCAGCCATTTGCACTCACTGTGTTTTATATGCTTCCATGGAAACATGTTTGTATTTGTGACAGTGTGTCTACTGGCTGTTCAACATGACACTACTGCAGCTACTGACTTCATTCAGTTGACTCACTGACACAACACTCCACCTCATTATTCAATACATCCTGTGGAACGTGCGATTTCACACAAACTGGGACCTTTGTGTGAAATTCCCTCCAGCAGAAAGCTGCTGGGAGCAAACTGTGCAAATCAGTTGGGATTATTTACCTGATGTGTCCATTCTTTGTTTTATTAAACATGACCCTGAGCCACAGTCTTAGAAAGAGTCGTTTTAGTGGGCACCAGGCACTTCCAAAGGATGAACATCGACTAAAGATGGCTGTATCTTTATTCCCAGAAATAGGATTTTAAAAAGAATAGTCCTTAGGGTACAAGGAGCATAAAGTATATTGCGATTACCAGGAAACTGGTAGGTGTATCCAGGAGTGATGCCAGCATAGCTCCGACTGGTGTAGGTGGCAGTCTGAAAGCCTGGATAACCTGTGGGAAGAAAACTGGCGTTAATATGCGAACTGAGGCGTACATGGGATGTATCCCGAGTGAGGACAATTACACATGTGGTGAAATACTGAACACGAAATAGATAAACAGGAATGCATGCGTGTGTGCTGTTTTGCTGCCCCCTAACAGTGAAGCTTTGTACAATCCGTGACATGCAGGTGTGTGATATCCTACACCTGTGATCTGGATTTCCTCGCAAGGACGGGACTGGGCGGATTTCTGTCATTGTCTTCACTTACACTCTCAGCGGTGCTCATTACTCAGGGAATTTCTTTGTAATGCAAGCTGACACCTGAAGAACCTACCTCAGGAGAACATTCAGGGGAATAACAATAATGTTACCCAGCATTAGCGCAACAGGATAACAAAAGTAATGTAAACATTTTTTTAAATCCCCACCTCAGAGAAAGAATTTGCCACCAAATCCTTTCTATGCACTGGATAATTAAAGAACTGAAACTGAAGAAAGTAGTTCTCAGATTGAACAGCAGGTGGTAGCACCAGCGTGGTTGTCAGTACAAGGGTAAAGGGTGTATTGTAGAGGATAATGTTCACAGTAATGGAGGTTTGAGACCTTCTTTTTTTTTTTTTCCAAAGGGCCATTTCACTCATTTTACAACCCAAGGATCGACTGGAAAAACCACTGGAAAATATTGTCTTTAGCTGCGTGAGGATCCACCCCAGCTGGTGAAGTTACAGGGATGCTGGCTTTAGTTCCAGTCCACAAAAACGTGACTACAGGTGCTACAAATCAGAGGAAACAGTTTTTAAAAGAAGGGATTAAAAGGTGCTATTTGGTTGCATAAATATAAATACTGCGCTCCTTTACTGTACCCCCTGTGACTTTCTAAACTGTACACAAGTGTGGTATTCAAGCTTTAATATGTAAAGTTAACACATGTATTAAAGCGCCACAGAGGTCACAGCTTTTATGAGCTGCTCGGGGGAGAGTTATAAGCTGAAGCGAGCAGCCGGCTGCAGTGGTCAGCCTTCTCCCAGCGAGGCGCCGCGTGACCTTTGAGGAAGCTGGGCCTTTAATGCTGGAGCAGTTACCGTTGGGTTCATGTGCGCCGCCACATCCTTCCTGTCCTGATCGATGCCAACTTACCCAGCATACCGATGCCCAGCATGAAGGCGTCCATCCCATACGGCATCACCCGAGAGCGCCCCCTGGCCGAGCCGGTGGGGGACATCACCTCCTTGGGCTGCGCTTTCTTGCACTCCACCTGTTTTCCAGAAGAGAGGAGAATGATCACACCTTAGTTTCTATGTTGTGCTGATGCAAGAGTGGCAAATCGAGCCCTCGTACCATTTTATTGTTGATCTCGTGGAAGTGGATCTCGCACACTTTCTCCACCACGTCTTCATTCTCAAATGTTACAAAGCCGAATCCTGACGAGCAGAAGGCAAGTTTGTAAGTTAAAAAACAGTAGATCGTAATAATTCACACAACACGCTGGAACTAGACAATAGGCCTTTCTGTACAGTAGTACAGCTAAATAGTGTGGAGTAATTAGTGGTGTAATAGCCGCTTAACACATTGCCCCCCTCCTTCTTTCAATGCTCCTTTTTCTGCACTCATCCTTCCTTCCCTCCCTCCCTTCCTGGCCAGAAGGCCCAGGCAAAGCTGGTAGGCTGTCATAATCGATCAATCCCAGGGTGGGGAGGAGGTGCTTAAGGAGGCTTTATCCTGATCCCGATTAACGGACTGGCTAATTAGACTAGCCCCGTTCGTCTCCTTGCAGCTCAGCCCACAGGAAGGAGGACGATGGGGGGTGTGGAGGGGTTGGAGAGGGATCAATAGACAACCAGAAATGGGTGGGGGAACAGTAGAGGAAAAAAAACGAGGAAGAGTTGAGGGAAGGCGGGGTCAGTCCATCTCACCTCTGTGTCTGTTGGTGGTCTTGTCGAACATGAGCATGGCATCGTCGACCTGAGGGGAGACAAACAACACAGTTTTTTACTCAGAGCTCTCTCTCTCTCTTTCTCTCTCTCACCACGCGGCATATTGCCTGACCTCAGCCCTTCTCAAGTTCTGCAGGGAGGCTCAGCAACAGATGGACAGAAAGCGGGAGGAGGGGAGGGGGGAGGCAGAGGGAGGGCTGCAGACGAGCGACAGGTTACAAAGAGGAGGCCGAGGGGGCAAAAACAGGAAGATATGTTGAAAAACTCCACAACAAGCTCACGTACATAACGGGCGATACAAAAAGTTGGAAGCTGCGTTAGCTCCTTCTTACAGAGAGCTAATAAACCACCCCCCCACCCTCTGACCCCCTCCAGAGTTTGATATAACCATGGCAACTGTACAAAAAGTCCTTATAAGAAAAAAAAGGGGGAAAAAGAAAAAGAAAGGAAAGTTCAAGCCCAACATCAAATATGCTTTATGAATGATGGGAGAGTGCCAATGACACAAAGAGCACTGCAAAGAGAGAAACACTGACACACACACACACGAAAAAGTAGCGAGTCACAAGCAGAAAGGTGAATCCATCGGGCAGGTGGCGACTCGATGAGAGGGGCGAGCTGATAGTGAGAGGAATAGCGACAGGTGGAGATGTGGTGAAAGAGAGCACAGAGAGTCCTGTAAGAGGGAGAAAGGGGAAAAAAGGAAAAAAGAGTGGGTCAAAGTGGAAAGGGAGGAAAAAGAGGAGACAAAGGGAGAGGGAGAGGGAGAACAAAGAGGCCTGGAGGCTTTGTTTGTTGGCACAGTCAGCCATAATTCCTCCTCCTCTTCTCCCTTTGACCTCTCCCTCTGGCCCGGCCTCCCTTTATAGAGCAAAGACACAGGTGTCTGTTCGACACACACACACACACACGCGCGCGCACACACACACACACACACACACGCACACAGCTTCTTTTGTCAAAGTTGACCTACTCTTTAGCTCAGTCTCTGCTTTTATTTCTCTCGCTTTCAGTCTCTTCTGACATGTTTATACTTCAGAGCTCCACAAAAACATTTGGTAAGTAAATCTGTGCTCTCGGTCTATAATAAGTTTACTGGAGACAGTCCACAGAGTAATTTGTCATAGTGACATTGGAGTGTCAGTCCTTGCCCAGTGTCTGTGTATGTGTGTGTGAGAACCCACAAGGGCAATTTGCCTACAGAAAGGTCAAAGGTGAGTGAGGAGTGTCAGTGTGCCTCTCAAGTCACTGCTTACTTCCAGCCTGACATTTACTCACTGCCTACAAGTCTCCATCTCTGCACAAAAAAAACAGCCTTTATTCTGGACACCAGTGGGAGAAACGGCCCAAAGTTACTACAAAGTCAAGCAGAGGAAAGGGTCGGCGTGCAGACTGGCGCAAATGATCGATGATCAGACTAAAGCAAACAGAAACCCGACGTGGGCTCAAACCGCACATGTCGGCCTTTGGGATGCTATAAAAAAGATCAAAACAATATTTAATGGCGGGAACAGAATTAACTGCACAATATTTCAAACACTGAGCATTTTCACAGAGTACTGCCAAACAATATTCCCCCTCATCCTTCCCCCCCACCTCTCATCTTCCCTGTTATCCCCTGCCCATCCCTCTCCGCACTCCTTTGTCCTCACCAGGACGGGACACAAAAGGTCCAGTGAGGCAGTCTAATCAGGAACTTCCATGGATGGCTGAAGCCTGCATTTCACCGTCCATCCCTGGATATATCTCTCGGCAAAAATTCATCTAGACGCTATGATTGAGGAGGGAGCAACAGAGGAACTCGAGGCCAAACCTTTCGGCGCTGGAAATGAAGCAACGCGCGGTCAGAAACGCAGCACCTCAGACCGAGTCTTTGCATCTTTGCTTTTAAAACATTTTAAAGGGCTTGAGGTGCAGACTGAAATCTGCTGGACAAAAAAGTCTGAATGATAACTTTGCACAAGATCCCCGAAAAACTGAAAGAACTGAGTGTGTGAATGTAAACCACACGTACATGCGGTCAGTCAGAAGACACACTGGATTGTAATTAATCCAGAAACCACCAGTACGCAGATAACTTCAGAACAAACTAGCAAAATATTTGCCCAGCTTTATACAGCAGTATAATGGTCCCCCCCCACCACCACCACCGATCAGCACTCACACATACCCCATTTTGACCCAGTTCCCTCTCTTACCCCTCTGCAATCCTCCCTCAGTAAGGCCCTCCCTCCCTTGACGATGCCTTTGTCAGCCCACGGTCTATTTTTCGGCCCCCACGCCTTTCAGAATCTTGCAAAACACAAAACATCTTTAAAAAAAATTTTTTCAAAGTTTTCAAACCTAATTTTTAAAAACACCGACGTAAGAAACTGAAGGACGAGCGCCAAGTTTACAAGCTTTTTTACAACGACTCAACTTCTATTTATTGCTCCCAAACTCGTGAGTTGGACCCCCCCCCCACTCTCCACAACCAACACACTTATGCTAACGCCGCCTCATCCCTCCTCCCGCAGAACAAAACCCCCTTACCCGCAGAATTACTTGGGGACAATGGACAAGCCGGGTCACCACGGTAACGGGCCAGGAGGGGGTTGTGGGTAGGAGCAGCTGTTACATCAGATTAATTCAGATTCTGATAATCCCTCCTCCTTCCTCTCCATCACCACACACTCACTACAAAACTTTTCTCCCCCTTCCTCACACAACCTCCTCCTCCACTCCCCCCCCCACCCCTCGCTCCGTCTTCCAGTCCCCCTAAACTTCGCCTGCTGCTCCCAGAGCCTCCTAGCCTCGTTATTTTTTTCTGTCCTCGTCGAGCCTTTTTTTCTCGCCCTCCTCCCCAGTAACTCCTTCACTCCCAGTCAAGTCGCTTGATTCAAAGTGAAGTTTTTCTCCGAGAATCTGCTGTGAATCTGAACCTGCCGAGCTTGTGGGATGTGGTACTACGGCTTTTCTGAGCTGCTGATTTGTTTCTGCACCGGCAAACTTATGCAAGTCCGTAAGGACTGGCTGGTTTCATTCCAAACCGCGTGGACCCGCCACTCACCTTCCCAAACTGGTCGAAGTACTGCTTGACGTCCTCGATAGTCGTGTTCACCGACAGGCCTCCCACAAAGATTTTCTTGGTTCGAGTGACCAACTGGACAAAAGAAGGAGGAAAGAAAGGGCAGCACTCATGAACCAGTTTCATTAGAAATGCATGCACATGGAGTTCAGTGAGAGCTACATTTGATTATAAAGCTGTGTCACTAAAGCTGATCATATGAAGTCATTAAGTGTAATGGTAGAATTATCATCCACACGTTTTCTTTAGGCCGTTTAAGTACACGATACAAACTGCTGCCAGGTTTTACAAGAGCACAGGCCACATGTGAAAGTGTCTGACTGACTAGCCGTAATGACACTAAACAAGAATGCAACACTCTGTTTTAAAGGCTGTGAATGACTTTGCTCCTCTAAGTTTGATGTCCTCAAGCTGTGAAGATTTAAAACAAAACAAAACAATAAAAAGCCCTGATTTTAAAAGATTCACATGCTAAGGATTCGGCTTCTCGTGTGTTATTCGCTGACCAGCAATTCACAAAATCTTTTAATAAAAAGCAGGACTTCCTGCGTTCCTCAATCGTGTGCACAGGAAGCATCGGACACCTGTTATTATTTATTTGGGCTTTTTTGTTTCACTTCCTCGCAGTTTGTCTGATGCCAGTGAGCGAAGTGAGTGAGTGATGCTGTATGACGTATTGCTGGCTTTCCATTAGTGAATATATAAAACTTATTCTTAGCAGTCAGTGAGAGAAAACCAAAAGAATAAACAGGTTTGTTCAATTTCTGTAACTATAACACTACAAATGACTCACTAAAATACAAATATGGGCAGTGTTGTTGCTGTTTTTAATCTGTCCCAGCAGTCCAAAAGGAAAACCACATTTTTTTTTACTAAACTGAGCCATCAAACATTCAGAGATTGGACTCGTCAAATTTTGGGTCCTTTTTTTTAAAGACCTAAAACGACTAATTGATTGCCAGAATTGCCGACTCATTTTATATACTTCGACTAACTGATTAATTAGACTAATCATTCGAACAGAGCTGGACACCAACTTAAGTCAGGGTGGGACTTTGGAGTACAACAGTAAATGCAAATTTTTAAAAAGAAAAAGATCAGTAAAACTGAAATTCCAGCTATTTGTCAAAGCACAGCTACAAATTGTACATCAAACAAAAGGAATACAGTTGTTTTGTTCATTATTATAAGGCTCCGCTTGGCTCTGATTTTACTTACATGCACATCATTGCTTTGAAATGTAACACCGACATTCAGGTGAGGGTCTAAAAGGTTTTGTTAACCTGTGCTCACATCAGCATTATGAGGCACTGTCCCAGATACGTGACAGAAAACACTCGACGCTGGACAAGCGCGAGGAGGCCGCTCGACTCACCTTGGGCTGGGCTCTGCGAGGAAATGCGACCTTTGGATCGATCTAAAAGAAAGGATATAGAGAAAAGAGGACCTGGTTAGTGATGCGCTGCTATAACCCGCCGCCTTGCCCTGGTGTATTCTGATATCAGACCCTCATCTTTCATTCTTTAGCAAGTCAGCAGAGAAGGTACAACACATCCAGGTTATCCTGTCATGCCTAGCGCACGTGTTCACTAATAACACACAACACTGATGTCTAAAAAACCTGTTTTTCACATCAAACTTGGGCCTCGCTGTACTAGAAAACGTGACGACACCACAACGAAAAATCTACAGATTTCTCTTTAAATCAGAAATCCGAATGCAGACTTTGGCCACTCAAGCGTCGAGTCTTCCAGGTGTGTGATGCCAGTGTGTGTGTTTACGTGTATCAACACTGATGTAGTGATTGCGTCTTATTTTGGCCACACCTCCAGCACGATCAAGTGTATAATAATCTGTACCAGACTCCAGCCAGCGTCTCTTAATAAAGTACTTACAAATTGTTGATCATTTTCCATCAACCAAGACAAAACGGGAAAAAACTCTGCCTGAAAAGGCCGACTGAATCGAAGCGAGTGCGTGCTCTACATTCTTCCGCTTAAGCCACACATTGTCAGTGCGTGTGCAGCGTGTGTGAGGGTGTGCTACTAGTTTGTGTTTTTTTATTTTGCATGGATTTGCCTGTGTGGTGCAGGCACATGCATCTCTGGCTTGATCGATCGTGTAAATTTCCGTGCATGTGCGTGTGTGTGAGCGTGCTCGCGCAGGTGGAATGCCTGGGAATGTCCGGCGAACCCCAGGCCTCTCTCGTCACCACCATGTGACATGTGATCTCCTGGAATCTCACACGGACACCACAATCACAAACACACCTCACCTCGGCGAGGAAGGAGAGCCGGAGACGGAGGTCAAGTGTGTCAGAAAGACAGCGGGAGAAAACGAGGAAGGAGAGGAAGACAAAGAGCTGTCAATCACATCGCGCTGACAGCGGACACACCAAGTCCGTTCGTTCGATTTTGGCCTGCTTGTGACGCAAGCGATGACAACAATAGAAACCATTCGACCTGTGTGATCTTTAGGTGGTCTGGCTTGTCTGCCCTGCAGTCCGTCATCTTTACTTCCAGAAAAATAAAAGTGCTTTTTTTTAACTGAGCAACTCATTTCAGATTAATACAACCCCAAAAAACCAACAACAACAAAAAAACCCAAACTGATGTGGACTAACCCCCCGAATGTCACCAAGGTTAAGATTGGAGAGAGAGCCAAACCACACCATGAAGATGCAATCATAGACAGGCTGTAAAATTGGAATTTGAGACCTCTATATTAGTCTATACGGTCTAATAGAGCTAGAGAACAACTAGACTACGCCACACTGTACTGCTGTTACACTAACAGATGGTGAGACAGTACAGCGCTAAGATTAGTCCGTAACCATGAGAGGGTAGAGTTGAACTACAGTAGAGAGCTAGAGCCTCTATGGTAAACCGTGTGCATTTACCAGAGTTTTCTAATGAGAGTCGACATCACCAACGCAAGTTTCTGTCTCTTATTTATTTATTTCACTTTCTTTCTAGAGAGCAGAGTGAGAAGACTATAGGCTAACACTGGAGGATCAGATGCAGAGTCTACTGTTTAGTTTCTATGGTGGCTAGACTACTCTGATAGTCACCTCCGGTCACCAACCCTCCCGATGTCCAAAACTCCTGTGTACATTCAAACAAACAAGACACACACACACACACACACAAACACACAAAATCAAACACATGGCAGCACACGGCACATCCGTGGTGAGGAAATTGTGAACATTAAGCACATGAAGTGGCCGTGTTTATCGGACTCATCCCGTTACCTCAGGTGTTCAGAGTGTGACACAGGAGACCAGCTTTGCTTTCACCTGCTGAACGTTTCTTTCTACTTACTTAAAAACTGACCTTACATGCAAGAAGTGAACTTTACTGGGAAATTCCCAATGCACATACATACTGACTGGACTTTTATGAGGCTGGGGCATCTTGTTCTCAATGATTAACGACTCTAAACAAAATTTGTTTTGTTGGGTTTTTTTGGGTGGGGGACGACTTTAATTTAAAAAACATTCACTCGTGAGATTTTTATATTTAAAAAAAACAAACAAACATAAACGTATGGGACAGAAATATCATGAATACATGTGAGGCCTCAGGGGTGTAGTTTAGAGAGGAGTCTAACCTCACCGGACTCAAGGTAACAGGGAAGAAGCTGAACGTAATTCCAAGAGAGGTTTATGAAATCAGGGTAATCCCCTTTGACCGGCTACATCCCAGCTATGCAACAGTTGGCCGAGAGTGCTGCCTGTCACAGCCTGAGCTGGGAACGCACTTAAAGCAACGCACCGATTGGGCCGCACTCAACATCTCAGAGGAACAACTCAAGCTTGTTGACTCCAATCCTATTAGTTAGGAGAGCCACAGTAATCACAGACGGGGTTATCCTGCCCCCACCACCACCTCAGTCTTTCCACTCATGTCAGTATGGAAATGGTTAAGCAGGAGGGGGGGGGAGTAGGATAACCCCTAATGCAACTCGAACTAAAAGGCTGTGTGACTTTGTTGTAAAACTCTCCACAGTTGCACCTTGGAGCCGCAGCTGAATGGACACTTTGTCCCACAAAAGGTGTCTTTTGCTTCGGCCATCACTAACTTTACAGACAGTGGGAAGCCGGGAGGACACCCAGAGGGGCAGCTAGCAGAGCAGCAGTTGCATAAATCACAGTAAGGCCTGCTGCAGCACACTGGTCAAAACCGGACAGCATCTGTCCTTCAAACACAATAAGTACCAATAAATTCCTCTGCAGCACAGTATTCGCTCCTCAGCCTCGCGGCCGAGCAAAGCTGCGTTAATTCCAGTGCTGGAGCGGTTCAGTCGGTCACAGCATGGCACATTCTTTCTGTTGCCACTGGAGAACTTTTCTCTCTCCCCTCTCTAACAGGATAACCTGTCTGCATGAGAGAGGGGAGAGGGGGCAGGGTGAGCAGCGGTCTAAAAGGGCTACTCTACTCACCATCCAACCCCTGTGGCTGATCACTGAGCCCTTTCCACACCACACACACACACAGGCTGCCACGGCACCCCTACCAAAACACCACCGACACCCAAGTGCCAGCCACAAGGGGCCCTTCCACGGCCCGTGAGGCTGCGCTGATGCACGAGCTGCGGTGGAGTGGGGGGGGGTGTCAAATTAAAGACAAGGAATCATTATCGGTGGAGCCAGCGATGAATTAATTTAATAAGTTGCTTATCTGGAGGATAAACCGTCGGTGTCATGACCTCTTCTCTCTGCGCCTACAACTGTTTGCGCAGTCTTGATTTCTGGTATCCAAGAAATGATTGTAAATGATGTGCATTGTTATCTTCTTTCTTTTGTGACAGAGCCATTCTTCAACTGTGAAGAAAGGGGGGGGGGGTCACTATGGAAACAAACCCCATGGTGAGTTAGTGGCGTCCAACCATGATGGTGCTACTTGTCATAGCTGTCGTGCCTGCAAGTGACACTATAGCAGTCGGGCACTTGGGAAACCAACAAACTATGAAGAGCTGAATTCAGCTTAACTTCTGTATCAAACACCCCCAACACACTCCTCCAAAAATGTCACTTTTGAAGTCATAATAACAGAAATGTCTTATTTCTGTAACTTTCTACAGTGATCAACCATTTTTTCCCCTTCTTCATCTTCTCCTCGTCCATTTCCTTCTACAACACCTCCACTTATCTCCCAGAGAAGGTGAATCGTGCAGAGCACAAAAGAGGGGAAAGAAGAAATAGGCTTCCCTCATTTCAATACAGTCAGTAACCCGCAGCCATTACCACTCCCACTGAGGAGAGAGGCGGGGGCAGCGGTCCCTATGGCGACCAACGGGCCACATTGTTCCCAGGCCAGCCCACATTCATTACTGACAAAGACACACACACACGCACACACACACTCACTCTGCAACACAGGCGATTAATACATTTGAAGTTAGAATTCACACAGGTGAAAAAGGCCTGAATGTGCGACTTTCTCGAGGCTACATTCACAGTTTTTCCGTGATCAACAGGAAGCTCACGGGAGTCTGATTGTTGCCGCATTCACACCTTGATGGTTTCAGGTTGCATTTTCTCGTTTCATTGAGAAAGTTTTTTTCGGGGTCAATTCGACCCCTTGGGGGCAGGAGGAGAAGAAGGGGAAAAAAAACCAACAGCAGAAAGGAAAGTCTTGCTTTCCTCTTCCTAGAGGCCAAATCAAAGATTGGCAGTGAATTCAACCCTGTCCAGCCCCCCCCCCCCCCCCCCTTGTTTCTATGGAAATTGACACTGGGTAACATTTTGCCTGTTTGTCTAAAGAGAGCGAGAGAGAGGAGAGAAAGAGCACTTTTTCCCCCTCCCATGTGTCTCCGCTAACATCTTTGAGATGAACAGGTTCATGTGTAAGGTGTGGCGGCGGGCAGACTCGAGCGACACCAACATGGTGGAACGATCGTAAACACACCAAAAATGGAGCAATGTTACACCTCTGTAGCGGATTATTGGAAAATCCACTAATCAAACAGTGAGCAATGGGATTATCCGGTGGTGGGAAGTAAATACAGAGAACTCACTGTTTTGGAGTCCAACTCGTGCCTGGTTTGAGCCAAAACTTTATCCACGCCAGCCTGATCGACAAAGGTGACGAATCCGAACCCTCTGTGGGCATCAGGGTGGGGGGAGGTGGGGAGTGAGGGAGAGAGAGAGAGAGAGGGAAGGCATTACTGACACATGTTGATATGACACATTACGAGGAGCGAGAAAATCGCAGAAATTCAGACAAACTTCCAAGCTCCGGGAACAGCTCCCTCACCTCGAGCGCTTAGTAACTGGATCTCGCATCACCATACACTCCTTCACCTCGCCATACTTGCAGAAGTACTCCTTCAGACCCTCTGGGAATCAAACAAGGCAGGATAGAAGACACAGGAAACAAGTGGTCAACAAGCAATAAGTACTATAATATCAAAAAGTTAACCAAAGGGGATGGGATTGGGGGGAGGGGGGTGATTTGCCTGCTGAGATTTGTTTCGTCAAACTTCCTGCATTTTTAGATTAAAAGTGACAAAACATAAAACGTGTTGTAAGAAAATTCAAATCGCAAATCATTTCCAATCTCAAGAATTTAACACCTCCCCACCACCCCTTTAATGAGCTTATAAGAATCCACTATGGTATATGTGAATGGGGGCATTCATTCTGAGCGTGTTTACCACTTCAAAACTAAAAAAAAAAGAGACAAGAAATAAAAACAAGCTGAGTTCATCCCAACAGACACCGTAACAAACACAGCTTGTCCAATAAGTTTGGTTTGGCTCCCTGTGATCCACGCCAGGATTTCTAACGACATGGTGGCATTTCAGGAGAGCTAGTGTTGGAAAAAAAAAAAAAAGATTTACCTTGTGTTGTTTGCCAGCTGAGTCCACCTATGAACATTTTGCTGCGGAAAAACAGAGAAAGTATTTCTATTTAGGCGACACAGTCATCGTTTCTTTTTTTTTTACAACCTCCGGTGAAATTAATGCGGCTACTCAGAAATGACAAAGTTGAGACCTGGAAAGTTTAACCGTGGAGCTTTTTTTTTTTTTTTTTTTTTTTTTTTTAAAGGTGGATGTTCAGGGAGAATCACCTCTGATTTTACACGAGAGCTGTGCGTGTGCGTGGAAGTCCTCTCGCAGGATAGCAGGTTTGTTTCAGAGGTGTGTGTATGTGTGATCGGAGGTGCGAAAGAAAGTTTAAAAAAACAAAGTTTTCTTCCATTACCAGGGGTCATGCGGGGAGTCCGCGGTGGACAGGCTGCTCTGGCTCCCTTCCGTCTCCATTCCGTGTCCTCGCGCCGTGTGTGAGTGGGTGCTCTGTGTGTGTGTCCGGGCCGAGCCGTGCGGGAAAACAGGCGGAGAGTGAGTGAGAGGAGCTGGGCGGGTTTGGCCCGGGGTGACAGAGAGGGGAGCGGGCCAGATGCAGGCTGGGACAGACTCCTCCTCCCCCCCTCCAGTCAGTCCTCGCTGTTGTCTCTCACTCACGCTCTCTCTCTCTCTCATCCCACCACCGAGACACGCGGCTACGGAGTCAAAGCTGCTGCCATCACTACCACCGCTTCCGGGAACGCCTTTAAAAATAAAAGCATTGACTGGGTAGCACCTGTACAGTTTTTACCAAGTGTTTAGGTCTTTAAAAACAAAACAAACAAACAAAAACATAAGGATTGAAAGAAAAAAAAAATCAAACAAGCATGCCTTTTTCTTCCTGCGCTAAAATCAGCTGATTTCAGTTTTTACGCAGGGAGGAGAGAAATGGTGCAGTGGTTTAGAGCTTTTGAGGAGGGGAGATGTCGACATTACCTTTATTTTTTTATTGCATGAAAGAACAAGAGTGTGATGATAGAATGCAAACTGTGTTCAGCACAGAAACAACTGCATTATCCTGCTAAAACAACATCAGACGGTATAGATAGCATGCTAACTCAAAGCTAGCCAAGAAGTAAGTGGAAGTAGTCCTCGATTCAAACTATTTGTCAAGAGCTACAAATTCTTAACCTTGCACACATTTACTCTGTGTATCTACAACCACAGATAGCACATTTAAGGTTTCTGAATCCCTCATAAGTCCCATAGTAAGTAAGTAAATAAAATTTATTTATTAAGCGCTTTTCACAGACAAACAGTCACAAAGCGCTGTACACAAATATTAAAATAAACAATACAATCAACAGACATTATACACAATGTAAAAGATCAAATGTAAATAATGTAAAAAAAAATATAAAATATGTAGATCAACAAAAGGCTTGTTTGAACAGAAAAGTTTTTAACTGCTTTTTAAAAGAATCCACAGAGTCAAGCAAACGTAATTGTGGTAAACTGTTCCACAGCCTTGGTGCAACAGACTGAAGGGCTCTGTCCCCTTTTGTCTTCAGTCGTGCACGGGAACCAACACACTCTGAGTCTGTGAGCGGAGATGATTATTTTATAAAAAGCTTGGATAAATAATCTGGAGCCATTTAGTGCTCTGTATGTTAAAACAAGAATTTTAAAGCGAATTCTAAACTCTATTGGGAGCCAATGTAAAGAATATAAGATGGGAGTGATGTGAACACGCTTGGTAGAGCGAGTTAGTAGTCTGGCTGCTGCGTTGCCTGGAGGCGAGAGAGGGATGATTTATCCAAACTAGTAAACAGGGAATTACAGTAATCTAAGCGTGATGACAGAAATGCATGAATGAGTTTTTCCAGTTCAGCTGAAGAAACCATATGTCGCAGTTTAGATATGTTTCTTAAATGATAGTAACAGGACAAAGATTTTACATGAGAGTCAAAACCCAGAGAAGAGTCAAATATTACTCCAAGATTTCGAATATTTGACTTGACAGATGGACCTGACTAGTTTTAGAATGTAGCTCAGGAGGAGCTATGATCATGGTCTCGGTCTTGTTAGTATTTAGAACGAGGTAGTTGCTTGAAAGCCAATCAGAAACCTGGGTTAAGCACTGGACTAGGGTGGACAGCCTATCCTGCTGATGAGGCTTAAAGGACATATGAAGCTGAATGTCATCAGCATAAAAATGATAAGACAGGTCGCTAAAAGATTGAATGATACCAGCTAAAGGACGCATATAAAAAGAAAATAATAATGGACCTAAAACTGAACTCTGTGGGACCCCACAGGTCAGGGCAGCAATGTCAGGGGTGAACCTGTCAGTCCTAACAGAAAAGGTCCTGTCTGATACATAGGAAGAAAACCAGTCTAGGGCAGAGCCAGATACACCAGCCAAAACCTTGAGCCTGTTGAGTAGGATTTTGTGGTCGATGGTGTCATAGGCAGCGCTAAGATCAAGCAAAATGATCACAGAATAATTCCCTGCATCAGATGCCATTAACAGATCATTATAGACTATTATATTATATTATAAGTCCCATAGTTAAGTTAATTAGCAGTCATTTACATAGCAAAAAAAAATGTTTCTTTGATTGAGTTAATTTGGTTCATTTCTCTCATTACACTGTATCATACTACACTGCATTCAAAATGATGGAACACGTTTGGTTTACACTGTTTTGACTCTGATTTATAGAAGTTGCATGAATAATTAATCATTTTTCCATCCATCCATCTTCTTCCGCTTATCCGGGGCCGGGTCCCGGGGGCAGCAGCCCAAGGAGAGAAGCCCAGACCTCCCTCTCCCCAGCCACCTCCTCCAGCTTGTCTGGGGGAACAACAAGGAGTTCCCAGGCCAGCCAAGAGTTATAATCTCTCCAGCGTGTCCTGGACTGATTATTAATTTTTTCCCTAGCTTTTTGAGTTATGTGTCAGCTAGTACAGTCCTTGCTGGTCTGAGCAAAGAGGAGGCACAGGGTGGAAATGGTTGAAATGCAAAGGCCACCCACATGGACTGAACCATCTGCTGTAACGGCATGAAGTTCTCATTACCTCCACCAAAGAGGTTATCATTTGCATGCATGCGTATCATTCTGTCTGAAACAGGATAGCTTGAAAAGTTTGGAATGATTTCTGATAAAAATTGTAGGGGTCTAGAGTGGGGTCATGTTAACAATTTATTCAAATTTAGTGTTCAAGGCCAACTCAAAGCTGACAAAAAGCCTCATAACTTACTGTGTGTACTGTCAACATATAGAAAGTACTGCACAAAGATTTAAAATATCATGTTACATTTGACTTCTGACCTCTCCTTCAAGGTCAATAGAATAATAAAGTCAAAGTGATAATAATGCTATGTACAGGTATTTAAAACTGTTTCTTACTGCCTTTGTTTGTATTGACAACAAATAGAGAATGATATATGGGGATTGTAAATATCATGTTATTTTATCTTGTTATGTACATGACAGTAACATATTTTATATATTATAATAATTATATATTAGAACTGTTTAAATGCACAATAATTTGAATGCATGTACAATGTTCCTTAATAAGTTGAGGGTTTTTTGGACAACAAACTGTTGCGAGATCGATCAACTTTAGACCAGACAACAAACGACGGAGACTCCGGAAAAGTGCAATCAAACGATGAGTTTTATTATCACAGGAGAACAACCAACCGTCAGCATACAGAATGTGTTGCTCTGACAAGAATACATTGGGTTCTGGTTTTATAGGACAAAATATCACACCTACGTCAATGCAGTTCAAAAATACATGGTGACAGACGGGCAAAAGTTCAACCCGTGCAGACAAGGGTTCATCACATATACTTTTAATAACTATAAACTGACATATAACTTCTCCTTTCTTCATTACTTGCCTTTTAGGGTAATAACTTCAGGTCTTAGCTTTTCTGAGAGCTAATAATTGGACCCTCGTCATTAATCACTAAGTAGAGTACTTTTGCAGCCAGTCTCAAACTGAAGCAGAAGACGCTTAGGCCTTCACTCAGACCCGCTACTAGATTAATATGTGTATTGTAAGCGTGCATGCAATTAACCTGCTATGTTCTCATCTCCCCTCAGCATGTATCATCTGGACACTCTCACCAGTGAAGCTTAAAACCTTCTAGAATGGAACATCAACTCTAACCAAGCACATTTATGCATTGTGTATAAAATGAACTCAACCTATAAAAATAGAAAGGTCAATGTGATGACAGACATATTCAATGCAATATAAACCCTGTAGGAAATATTACTGATAAATGATACTGTGAAACATGTTATTAATACATTCTTCATAAGGCAAATTATATGGTAGCAATAAAAGAATCTCTGAATCCCAACAAAACTAAAAAACAAAACTTTTTGCTAAACATTTAAATGAATTTTAGTAAACAATGAAGATTAGTTAGATGAGTTAGTGTTTTTTGTTAACTAGTGTTTTTGAGTAACGCTTACTTTCAGTGTTTTGTTTTTTTGGACATTTTGGTCAAATTAAACCCACTTTTTGAAAATTACACCTGTGCTTGTATTTTCATGTGGTCAGTCCCTTAAATGCAGCAATGCATGCATCGCATCAGCACATCAAGAACAGGAGAGCATTTTTTGGGGCAAAAATGGCATCCGATATTTAAAATTATTCTATACATCTCACGTTTGACCATCTAGAGGATGATTCTGGCTTATTTCACACCCCTGGTCTAGACTGATTGTAGTTGTAGATTATATAAAAATGTAGCAGCTTGCAATAAATCAACTGGGATCCCAGACAAAAGTTGAAAAACGTGTTTAATAGAGACTCTGGTGCACTGAGGAAAGTGTTAAGTTACGCAAGCCCTGCATCTATGGCCGCTGATTCACCATCTGCACTGACTTTTTAAAGATAGTGGGGTTTATCGCTATACGGGTTGCTCCTGATAGGGGTAACACTTCTTACACACCCACAAAAAAAGAAAGCTTACCTTAAAGCCCCATTGCCCACAACTGTCCCTTTTCATTAAAGCAGTTTGCTGTTTGTCCCTGAAAGATCAGCAAATGGTTGCGCACGTGTTTCAGATCGAAAGGGGCCCCGGTTCCTCCAGAAGCCACTCTGCAGTTCAAGCACCACTTCTGTCAGTCAAATGGAGCAGGTGGTGTGGCTGGATGAAAAGGTAGGGGAAGGAATAAGCCAGAAACTCACAGGGAGACTTCATTTTGTTTCTGTTATTCTGCTTAAATAATCTACATGTCTATTTTTACTTAATACCATTTAATAAGAGGTTGGCCTATACAGATAAGCACCTCAATTAAGCTTGCTGCCTCGAGGAGAATATCAAAGCCGCTAAAATTACAGCATGGCTAGAAAAGGAAAATGTATGCATGTAGTTTAATATTGCAAAATGTTATTTACTTTTTTTAAAAGTATTAGTATTAATAGGACTGGTCGGTGATTAATAAGAATAGCTTACACTCATATTCCCTACCCGTATAACCCCTGATTGTATCCAACTAGTGCAATTTTTCTCTGTCACCAAGTAGCCAATTACAGCCCCATGGAAATAAAGAAATTGCCCTTTTAAATACTATAAATTGATTAACAGAGCCATGATTAGTGTTTTAGTAGTAGGTAATCTGCACTCTGACTGCGTGTGCTAAAAAAATTCTTACATTCATATTTTGGAATACAGTGTAGTGAAAAAGTATTCGCCCACCCTTTATGACTTATTCGTTTTTTGCATATTTGTTGCACTTACATGTTTCAGATCATAAAACAAATTTTAATATTTGATGAAGTGAATAGAAAATTCAGTTTTTAAATGATGATGTCATTTCTTACAGGAAAAAAGTGATCCAAACCTACCTGGTCCTGTGTGAAAAAGTAAATCATAAATTAACTGTGATTAACTACCGAGTTCAGTTTCACGAGCCACACCCGGCTCTTACTATTGTCAGACCTGCTGAATGAAGAAAATATTCTGTGAATTGATGACTCAAAAGGTGAATTTTTTGGAAGGTTTTAGTCCAGTTACATGTGTTGTAAAACTTACACAGCATTTCAGAAAAAGATCATAGGAGCAGCCAATCATGGGGGTGGTAGTGTGATGGTCTGAGGCTGCTTTGCTGATTCAGGACCTGGATCACTAATTGACGTTACCATGAATTCTGCTCTCTACCAGAAAATCCTGAGGAAGAACATCTGGCTGTCAGTTCGTGCCCTGACGCTGAAGTGTATTTGGGTTATGGAGCAGGACAATGACCCAAAATAAACTTTGGATGAATCAATAGAAACAAAGTGAAGAAAATATGCGGCTCATGTTTGAAAACCCTCTAATGTGGTTCAGTTGAAACAATTCTGCAAAGAGGAGTGGGCCAAAATTCATCCACAGCAATGTGAAAGACTCATTGTCAGTTATCAGAAATGCTTGATTGCAGTTCTTGCTGCCAAGGGTGGCACAACTAGTTATTAGGTTTAGGGGGTAATTACCTTTTCAAACAGGCCCGTGTAGGTTTGGATAACTTTTCCCCTTAATAAATGAAATCATAATTTAAAAACTGCATTTTGTATTTACTCGTATAATCTTTGTCTAAAAGTAAAATTAGTTTGACGATCTGAAACATTTAAATGTGACAAATGTGCAAAAAGCTAAGAAATCAGGAAGGGTGCAAATACTTTTTCACTGCACTGTAATTTCATGCATCAGAATTATTTACCACCATAGTTGGAGACTAGATGTGTATTTTGGAAATAACAGAATAAGTAATAAAGACACTCATTTAGGAGTATCACACTCCAACCATGTTATGTTACAGTCAAACCAGAGTAAACCAAGTGTTTTAGACTGCAGACCTTTAGTCTTCCTGCTTTTTTGTGAGTGTTAACCCTTTATTATGAAGGAAGAGTTTCAACTTCCTGTCACAGTCTGGCTAAGTTTGACTGACTTGTCGAAATTTCCAGTTTACAGACACAGGAACTTATCTGCTGTTCTCGGTCTGGTTTAGTGTGGTTCTAAAAAGGTCCAAACATCAGATATGAGAGGTGATAGACTAAAATAAAGTCTCCCAGAACACTGTGAGTCATGTCATCAGTTCCACAACACATGTACATACTTTTGTCTTCAGGAAATTAACTTTGTGTGCTATTAATACAATCAATACCATACAGTATTCCTGTTCTTGCTTCATCTAATAACTGTGGATTCAAATATGTCTGTGGAAATGTGATGTGTGTCAGTGTCCTTATTTGCAGGTAGAGTTAAAAATGTGTTCGTCTATCTTGATGCACCTTCCAGGCTGTAAACTGGCTTATGCAACGGGGTATAACAGGAGGTTTGTGTGCTGTGTGCTCATTCAGTGCTGGGGTTTAAGTATTTAATTAGTACCAAAGCCAGCTCTGGCTAATCTTCTCAACACTGACTCAACATGTGACCTGGTAATGTTAAGGCCAATCAATAGCCTGAGCAATTCAAACAAAGACAATGTCAGCTTTGACTCGCAGTAGGTATACATGCATGCGGTCCTATGCAATCGTTATGGTTTGAAGCAAAGTTTCTAGGTGGTTTCTGCTAGCATGGTCGCTGTTGGTTTCTACCAAACTGCTTTAAAACAAGTAAAAACACAGCCTCCAGATCATGCCTCCACAGTGTTTCCATGCCTTATAGAAACACTTCGAGCCCAGAGCGCGCAACCCAGCACACACCCTATGTTACACAGACACTGATTTAGGTTTGCGATTGTCCTCTCCAGCACAGTTTATCCTCATTGAGTGCTGCAGTCAGTGTCCTGCCTGCAAACAGGCCTACTCTACCCTCTGCAGATGAACAGATGAAGCTCTGGAAGTGGGACAGGGGCTATTTGGACAGGAATTAAGGGGTGTGTTAAATTTCTGCATGCATGATCAATGGGGTTGAATGGTGGGGTTGGTGGTGGGTGGGGGCTAACGCTAGGCAGAGGCAGAAACAGAAACAGAGGGGGAGAGAGAGAGCTAGCGAGCAATGGCTCACTAATGAGAGATGGACAGCGTGGATTGTATCTCATTACCAATCAACATAGCTTTGAGTTCTCCAGAGAGGGAAAATGCAAGCTCTAATGTGTGCTGCATGTGTTCCTTTTTGATAAACCCAGCTTGTGTGGTGGGGTATTAGTCACAGCGGTATCTGAGCTGCTGGAAATCCACACACAACTGCCCTCTGTCCGTTTTGGTGAGGAGTTTCCTCTGAATAGTACAATGGGACTTAATTACAGGTCACTGGCATGTCTCAGGGAGATAGAGGCAGCTCTGTTACCCTTCCAAATACAGTATAATGCCATCTTCCCAAGGGTGGGGTGGGGTAACAGGAGCTCAACACAAAAAGGTGCTGATAGGCCGAACCTGAGAATAGTATTAGGTGATCCAGGCAGAGAAAGTGAGCATTTTACAGTGTAAAGAGAAAAGAGGAAAGATAAAAGACTACATTAACTCTCAAAGGTTTTCTCCCATTCAGTTTGCCCTCTTTCCTTTCCAGTTCAGTTCCAACTTAGTCTTCCTGCCAACTTATGTTGTCAAAAAACAAGAGGGTGGATTAAAAAAGAGAGAGGGAGAGAGCGGGAGAGACAGGGAGAAGGCAAATCTATGGAAACAATAATATTATTCGAATTCAACAGCCGAACAGTTTAAAGTTTAAACATTAAACATTGAACCACTTTCAAGTTGTCCAGTATACCGGAATCATATTTCTCCAAGCATATAAATTTCTTTATCAACGCACAGATGTCAAACTCAGCAGTGATTTCCAAGCCTTTGTCCATCTATAATTTCCACAAAGAAAACTGATCAAGAATTAATAAGGGACTCAATATAGAATCAGATCTATAGTCAAAAATCAATAAGATTGTATTCATATCAGAAATGCAAAATGAAGAATTTGCATAGGCCTACTGCGGTATTTTAAAAAAAAATGTTTTGCATGCTTTGCATAGAATTTCAGCTTTGCAGCTGACGTCCACGTTTTCTTTGTTTCATTTCATAATGTGCTAAATATGCAAGCAGCCTGGTTTAGCAGCACCCTGCAGATGTGCAGGGTTGCACTGTTGTGCTAAAATAATCACGATGGCAGCAGTTGATGCTCTAAAAGCTGTAGATTGGTATACATCGTTCAGCATTAGTGGTGCCCTCACAGGTGCTCTTGGTTACCTCATGCCATGTGCAGTCATGTGCTCCCTGTACTGAACTGCACGCTGAAAACACACCAGGTGGTCTCTCTCCTCAGTTTTGAATTTCACAGCCCACAGGAAGGTTTTCCACTTCACTTGAGGCTGTCTTAAAAGCAGTAAGGCCCAGAGAAGGCAGCAGTGTTTCTGGGTCTTGTTTTTAGATGCATGGCAGAGTTGAACTTTTATTTGTGGATGCATGATGACTGTGTTCACTGGCGGTGGTTTTCAGAAGTGTTTCTGAGCCCATGCAGTGATTTTTCACTACATAATTATGTCTATTTTAATCACAGACACTCGACATCAGTTTTTGTCCTTATGCACAAAGAATGCAGAGATTTTTCCCAATTTCACTGAAGAGTTTAAAGTAAGTTGGATTATTACATAGTTAAAACACGGAATAAAACACACGTGGTCTAAACCCCTTCCCATATTTACTTCTACAAGATTCATCACTGGGGTGCTCTTTGGAAATTTTGCTAACTAACATAATTAAATGTAAGACATTAAAACAGGCGTCTGGGGCTTTTTGCATTACACTTGTCCAATTTCTTGTTGCACTTTTCTTAGCTCTTTCTGGGATGTGCTGCTGGAATCAGATTAGAAATAAGCACATGTATTTCAAACAAGGAAAAAAAAGAGAAAATCTTGCTCCTTTTTTTAAAGTTTAATTTGTGAAATAGTCACAAGTAGTCGATGATGTCCAAAGTGTTTAACTTGTGCACATTGATTTTAAAAAAAGGGAGGGGGAAGCACAGTGTTAGAGGTCGACCTTAAAGCACTCTCTCAGTAAATGTGGAAATGTTTTAGGAAACTGATGTGCCAACTTATTCCTTTCTTATTCTTTGTCCTTTCTTGTCTTGAACTCATGTTCAGGACAGAAAACACTCCACCGAGGCCCCTAACATGAAGCAACTTCCTGAAAGTCTAATGTAAAGATAACACAGCAGCGCCCTCTCCTGGCAGAAAAGACAAATCAAACTTTGTTCCTGCTTAGCTGATCTCCTGCTCCTCTGTGTATTATTGACTTATTTATTTCTTTATATTTTACATATGCATTAACAAATAAAATGTATGGAATAAGAAAAAATAAGAATGAAAAATAAGAATGAAAAATAAGAAAGAAAAAAGCCCAAAACTATTTTTCCAAAATGTCCTTTCCGTGTGAGAAAAAGCTATACGTAAAAAGCTCCCAACTTTCCAAGTCATGTTTTCCCCCCACTGTCTTATCAGTTTTCTGCTCTGAGAAGTAGACTGTGGACTCTGCCAGTGCAACACCCCTCATTTTTATTTATTGTTTTTAAGATGAACTTTGGTCCCTGCTGAGGACTGAGGGAGAAGGGACAAAGTTCACAGGGCGCACGTAAGGAGGAGGGGGTGAATAGGAGGAAGGTTAGATTAAAAGAAAATTGACCTTTGAAAGCAAAAACAACAAGTGAAAAGCTAAAACCGGACAGCTCTGGACACATCGGGAGGATTCAGCAAAGGAAAATGAAAGTTTACTTTCTCATGAGCTGAAGAGGGACTGCAGATATAAAATAATGGGGCCTGGCACTGGCTGTGTGGCTGTTGTTTGAGCGTGGTAGTGCACATGAGAGCAGTGTTTGTTTGCGAGGCAGTAGTGAGGTAAGACATAAGACTAATGGAGGTAGAGGAGAGGGCTGAGGCAGCCAAAGCGGGGCCGAGTCGTTTGACGGCCCTGCAGGAGCAGCTGATCTGGGCCCTGCTGGAATCTGGACTGTCCCGGGAGGTTCTGATCCAAGCCATGGGGGAACTGGAACGAAACAGGGCAAGTGCTGGCAACGAGAAGGGAGAAAGGGGGGATGGAGAGAGCTCAGAGGAGGGAGAAATGGATTTCCCGCCACCTATATTCCGAGAACTGGAGAAGCTCCCTCCAGAGGAGGCGTCCAAACTGAGGACTGAAGTCGAGCACCTACTGCAGTAAGTAGATCCTGGCACTTCTCTGGAAGCTTAATGGCAACAGCGACAATCATCCTAATGTCTCGGTAACTGCTATTCTCACTCAGCAGCTTTTCCAGTAGGACCCGGTCGGATAAATTCTGAAAATTGACAACATCCTTGCCACCGCTTCTGATTCTCCTCGTCTTTGTGTTACCTCCCGTGTGTCAAAACCACACACTTGAGAGTCGAAGCAATACTTTACGCATTTACCTGTTAACACCACTATTCCTATTGTCTTCTTACACTCTGTCCCCATGTCTTTACCAAATCCTCCCTCCTTGCCATGCTTCTCTGACTCTCTCTCTGCAGTCTGGCTCTTGGGCGAATATAAAGAGGGTTCCTCCTTTGCTAGTTACTAATTACCCACCCTCATCATTATTCCCTGACCATTTCTTAATAAATAAGCCAAGAGCCTGAGGTGAAGATTAATAGAGCAGAGCTGGTCATGTGAGACTGTGTTTGCGCAACGCATGAGTGATTTTTGTCTGTTCAGTTTTAAGGCCTGATCCTGAAAATATGGAACACAGACATATAAACATTGGACATTCTGTCATAAACATTAAATGTTTAAAAAAGTGGGGAAAAAGCTCGCTCTAAATAGGATTGTTAAAAAAAAAAAAAAAACAACTAATTTTTGCTGATACCTTTACCAAAATGTTTGGAAGCTGTTTGAGACTTTCAAAATAATTTGGTGTGTCTTTAATGACGTTTCCAACTTGATAATTAGGAAGTGTTAAATTAGGCTTCATAAATCTTTTACATGTTTTCCATTCCAGTGATCTGAAAGGGCTGGACTTTGTTCCCCCGTGCTCTCTCTTATCTCTCTTTGTCAACAAACCTCTCTTTGTGTGGTCATATTTTACATCCCTACTGATGTGACAAACTGCCTGGTTAGCACTTCTACATATACTGGTATCTGTTAAGGAAAAGTCCACTAAATAAAAATGCACAAAACTATAAGGTGGGCCATTTTTAAGCTCAGGTGTCTGTCTGTCTGACAGTGAGGATCCCTGGCATGTTGCAAAAATGGTAAAAAGCTACATGCAGCAGCATAACCTACCTCAGCGGGAGGTGGTGGAGTCCACGGGACTCAACCAGTCTCACCTCTCCCAGCACCTCAACAAAGGCACGCCCATGAAGAACCAAAAAAGAGCTTCTCTGTACACCTGGTATGTCAAGAAGCAGTGCGAGATCAGCCAGCGTGAGTACACAAGCCGTACTCCAAGAGTGCAAAAATAAAAGAAAAATGTGAGGTGTTTAAAAACAACAACAAAAACCATGCTAACTTTTTAAATGTAGAATTTACCAATGCCAAACATGGCCTTGCAACTGTGAAGGAGCAAGGGGAGGACACCAAGAAAGGACGGAGGAACAGGTTCAAGTGGGGTCCAGCATCCCTGCAGATCCTCTTCCACGCCTACGAACGACAGAAGAACCCGAGCAAGGAGGAAAGAGAGGGGCTGGTTGAGGAGTGTAACAGGTGAGACAGGGTTTTGATTTTGTGTTCATTTATCTTGTTTTTATAGGGTTGCTGTGACACTTATCCAGACCCAAACTATATGTGAGAAACTTTAACATGATTGATCTAAATTCTTGGCATCTGATCATACATTTCTATAGATTCATAACAATTAACACTTGTAATAAAGATTGTAATAAAGAGAGTCTGATTTCCTCTTTCAGGGCAGAATGCCTCCAGAGGGGCGTGTCTCCCTCCCAGCTTGCTGGCCTCGGCTCCAACCTGGTCACTGAAGTCCGAGTGTACAACTGGTTCGCTAACCGTCGGAAAGAGGAGGCTTTTCGTCACAAACTGGCCCTCGACACGCCTTTCGGCAGTCAGACTGCCTCATCCTCCAACACCAACCTTCCACCCAGTCCCGAACACGGTAATAACCCATCCTCATGTATGGAAATTTGAGAGGGAAATCAGAATGGCTTAGAGACATGACTCTACTGGTTGTGCTGCTGGATGCTCATATTTACCTTTATTCTATTTAGACTTGGAGCAATCGACCAAAGTCAGCTGTGATGTGTGTAAACCACGAACCTTATAAATGTTCTGGGACTGACTGGATGATTGTTGTTTCCCCAGGTGTGAAATACAGCCAGCACATCCCATGCGACACTGTGAGCTCAGCCAGAGGCAGCGGAGGGGAGAGAGTGGGGCGTCTCATGGTGAGTCCAGTCCAACTGGAGCCAAGCCACACACTCCTCGAGACCCATAACCCCAAGCTGGTGAGAGCTCGTGTCCGGATCCCTCGTGGTTCAATATGCTAAATTACCAGCTGCCCTAAACATGCCATCCTCTGGTTTCAGGTGTCCAGCGGTGGGCCACTACCCCCAGTAAGCACTCTAACCTCCCTGCACAGTCTGTCTGCCTCACCTGCATCCTCACAGAGCCTCATCATGGCCTCAGTGCCCAGCGTCATGAGTCTGGGGGAGTCCTCCCTTCTCATTGGTAACATTGGTTCCCTTTATTTCCCATTTTGTAATAAGAGGAAAAATTCTCAGACCAACGTCAATGCTGCTTCACAGGTTTAGCCTCCACGCAACCTCAGACGGTGCCTGTCATAAACAACATGGGAGGCGGTTTCACAACCTTGCAGCCCATCTCATTCCAGCAGCAGCTTCACGCCTCTCCTCAGCCGCCAATACCACAGCAGCTTCAGAGTCACATGGCTGCCAGTCCGTTCATGGCAACCATGGCACAGCTGCCATGTCACAGTAAGACTGCAGTAACATGAAGACTAGAGCTCAACATGTCATCCCCGAGTAAAGATTAATTCATCTGTTTGTCGTTCCAGTGTACAGCAAATCGGATTCGCCCCAGTACCACCCGTCCAGTTTGCTCTCGCAAGCCATGGTCATCGCAGACAGCAGCAGCCTGACCAGCCTCACTGCTGTCAGACAGGTACTGGGACTGACCAGAGCTCAGTCTGTTCAGAGCATCTAGTTTTAAAACCTAAATCATTGATTTTTGTTTCGGGCAGATTCTGACCACAGACCCTGAGGAGCAGGAAGACGCACCTTTACAGGAAGACTCCCTAAACATGCAACCACACTCACCTGCACCAGGTACAAAGATGTAAACAGCATGTAAATGTAGGGACTGATAAAGGGATAGAGATTGATGATATGATGTTGACAGGAAGTTGGATATATTGCAGGAGACCAGAGCTCTTTCTGTCACCTGGATTCACTGACAATCAGGAGAAACGGTCCCACGAGTTAATCAAGGGTTCATATGAAAGGGGTGATGTCGGCAGCGTCTGAGCAAACTGAAAGGGGCGTTTTACAAATCATGACTTCCACAAAAAACGATTCACTGGAATTAAGACTGATTTTACTGCTTTGTGCTATAAATCACCAGATTATCAATTTTCTGCAGCATTCATCTGATCCTTTTAATAACAGTCGTATTTATGTTTATAGATCTTTAATCACCATTTGATACCTTTCTCATTCCCGTCACAATGTGATGCAGTTTGCACTTCATTCGGTGGGTTTAATAAGGCACGGCTTAACACGCTGAACATTTAAAACTTATTCATCCAGCAGAATAAAACATGCTGCGAATAAAAGCATCAGTAAAAATGTGAAACTGAAACTCAAAACATAACCGGCTCCTGACAGTTTGAGTTTTATTCCTTCAGCTGGAGACTGGGTGCCGTTTACAGCTTGAGAGTAAAGACTAAATATAAAAATGGAATTCCACCTTAGTGGAAATTTGATATGAGGTCTTGAAAAAATAAAATTGTTGTAAAATTGTTTAGCGCCGACAGGAATAAAGTTGCATCTAAAAATCTATATTTATATATTCATTATTACTGATGCTCCATGAACTTGTTCATGCATGGAGACCTGCCTGATTCCAGGGATAGTGATGCTATTTTTGGGAGATTTGGTTGGTCAGGTGGTCCAGGTAAGGTTCACAGCATAAGATTAGATTAGATGAAACTTTATTAATCCCTTGGGTGGGTTACTTCAGGAAATTCAGTTTCCAGTAGCACAGCACCGACAGAAGTTGCGTGTTACAGATACAATAATGGGGAATGAGAGTAAGGATATAAGCATAAGTTACCATGGCAAAAAGTGAACCACATGCAGTACAGAACACCCAGAGTTAACCCTGAAGTTATCTGGATAAGCCAAAATCTGGCTTCATAGTACAGGCCTCAGGTGGAAGCAAACCAAGGCCATGAGTATTGGAGGTGGATTCAAGATGTTCTACCGTGCTGTAGACAGGAAGAAAAAATGGATTAGGGGTGATCCTGAAGGAAGATTATGTGAAGAGTGTCAGACAGGCTCACGAGTTTGAAGCTGGAAATCGAAGGGGTGATGCTAATGCTTTGGAGAAGATGGTTTTGACAAAATAACAGGAGGCCAAGTTTGTGTTAAGATTTTCATTGGGAGTGAGCAGGATGGACAAGATTAGACGCTGATTAGATGTTGAAGATGAAGCTGCCAGGGAGGAGGAAAAGACAAAGAGCACAGAGAAGGTTCATGGATGTAGCGAAGGAGGACGTGCAGAGGGTTGGTGTGACAGAGGAGGGTGCTAGAGGTGAGATGGAGGCATCAGAAATCAGAAATCAGAAAGGGTTTATTGCCAGATGTTGAGGAGGTTTACAACATTAGGAAATTGCTGCGGTGCATATGATCTGCTGTAGAAACCCCTAAAAGGAGCAGCTGAGAGGAGACTGTGAAAGCAGACGACTGGTTCAAACACTGCACAAAGCCAAAAGCTGACATTTACCCATTACATGGTGCATAGAGCAAGGCTGGCTACGGCGCATAAGCCAACAGGGTGGTTAGCTAGTCCATCAGAGATGTTTCATTATTTACTTCTTATCATGTGTACATCAATTGACTGATATCAGCAACTCTTTTTTTACCTTCTACACCTTCACAGAAAAGAACCCAAAGATAATAGACTCAGATGTCTTTGTAGCCTGATTCTCTCAAATGTCCCAACACAAACACTGTTTTCAAACAATCTGAAGCCTCTTTTCTTTGCTTTTTTAAATTAACAGTTTCATCCGAGAGCCTCGAGCTGTATCCTTCCTCTCAGGCGACAGAAAGCCATCAATCTCACCTCCTCTCACCGTCTCCGACAGAAATCAGCTCCTACATCCCTGCACAAATGGTTTCCACAGCACAGTAAAAGAGTCTCCTGACTGTCAGCTGGATTCAGGAGTGAATCTAAATATGCCATGTAAGCTTGGGGCCAGTACTACAAAGCAAGTTCAAAATACCCAAAATACTGGCTTCATCCACCCCAAGATCAGCATTCAGAATAAGTAGTCACCCGAAAGCTGTTATGAACTTGATACAAACCAGGGTCTTTCCAATCTAGATCTGACCAATCAGAAACGTGGACAAGCAGTGCAACTAATTTTACAAAGGAAGATAAAACTACAGAAACAGAAATACGAGCAGGTAAGGTCTGCAGTGTAGGTTACCATGAAGATGTACCAAAGTAAGAAGCAGGTCGCCTTCGTAACACTGAAAACCCAGAGTTGCACCTGAGCGATGACACTGTTTGACTCAAACGTCAAACTGTCACTGAAACGAGGACACAGGAAATTCTCTCGACACAGAAAATCAACGGAAGATTAACACTGACGTGTATTTTTTTTATTCAAATATTTGTAAATGTTTTAGAATTTAAACAAAATGTAAACTGATCTGAAACTTGTCATCAGCATGTTACCTGCATTTTTTTAACTCACCTTGAAATGTTTTCACTTTTTTTTTTAACATCATTAATGACAAAGTAAAGACCAATTCCAGCTTTTGAATAAAAATATTTTAAATCTTTGAATTCACCGTGGCAGAAAGTCATTTAAAAAATAAAAAATAAAAATCAGTGCAATGCTTCTTCCTCTGCGTTTTCTTCTTGCCTCTTCTTCTTCTTTTTCCGTTTTACTTTGACTTGCATGTGTTCCTGTTCTGAGTTTGTGAGCTCACCATTACTCTGAGCATCAGGAGTAGAATCTGAGTCCACCTGTTCCCCATCCTCCTGATTCTTCTTCTTCTTCTTCTTCTTCTTAACGCGGCTCTCTTCTCCCTCTGTATCTTTCTTCTTCGTCTTTGTCATTTTTACCGAGCAAGGAGACTCCATCGAAGGGGGTGAGAGCACCAACGAGGGTAACAGATCTTTGACAGACACCGCTGCCTCTTTCAGCCTCATTTCCATCTCATCATCGCTGTCGCTGAAACGGGCAGAGAGAGAAAGAATGTCATACGGAGGGAAATAAAAATGAATCAATAACACAAGGAAGAAAACATTAATAGAGATGAAGAACCTTGAGCTGGGAGCAGGCCGACGCCTTACGGGGGCGGGAGGATCTTCAGCTTTCTTTCCTGGGACGGATGTAGAAAACAGACGAAATCCTAGAAGAAGAAAACTGTCAGGTTTAAAGAGATGAACACAAGTTCCCATAGAAACAAAATCTTCTTAAAAGAGCCAGAAACTTTACCTTCCTCCTCCTCCTCCTCCTCATCATCATCTTTGTTACATTTAGCTGGTTCTAAACAGGATGAAGTTTGAGGCTTTATCTCTGAAATACAACTGACAGGCAAATATAATGGTTAATAAGATAATCTTATGATTATCAATTATTATAAACAAAAGGTTTGTTTTTTTTTGTTTTTTTGTAGTCAGAGTCGTTACCTGTCAAGAAAGCGTCCTAACTTTCTGGCAACATGCGTCTGGAATCCTGGCGTGACCTGGAGCTCGTTGCCATCATGTTCATGGTCAGCGACAACGAGACTGTTATACAAAAAACCTTTATGAAGCTTATTTTATTTCTGACATTGACATAAAAAAACAAACAAAAAACAAAAAACAGATACCTCTGTACTTGCCTACTGAGATAAAGGATCTACAGCCTTTTGCAAAAGTCTCGAGCCTCTGACTCTGAACTCTCTTGGGCAGCTTTTTCTGCCCTTTCTTTCAGTAATCTGCAGGAATATTTCTCCAGGCTTCTTGGAGGACATTTAAAGCTCTTTGGATGTTTCTGCAAGATTCTCTCACACTCTTTCACTAATGTTATGGTCTGGGCTCAGGGGAGGCCAATCTACGACTGATAGTGTCCCATTGTGTGTTTTCTTAATTATGTAAGTTTTACTTCATTGCCAATTTTGACAAGATCCCCAACACCACTGCCCAAAACCCCCAAATCCTCTGTATAGACACTCACTGCTGTACCGCTCTCCTGACCTCCTCCGTACATATTAACAATTATTTGAACAATAAAATTCAAATTTGGATTCTTCCCTCCATCCGATCTGTTGCCAACGATTTTCAGTCCAGTTCTTGTGTAATTTAGCATGGGTTCTTGACAGCCACACTTCCACTGAGACCATTTGTTATAAGGCTTCATGAACAACAGATGGATCAACAGAGGGGCATCACTCAGGTCAGGTCTTTGCTAAACGTTTTCCTGTTTTTAAGGGCATAACTTTCAGATACTGTTCATCTGTTGTAGATATTTTTAGTTCTCCATTTGTTTCATCTACTCGTATTTTTTAAAGACACGCTATGAACCATGCCAAGTTTTTGGCCAATAACTTTTTAGTAATCACTTTGTTGGCGTAAAAATATTATTTTGTGCCTGCCAAACTGTGTTTTCTTGGGGATTTTTCATAGTTTCAACTAAGGAAATGGTAACAAGTAATGTGTTTTTGTGACAGGCTGCTATTAAAGTGCCTAAAGACACAATGTTGTGTTAATCAGTGTTAAGTGGCTCAACAAACAAACAAGGAAAGACAACATTCCTTTGAAAATGATCAGGCACAATGACTGAACTGAAAGTGAGTGAAAAAGTAGCCAATGTCCAAAGAAACACTGAAAGACCTTCTGAAAAGCCAGAAGAACTATTGCTCAAGACTACTTTAAACAATTCTAAGCAAAATGTAAAGAAATCAGGGTTGGTTCGAGTTAAAAACATTAACTTGAACCAACAAATTATTATTGCGCAATGCGAGATTAATTTGCAGAACAGATGGATAGTCATAGCTTACAAAAACTAATTTTAAGTACATCTGTTTTTTTGTTTTTTTTCACATTAATTGAATCTAATATCATTACAATTTACTGCTCACATTGGAAAGACACAAAGTTCACATACAGAGCTTTTGTGCGTGAAACAACAACAGCGTGTTACATCTTTGTGGGTCAAACAACCAAATCTGGAAATACTCTAAACCTTCCATACATTTTCCCTCCTGTGCAATAGTGAAAGGAACAACAATGTATTCTGTTGGAAAATTGAAGCAGTTTTCACACTTGGACGGATATTTAACACTAAAAGAAGCAAATGGATATTTTAAAAGGTAACACTTACCGCTTTGACTCTTTCACACTGGCATCCGCATCTTAAAACACAGAGAGTTAGTGTCTTTAACACAGCTACACTGCAGCTGATGCAGCTGATTAAACCCGCGCACTGTGTTGATTTAGCAAGCTCAGGGGCTAGCCAAAGCTGCGCTATGCTCTTAGAGTCTTACCGTAATGTTTATTTGTAACCAATTAAATAAATTTCATTAGAAAATGTTACTGGCCGACAGCTCTTTATGCATGCACTATAAATATTGTGGAAACTTCTCCGGGGTACCTGTTGGGAACGACTAGCGGTGCACGTATGCTAGCTTGGCCCCTCGGTTCAAACAGAGGAGGCAAACACTAACCTTTGCTTTTGACAGCCTTCGTCTCCCAAACCGCCTCCTGACATCTTTTAAGCACTTCGTCGTCACTGCTGCTGGAGTCGTCCGAAACCCCAACCATCTTTTTAGCGGGGGCCGCCATGATGAAACACATGTGCAGCTACTAGTGTTGTGTTTTCAGCAGAGGATTCTGGGTAATGTATTTTGTTACCCAGGTGAGAAAAAAAAACCCCCAAAGCGTTCTCAGACTCATCACTACTTTCATTCCGTTTTAAGAAACGGTGGTAAATCAGGGTTAAATATTATTTTCAAATTACTTTTCAAATGGAAATCAGAGTTACATTTCTGGGTCCTGTTTTCTTCCTTTTTCCTAGAGTCACTATCAAAACTATTCAGTGGGTCATGGCATGTTTGGGGTTTTATGAGGTGTGTTTATTTTTGTCTCAATATTTGGGAATTCTGTGCAGACCCACATTAAGTAGGACACATGGTCACTCTAACTTGGACAGGTCTCACAAGCACATCACCTTGTATGCATTTTGTTCAGCAAACTTACAATGTGATATTCAAGTTTCAAGGTGGAAAAACAACATCCCTTATAACTCATTTATATTGAGACTAAGAGAGAGACTAGTCTTGGCACACCTCAGAACAAATGTGGAAACATCACTTTACCCTGCAGGTTGCATAGAACTTAATCATGTATCATGTAGTGGATAAATCGACAACATGATACAGAGTTTACTGCAATTTAGACAAAGCTGCTCCTTTAATTTCTCAAGTGCAATTAACACGACTCAGAAAGAGAAGCTCCAGGAAATGTCAGTAAGCATATCCACCATCAGTAATCTAGCATGGATTAGTGACAATCTGACAAGAGAGGTTGTGATATGTGAGACTGGGCAGTGCTGTGTCTGATTTGGTGATGTGCAGTATAGGAGCTCCACAGAGGACTTTGTCATTGCTCATATTTCAGACTTTCAGTACAACCCTGTGATGCCATCTACAAAGACTGTGCAGTGTTTAGCTCTAGTAGTGATGGCAGCAGGGGGGGGAGTAGTACAGAGCACTACTTGATGATTTCATAGAGTGATCTGGAAGGAAATGTCTCCTGAATGTGAATAAAACCAGAGAGATGGTGATGGGCTTAGCATCTGCCCTACCGGAGCACGGGCACTTTCTCTAACAGACTGATTCAGCTCTACTGCCAAGAGGACAGAAACAGTTAAACTTTCCCACCACATGTTATGATCTCTTGTAACACAATACATCTGCCTGGCACAGAGACATCTGTCAGATATTATTAAAATATTAATTTTAAAGAATTTCCAAAACATAGGATAAATAAAGTACTTTCCATCTCATTCATTCACCCATTTTTTTTTTTATTTATTTACAACAAATTGGATAAGATGAACATTAGCAAAATTAGCCAATATAAAAACTGGTGACCATGCAGCAGGTGACAGAGTCCAACATAGGAAAAAAAGAGAAGGGCACAGTTGACAAAAGGGTGCCTAATGTGATATCCCATTTGTTGTGGGTATTAACGGACTGCATAATATGTTGTCACTGACTCTTCCTCACTGTAATCATCCTGTTTTATAGAAGGTAATGCTACAAGAATACAGAAAAAGAACATCAGGAGGCAATTTTACATCCCTTCAGCTTACTGCCACGAGTGGACAGGAAAAGGAGACTTCTGCAGATTAAAGGTGAAAAAAAACAAAAAAAACAAAACTGGATTCAAGGCACATAGAGTCAATAACAGTACAGTAGGAAGAAGTCCTGATGTGTGTATGCATGACTGAAATGCAAATTAACAAATACACTTTAAACAACCATTTGCAAGGTTTCATTACTATCTCCTGCCTTGCAGGTTTTCATTTCAGTAACATAAATTCAAACAAAACCCAACTATGAAGAGAAATCCACGTTTCACCTGGAAATCACTCTGCAAGTGGAGCCCAATTTCAAACTCTTAACTGCTGACGTTTGAATAAATTACAGACAACTTTTCAGCATAATGCAATTTAGAGCATCACAGTAAGTAAGGTATTCCTTCTAGCAGGACTGGCATCACATGAAATTGTGCACACTGGAAAACTGGTGTAAAATTTGAAAAAGACATGATTCGTATACAGATGGGTTAAAATTTGCACAGTCACCAGTATCATCGGTCAAACAGGTCAATGACTGCATCTACCCCAGTGCCTCATTAAAAATAGATCCAACTACCAAGTTACCTCCCTCTGTACTGTCAAGTTGTGTGCTACTGTGGTATTTCATTAGTAAACTGAGAAGGCAATCTCAAAGGAGAAGAGCGTACTAACAGTTCAACAGGTATACCACATGTTTGGCCAAACGCTGCTAAAGAGTGGGATTCACAGCACTGCTGTGACAAATAAACAAAGGATGAAAGAACTATGCAATTGTACAAAGAAGGCAGAAAAACACTTCTAAACATGGACGGCACATAAAAGAAAAACATTTAAAGTCTAGTAACTAGATCTATCCCAGAGTTTTCATAGAACAAAGACATGGGAAAACTTTTGTTATAACAATCTAACCGATTGTAGCAGAATGAACATCAAACCTGGAATTATTTTTTAAAAAACAAACAAACAAAAACAAAACAGGAAAAGGGAGAAGACCATTTTCGAATTAAGGATAATAAGGATATTCTACCAAAGAAGAAACTGGTCATCTTGTACTTCATAAAACGGACACCAAGCTTAAATATCTGACAAACAGTAGCAACTGCTCTCAACTCACATCTGAGGAAGAATCAAACTCAAACAAATACTAATGCTACATCTATTAAACATTAAAACAAGACCGAAACACCTACATAATGCTCGTTTTTCCATAAAGGAAACACAATTGTCACTTGCAAAAGGTAGTTCAGCTCAAAAATAAACAAACTTATTACATCAGTAATTAAATGAAAAACTAACGTAGTCTACAGACGTTACCACTATAGATGTGTTACTCAAAACTGTCCCTTTCCAGCAGAGACAGCAGGAAATTAAGGCAAAAGTGTTCAAGCAGTTACATTACACATGTATGACAATTCAAAAGGAGAACAGAAAGGTTTCAGTCAGATATAACAGCGAAATACTGAATTAAACATTCTCTCGGACTCCCAGAAACTGAGCTCTGTTCGGTACTGATGAATTGATCCATGATTTCATATGAAGGCAGATATGGTTGGGTTTTTTCCTGCTTCTGTTCCTTTTTTTTAAACTATGGTGCTTTATTCCGATAAAGAGTGAATACTTCTGTCTCTGCCCCCTTTATTGAGGGGCACAATCCAGAAAATCGGTCTCCTGGAAGCTACTGCATCCTTTTTAAACACGCCCCCCCTTCAGGTATTACAGACCACCATTGTAGGCATAGTCTGCTTTGTTGTGCATGATGAGTTTATTATCCACAAAGTAGAAACTGTCTGATCTGGTCTCATAAGGGTGTGCCACCATTTGACGAACTGGAAAAGGAGAAGGGCACACCATCAATTAAGAAATAAAGATATACAGATCTGGTAATATGAACAAAAAGGAGCAGAACTTACTGAGGTCGTCAGGAAGCTGCGGGAACTCGTAAATGTGTTCACATGTGTTGCAGCTGTTAGGAATGCAAAAACCGAAGTCAAAGTCGAAATTCTTCAGAAGGCGTCCCTGAAAGTAATGCCGCTCAATCATACGGAAGCTGTTAATGGGGCGGTCACCCACCGTGAACTCCACTCTGCAGAGAGGGGAAAAGAGACAAATTAAGAAACTAAATAGACACCCGAGGCTGATCGTGATGCAGTCACACCGTTGTAGTCCATTTACTCACGTCGCACCAACCGTGCGGAGTTTTAGGAAGGCTGGTGTAAACTGGTATCTGACAAAACGCCCCGCACTGGTGTCTGGATCGCCACCCTCCTCTTCACTCTCCACGGGTCCTGACACAGAAGACTAATTCAGCCGACTGGCATACATGCTTTACTGTAGTGCTTGAAATATACATAGGGTGTCTCTTTTCAAGTTATGATCATCCATCAAAAGGCTCTGATACAACTGAATGAGCACAGTTTGAGATGGTGGCGTCAAATCAAGGTCAAGGTCAAGGTAACTTTATTTATACCCAAAGGCAAGGTAAATTTGCTTTACAGAAAAATGACAGCATTTAATCGGCATTTAAAGAAACAAACAAAAATCGAAATACATGCAGAGGGTGCGTTACTAGTGAAAAGGGGAAGCAATAGTGCTTAATCGTGAGTCCTTCTTTTTAGACTTCATGTGTTTTGATAGATTTACATTTGAGATAAAAGTAAGGATACCAATACACAGCTGGGCTGCAGCTCTCGTGCTTGGTGACAATTCATCTTTTTAAACAGCTTTAACATGTTTGCATGGATGTATGATCATTTCTGTTATTCATTCAAGTGTGTTCTATATTTTTAAAGGTTTTTAAGCTTGGTAACATGCAGGAAAATTTTGAGTGTATCACTTACCGCTGTTAGGAGGTTTGGCGATTTCAAAGAGCACTGTTCCTGTCTCAAGATCTCTAATTTTAAAACGTGTGAAGTCAATGTTGTAGATATTATCTTCAGGTCTGCAAAGATAGTCTGGAATGTGGAAGGAAAAAAAGCAAGTTAAGCCAAGACAATCAACTTATGCAGTAAACGTGAGGGAGTTTAACCCTCTGCAGTCAAAGTGATCGTGTTTAGTAACACTGATGTTAACTTTTGCCTTGTTCCAGAGTGGGGTAAACAGACTTTTGGAGAAAAAAAATGTAAATAGTTTTTGATGTGTGACAGTTTGAATTGCTGATTGACAAGATTTGGTGAAAATTTTAATGAGAAAAAAAAAAGCACATTCTCATTGCCTAGAATTAAGATTAGTGTTATCACCGTTTGTGAGCTTAGACGTCAACTAGCAAACAACTACTAGAATATAGAGGTCCCTTTATTTAAATTCTTCTGTATTGAGGTTTCTCATTTGATGTCATGTTCACATTTTAAGAGATTTATCCACCTCATTGGATGTGATTACAAGCTATGTTTGCTAAATTGGATGCAAAGAAGGTGCTGCACCAAAAACCTCCTAGTGATTGCTTTGGTTGCTAGCAGACTGCCATAGCTGCCTGACGTTTTTCAAATTTGTCTGCAAACACTTTCAAACTACTAGCAAAGCAGTAGTAAAAGTATGACGGAAATGGAAATGGAGACGATTGGATTTCAAAGTAAAAGCATGTGGCTCTGGAGGCAATTTGGATTGGACTTTTTTCAGTTTTACTACAGCTCAGAGAGAACCCGACCGTTGCTTGCAAGGCCTCAGTGACCAATCTCTTGGTATGTGTGACTGGGGCTTTAGTAATTACTTAATCAGATACTACCACCAACCTCCAGCAACAGATCAGGGAATACCATTTTTCACATCGTGACTGGAGTCTGCATTGTCACCATGATTGTCACACATCCAAAATAGTGAACACGTTAACGACATGTGTTTGCGCAACTGAAAAACCTCAATATAACAACTTTGTGAAAGTCACACAACTGTTTGGAGCACAAAGACTGACCTTTACTTAGAGAACTGAGACAGCACTTAAGGAGCAGTCAGACTTTCAGTATCTGTTTTTCTGGCTCCTGCAAACTGCAGTAATGGTGACTAATGCTATAGAAAAAGGTTCTAGTGTTCAAACAATGGCAGTGAGATAGAGCAGAAGTAATGTCATTGTTGTCTGGGTGAGAAAAAAGCTAAAAAACAACATTAGTCACTAGCTGCAGCTGTAGTCAACTGGGTGTCCGATGACAAACCATGGGATAGGGTTCAAGCAGGTTACTACATGGGTGAAGGTGATGACGGTTAGGGGAGAAAATGAAAGAAGCCAGCAATACAAATGAATTACTCATTAAATAACTGTGTGGGAAGTTGGTCCTTTATATTGATGAACACACAATAGGCACCATAACATTCAGAATTTGTTCCAAATAAGACATGACCTGGGAGAGGAATCCTTATGTTTAGGAAGCCGGTAGTAAGGACTAATGTAAAATATCACAGCATTACAGTGTGTGGAACAACTGCACAGACGAACAAAAAAAAGCACATCAATACATAATTACACAAGTTTGTTCAAAACAACAAACTGCATAAATATAGGAAATGCTCCTCTCAGAGATCGAGTTGTCTCCTTATGTTCTAATGAAGCCTTGTCTTAATTTTCTTTTTTAAAAATCAAGGCAGGAAACCCAAGCTGAATGTATTCAGTAAGATTCTCCTTTTTGTGAAAAGGGAGTACAGCCCGAGAAACGTAAACTTCTACCTACTGCTGTTCAGGTACAGTATCTACATTATATGTAGAATTTAAGATTATTTCATATCGTTTTTACATACTGTACATAAAGCCTAAGTATTGTAATTACACTTCCCACTTTGTTTTTGTTTTCTTAATATGAAATCATCCACTTGTGTATACTTTACACATAATAAACTAAAATCAAAACACAAAGGTTCAACTGATCATTAACTCATTAACAGCCGTGTCAGAACCGAAACTGTGTGCTTTATAATAACTTACTTAATAAACGTGGGTGAGTAGAAGATTCTAAACCTAAAAGTTTAGTCACTACACCTCCAATTGGGAAGAGATGAGAAGAAACACAACAGTACACGTATCTGCCAAACACACTTACTAAAACAAGTTGTTAAGATAATAATAGGCTTTTAGCTGTTTGACCTCCCCAAGCCAGCGTGGGGTGCCCTAAACAATGCTCGCTTTGGGGCTTCAAAGTCCTACTTGCACCCTTGCAAAACCCCCAATGAACCCGTGCTCGCAGAATCACCAAAGTAACACATGTAGTATTTACCTTATGAACACATTTAGAAAACGTACCCTTTGGTCGACTGCTCTCAAACTTCTTTTCTTAACGTTAGCCACAATTAGCATAGTGCGTAGCTAGTTAGGCGATCAAATTTCGCCGCTTTCAGCAATGCGCAACTTTACGTTGCCATAACATTACCTTCCGTAACAGCCCGGAGCCCGAGGACATGGTCCGGGGTGATATCTCTTCCTAGAGCCCGGAGTTCATCCTCTGTGACCACAGGCCACTTCTCCGTTTGGCTGCGCCTCGACTTCAGCTTCTTCAGCATTCCTCCGCCACTCTTTCTGTCCCTGTGGTTGCTCTCCGTGCCGGTGTCTGCGTCCTTCGGGCCCTTGCTGACTGTTTGTAAAGGTTTGTTTCGGGAACCGTTCATTTCGGACAGCGCGGCAACAATGAAATGAGGAGCGGAGCCTATGAATTTGGGAGCGATTTAACAAACTAGGAGGTAATCTCAAGATGGCGTGAAACGTGTTAGGGAGATGGTAACGCGAGGTTGTGATTGGCTAAGATCGATGGAGGTTGCCATAGTTACCCCGGGGGTGTGAATGGTTTAATTTCCGGGTCTTTCCGTTTCCTTATGAGCTGCTTGCGTTGTTTAGCTTTTAACACACAGGAGTGATCTGATTTGACGACCGTTTTATCTTTTCTGAAAGCCACCTATCTACCAGTTCTTCCGCTTTTGAAATATATTACCCTTTAATTTTTTTTGTTCGGATGTGTTGTTGGGCCCATGTAAGTGTCGAATATACATTACATCTTTCCAGCGTGTGGCGCTAGTGCGCTTGTCCGAGTTTTGTTGATGGAAGTTCCGACGGAAGTAGAGTAAAGCAGCGATGGTGCGGCTGAAGTCGAGGTAAAACGTGCCATTCGTATACTGTTTCCTCTAGCGTGTGTGCTCCTAGTTTCTGACGCTACATATTCTACCGCAGGTATTTACTATGCGAAGTCAACGTGTCGGACAGGAGCCAGCTGTTGCTGCTCGACGACCGAGCAATTATGGTGGCAGTGAAGGCAGCGGTAGCCCGCACACATGGGGACTATGGGGCCGCTATGTGTAGCATTAGATTTTGTGGTAAGAAGTTTTAGATACTTTCCAAGGATCAAGCGCCAACACTTGAAAATACCAGTGAAAGTTGTTCAAATAAGCATCAGCACTAAAGTTAATTTTAAAATGTATTTAGCTGTTCGTAATGTTTGCCTGTGGAAGCTGGTCAAGCAAAATTAAACGAAATAATAATAGTCCCAGCCCTTTGGCTTCTGGGGTGACGACATTCTTCTTGACATCGTGCTAATGTTGCTGGAATGTCGTTTGACTTTTAATTTTTTTTGTCTTTTTCCCCCTTTTAGTTAAATATCTGAACGCTCACACTGGAATAGTATTTCTACGTTTTCCCAAAAGGTGTTACAAACTCCTGTGGTCTGCATTGCCTTTCATTACCAGTATTGAAACTCGTGGGCAAAAAATTCCCTGCTTTCTAAACTGTTTGCATGTAGGAGGTAAGAAAAAACTGTAAACTAATATTCCAGAATGAAAAATACATACAGTACTGTGCAAAGGTGTTGAGCCACTCATTGTTTCTTCAAAAAATCTGAAGTAGTTACACTGATTTATTGAAAAGTGTGCAATCATAAATTTAAATACTGCATATAGTGCAAAAACAGAGTTTGTACAATTCAAATGAGTTTGAAAATCAATACAGGGTTTGACCACCTTTATTGTTCAACACAGTCTGAACTATCTGTCATTTCATTAAGTAGTCTTCAGGAATAGTTCTCCAGGCTTCTTCATGCACATCCAAAGCTGTTCTTTGGTTGTTGGCTGCCTATTTTTCCTTTCTTTGTCAAGGTGATCCCACACTGCTTCAATGATGTTGACTGGAGGTCAGTCCATGACTTGTTTTTTTTTTTTGTTTGTTTTTTTAAATCCAGGTATGCTTTTACTGCACCGGCAATGTGTTTGAGATCGTTGATCACGAGGAAGACACTTTCCAGATGGTATTGCATGGTTTATCAAAATCTAATGCTTAATCTCCTCTGTTCAGAAGATCCCTCACACCACAAACCAAGATAGAGACTCCATCATGTTTTACAGATGGCTGTAGACACTCACTGTTGTACCCCTCTCCTAACCTCCTCTGTACTTATTGAAGACAGTTTGGGGGAAAAAAAAATCTACGTTTGATTCATCACTCCATAAGACCTGTTGCCACTGACTTTCAGTTTGTGTGTAAGTTGACAGACTTCTGGTTGTTTCCCTTCCTTAAGAACTGCTTCTTGACAGCCACTCTTCCACTTAGATAATTTCTAATGAGGCAGTGAACAGTAGGTGCATCAGCTGAAGGTTCAGATGCATCTTTCAGATTCTGTGTGAGGTCTTTGCTGGATTTTTTTTTTTTACTATTTTTAAGGACATGACTTTCATATACTGCAGATAGTTAATCTGCTGTAGATAGTCTTTTAGGTGTGCCACTTCCTTTTTTTGTCATCCAGTTCTCAGTTTTTTAACAATGGACTGCAGACCATGCTGAGATATACCTAGTTTCCATCTTACAACTCTTTGGGAATCGTCCTCTTAGTGGAAAAAAAATACTATTTCCCACCCGTCACATTGTGTTATCTTTGGTATTTTTTCATAGATTAAACAGAAGAAGTGGAAGCAAATTATGTACAGTTTAAAACTGGTTCTTTGCTAAGTTAACATTTATGTGTACGCCACTGGTGCATACCTTGAGTTAAGTGCTGTGGTGTGAATGAGACACGGCGGGTCCAGAGATCAGTTTTGAGCCATTTTATTCATTCCAGCTGCAGCTCTCGGCTGTCAGCCATACATGCATCACACCACAAAAACTCACAACAAACCCCAATTCCCCATGTTTTAAACTCGGCGGGCATGATTGCGGATACCATGCAGGTGCATCCGCACGGCCCCGCTTTTTTTTTTTTTTTAAATACTTGAACGAATCATCAGTCAGGGTTAAGAAACAAATAAGCATTGCTCTGAAAATGGTCAGGTAGAAAGACTGAATTCACAATAAATGAAAAAGCAACCAAGAAAAGCCAACAACAAAAAACTTTGAAAGACCTTCAGAAAGCCTGGAAAATTATTGCTCACGACGATTTTAAACAATTATAAGGAGGTCTGGCTCCTTGGAAGGAAAATAGAAAGAAATTAGGGGTTGCTCAAGACTTTTGCACAGAACCATACATTTTAACTACATTTAATTTAAGGTGAGTTTTTTGTTTGTTTCAGGGACAATTAGAACATGTCAGAAGTTTCTGATCCGATACAACACCCAGCAGCTCCATCGAATGCTTCCTAAATGTAAAAGCGAAGGTAAAGAATTGATTTGAACACTAAATTTTGCAGTTTTGGTCAGTGTGTTTCTTAACACTACACTAATATTATCCTCATAAAGTTGTAATGTTCTACATTTCAACTTTCGTCTTAAATCATATAGGATGTGATCAAGCTCTTCAGTTGTAGATCTTGTAGTTCACTGAAGACAACAAACATTTGATCTCGGGACAACAAACACAAAGTGAACAAAGAAAAATGCAATTTGACTGAGTTCTCCTCTTTTCATTTGCAGAAGAAAAACAGCAGGTTCGCAAAGCAATTCTAAGCTGTTCCCTAACAGAAAGCAAGGAAGCATTTGAAGAGGATTCAGAGAGTGAGGAGGAAGAGGAAGAAGAGGAGTGACTTGACCACATGCTGGGGCCTGTGCTCAGGTTCAAGTAGGATGCCTGGTTGTGCTTGTTTTTTGTTGTGACTGAAAGAGAAGTCCGTATGAAGCATTTGAAGAAATAGATTCACAACTGCAAGAATACCTTGCAGCAGGTTCTCAGTGCTTTTGTTACTTTTAACCCCTCCACCTCCTCCTTTAGATAATTCTCTGCACTGGAGGGACGGTTTACATGGATAACTTTGGGTTGCAGAGTGGTCTGATGGACTGTCTTGAGTGTCTTTCATCAGCAAAGTCATGTGTTTGATCACATGATCATAAGTTAGATAGTTAAATAAAACTGCATTTACACAGTGCGACACAGTACTATGCTCTCCTTCTGAAGAGTCAGACATTTAATTTTGTGTGTTTAATTTGTATTGGTTCCTTTTTTTGTCATATTTGTAAATTAAAGCCACGGTTTGAAGATACAGTGTTTGTGATGCTGTTCCATGTACTTCACATGCTCACATAGACCATCTGGGTCATATAGGCAATCAAATACGCACTTTCATAATTTTATTAAGAATATACCATTCATTATATAGAAAGATGTTCTGTAGTACGTATACAAAATTATGGATACAGATACATACAGCAGGCTGTATGTAAATCATGACATCACCCACTGGTTAGTGACGTCCAGAAAGATATACTACAAAAGTTCAACACAATGCTTTGCATTAGCTGGGTTAACAAGACTAAAAACTGCAGTGGAAGAGATCGGGTATCACAATGATGGCTATCAGCTGTCTAGGTTAAGGTGCGTTTTCTGCCTCGGGCTCTGTGCAAACTTAAACAAAAAGGTGCATTCGATGTGTCGTGACGGTGCACAAAATGATCCCTGTGAGCGCCGCCTATTCTAAAAAGAGATGTGGTCAGATGATGATGGGGAAAAAATAGTGATAAAATGTAAAAGAACATGAAAAATACAGTAAAATACAAGACTTGCAAAAACAATGAGCTTAATGCTGCAGAAAATTATTAGGTTTGAAATTTAGTGCACAGAGAGGTAGATTAACCTCCTAGGACCTGGCGTCCACATATGTGGACATCACATTTTGGGTTATTTAGACCAAAATACAAAATTTTGCTCTACAAGGGCCTGATATCCACTTACGAGGACATTATATTGCTACTGTTCTATCGAAATTTTAAACGAATATCCTCGTATGTGGCTCTCATTTTTCTTAGAAACAAAAATTAGGTAAAAAAAAAAAAATCTGGTAATTCGTTGTTTTTACATTCATCAGGTCCCAATCAGCCCAAATATCAAAGAGAAATTAAAATTGCATGTCGGGAAAATCTTGTTAACATTTTATTTGTCATTTGATCCTGAGACGCTCTGCCTGCGTTATTCAGTGAGGTGCACGTTAGCGGAGCTTAAAACTGATGTACTTATATCTGTATAGGTCTAAGGATTTGAAACACATTCGCTCATATATTCAAATGGAGAAGGAGGAGGGTAAAATATTTGAGGACGTGCCATATGAGTGTATCAGTGGATGGTACCAGCTCACAAACGTGAGGAATTTGGCGTAAGGCCCAATTGCTACTTTAACACTTCTCGATCTCATTTGGAAATTCCCTGATTTGGAGGACTGGGAAATCAACTGCAATTACCACATTTTCGGGACGCTCTTTGAGGGAGCTTGGAGAAAATAAATGCCCGGATATCTTTAAATGTAAATACCCCTCGAAAAGTTCTTTGGATATATACCTGAATGGCCTAAAAGAAAACATTAGAAATAATGCACTCACCAGAAACTCCCCGGAGAGCCCAAACAAGTACATGCTGGAAATCCATGGAAATCTATAACTGGAAAAGATACATGTTCTGTAACCACAAGCTGGAGTACACATACTGGGAAATGGGTCAATTATCACCCTCGCCGATTTTTTTTTACAACCATACTGTGTCTAGATATTATTTTGATCACCCCCTACCACACAGTTTTGGTTTTTTTTTTGTTGTTTTTTTTTTCTTTTTTTTGTTTTTTTTGTTTTCTTATTTCGGTCTTGATGTTTTGCTGTTTTTGTTTTTTTCTTATGACTTTTAAATAAATATTTTTGGTTATTCAGGAGATACCTAAGCAAAGTTGCTTTATGTTACTTGAATGCTGTTTTAAACCTTAAAAAATATAATCAAAAAAAAACTGGATATTTTAAATAAAGTTTCATGCCTTGAAAAAAAACCGAGCTGAACTCTGATGGGCTGGTTTAGGCTGCTGTAGCAGCGCAAAACTTAGTGTGCGAGGGCTGGGGCTGAATGCAAACTGTGGACGGAGCATGCTGTTAGGCTAATGCCTTGTAACTGGTAAGTCATTAACCAGTGAACAAGCCTGGGCTAAATATCCAACTCCAAAACTGACCATGACTTATAAAATTAACTTATTGTTTCCTAAATCTTAGTTTCTACATTTATGGTCTTATGAGGTGAGGCCCCCACTTTTACCCCTGTGCAGTATCCAAGCTGCATACTTAGATTTGTAGACAAGGTCTTCCTGTGATCCCATGTACCCATCTGAAAACTAGAAGGGTTTTGTACATTGAAAATCTTAATGCCAAAACTTTGTGGCATTAAACACTTAAACTAAACTTTTCAGACAGGCATTTGGGTAATGTTTTTGGGTTCTGGTTTATTTTACTTGGTTAATGTGTCTTCATTTTAAAATTTAACTTTTTTGGAGAGGGGCAGAAACAAAGGCTATGACTAGTTTGAGGCCCTAGTTAAATTGAGGGTCTGCACCAAGGCCCAGTATAAAGGTAACACCAATTATTTACGCCATCTGGCTAAGCTACTCCAGCTGACTCCATTAAAAAAAGAAGAACCCAAAACAAACAAACTATTTAAAAAACACGAAGTATGAAGAAAACAAAAGTATACTAAACTTATTTTATCACCCCAAATCCAATAAACTAATCCTAATCTGACATGGGCATTATTACTACGTCTCCCATGATCCCTCGCACGGGCCTCTTTACTAAACAATAGTGGTGGGATTTCCCCCTCTTTTTTTTGAGAACCGGCTCTTTTGGCTCAACTCACTAAAAAGAGCCGGCTCTTTTGGCTCCCAACCGGATCTTCAGGTTGTTTTGTTGCTTTAATTAATTTATTATTAACAACAATATAAAATTGTGCACAAAATGAATTCCTAATGTAAAAAAAACCCTGTGGTTTTATTTATATATGTTTATATATAAATATATATGGTGGCCCCTAGAGACAAAGCACGTACAAACTCCAAAGCAAGTACAAACTCCAAAACACATTTCTAGCGTTAACTGAATTTCCAAAACAGAGCTACCTAGATCACTTAAATTACACAATTGAAAGCATATGTGTATTGTTTGTGTATTTATACACAAGCACTCATATATATTCAAATAATTTTTAAAAAAAAGTTCATTTACCTGTTACTACCACACACTGAATCCAGTCGCTGGTACTTCCTGGCTTGTGTAGCCACTAGGTAACAAAAGCTCAACACTGCGCCTAGCATCCTGGAGCACTTCTGTTGTGTTTTGTACGTGCTTCGGAGTTTGTACGTGTTTTGGAGTTTGTACGTGCTTTGTCTCTAGGGGCCACCATAAATATAATTTTATTTATTCACTCCACATAAAATGTAATAAATAAATCATATAATACAAAACCAAACTATTCACATTTTAAACTTTTAACTATTTAAATTTTCAGCTTTTTCCTTTTAAACAAATTTAAAGTGAAACAACACAAAACACTGCAAACCACAACACAATTAAATATAAATTAAAATATGAAAACAAAAAGAAGATGCACATTCTCTGTCATATGGGCCTGCATGAATAAACTTTCTGAATCCTTTATCATCTGCAAATGAAAATAGTTGTGGATGATTATTATACCTTTCTAATGTGACGTTGTTGTCCCTGGCTCTCTTTCTCTCTGGCTCTGTTCCTGTGCTACTGTGAGTGCAACTACCACCTCTCCCCACTCTTCCCAGCGCAAAGCACAAGCCTCGCGTGCGGAGTGAAGCGGAAAAAAGGGCAAGAGAGAGGGTGAGAGAAAGAAAAAAAAAACCCATGGCTCCCAATAAGGAGCCGAGTCTTGTCGTTCACTTCAAAGAGGCGGCTCTAAGAGCCGTTTCGTTCGCGACCGACACATCACTACTAAACAAATCGGCAGGCAGTACAAGAAACATCCGGGTCTCTCAGGTTCCTGTCTGGCGACCCGTCGCCATTAGTGCAAGCTCGTTTTGAAGGATATATTTTTTTTGGCTAAAATCTCGGAATTTTTAGGTTTTCCAGCTTTTGGAAAACATTTATCGCCTTGTTAAGGGCATATTGTTTCCCTTAGCGAGAAAAAATCCTAAATTCGGGGGGTCTTGGCCCCGCGTGACGATTTTTCGTCCTCACTTCCAACTGCTCCGATAACTTGAGACGCCGAAACCGTGTCTCTTTTTTTTTCTCGGGTTTGTTTTATGGTCAAGATGTCGCCGTGATGGGGTCTCCGCGTTTGACAGAAATGAATCAGGGCCTTCGTCGCCTGACCCGCACTCACTGCAGCCCGCTTTCCTTCTCCGTTTTTCCGTTTTATGCTAGAGAGCTCAGCGGCTCTCTGCCCGGAGCTCGGCCTCAACACCGCTCACTGCACGGAGACAAACATGGAGAAAAACCCCAACAGCAGCAGCAGCACCAAGGTTCCGCCCCGTTCCAGCTCCACAGGCCCGGCACCGAGCGAATCTAAACCCAAAACAGGTGAACACATATCAGGAAACGGCATAAATATCACATGAGGTTGCCAAACACATTGTGTGCTCTTGTAGCTAAACACCCATTGCCCTGTGGCCTGTTGGGGCCTAGCCGTACTGCAGAGGTTGTTTACCTTGTATGGCTAAGGACCTGACGTAGCTGTCAAAACATTTGACCCACCAGCTGTCACAAAGTACCCGATATTTCCATCCAGCATTGTTTTACTTATTTTTTATGACATGATGACACATTTCCGCTACCAATCAAAAGCTACTAATGTACGTAAATAAATATTTAGTTGTATAGTTTTCACAAAACTATTGTGTTTTCAGATGCATGAAAACTGGTATTTTGTTTGCTAAATCCTGAAAAAAATGCACTGAAAATCCAAAACACACGAATTAAGATGTGCCCTAAACAAACACCATTGAGCTCTGTAAGAAACTGTATTTGCACTTTCTTTATATGGGGTGGAAATGTGCAAAAGGCTTAGTTTTTACCTAGAGACCCAATTACAGGAGACTTAATCTACTGTTTTTAGGCATCGGGTCTTTCACATTACAAATCAGCTTGAATTGTGATGTTTATAAATGTTTCCCCCCTAAGGCTTTTTTTTTTTTTTTTTTTTTTTTTTTTTTGGATTTCAGAAGGTAAAAATAATGGAGGCTCCAAGCGTTACAGCCGCAAGCGTGAGCCCTCCTTTCCTAAAGCTGACAGTTTCCCCGGCCCTCGCCGCACCAATTCACAGAAAAGCAAGAATTTTGACAAGAGACCCCCTCAGAGAGGTGGAGGACGACAGTATGGAGTTACAGGTGGAGGACGACGTGAGGAGGTGCGTGTTTCCAAAGGCTGATGTTGTACTGACCTCATTTAGTGGTGAGAAAACTTCAGCAGTTGCTTGTTGACATTCATTTGGTCAATTGCGATCAATCCTCGTGTCACCAGGTAGCAGAGACGCGCCGGGCCGAGTTCAGCCCGGCTCAGTTGGCAGGACCGAAAAAAATAAGCCTGAACCACCTGCTGAACTTCACTTTTGAACCCCGTGGAGGTAACGGTGGCGTCGGAGACGGAGGCCACTCCTGTTGGGGCCGTCGAAACAAATGGGGCCACAAGCACAAGCCCTTCAACAAGGAGCTTTTTCTGCAGGCCAAGTAAGCGGCCTCCCAAACGAAAATGATTCTGAATGCAGAGACTCGATGTTTGGGATTCGTCTCACCTTTGTGTGTGTTGCAGTTGTCAGTTTGTGGTGACTGATGACCAGGATTACAAGGCTCACTTCACTGATCCAGACACTCTGGTCAACTGGGACTGTGTGCAACAAGTGGTGAGTTAACCTCCCCATTTTGACGGGGAAGTGTTTACTTAACTACCAATATTTAATCAAATGAAAGCACGTGTCTTGACAAGCCATTTCTGCTCATTCTGCAGCGCATCTATAGCCACGAGGTGCCATCGTGCCCCATCTGCCTGTACCCTCCTGTGGCAGCCCGCATCACCCGGTGTGGACACATCTTCTGCTGGCCGTGCATGCTGCACTACCTGTCTCTTAGTGACAAGAGCTGGTCCAAGTGCCCCATCTGCTATGAGGCAGTGCACACAGCTGACCTGAAGAGGTAAAACAGAAGGAAGCAAAACATTGCTATCTGTCTAAAGGAGAAGAGGAGTTACTCCCCCCCCCCATGGCTCATTTAGACATCATAATTCTTAGTATATACAAATGAGTTCTTTGCTGCTTGCTTACAAACAGCCGCCTGTCCCCGTCTTGCACCTGTGAGCCCTGTGCCCTCACAAGTTCTCCTGCTACATGGAGATATTAAAACAGGTTAATTTAGTTTGCGCAGGGTTTTTCGGTTTGTTTGGTTTTTAACCACTGGCTTGTGTTGTTGCAGTGTGGTTGCTATGGAGACCAGACAGTATGTGGCTGGTGACAAGATCACCATGCGCTTGATGCGAAGAGAGAAGGGGGCTCTGGTGGCCCTGCCTAGCTCTCAGTGGGTGAAGGTGGAGGAGCCTGTTCGTTTTGGAGGCAAGTCTGTGCCAGTTTTATGGACAAGATCATTTTTCACTTTTAAATTCATATAAGACTTCATATAAGTTTAAAAGTATTTTTAAACTCTGTTCACATTTATTTTATAGATGCATGTTTGAGTCCATATTCCAAGCTGCTGCTGACCTCCCCGGCACAGGTCCTGAACCTGGTGGCAGAGGAGAAGGGAATTCTTCAGGCTCAGCTTAGCCAGGAAGAGGACGCTCAAGGGTGCTTCATCCAGAGCGCCCTTTGTCTTTTACAGGTAAAGCTACGTGCACATCTTTGGCAACTAAGACATAACAACATAGACATAAATAATGCAATAGACAAAATAAAGTGAAATAAGCGCATTTAATTTGTATGAATAAAAGTTTTTTTGCTATGCCGCTAAATCCATTTTCTCTTGGGTGTTTTGTTTGTTTGTTTGTTTGTTTTGTCTAAGGAAGCCAAATAAGCAGTTAACTGATGATGTCTTTATCTGTATGTGTTTGTGATTAGGAGCAAGAGGAGAAGCTTCTGGAGCAGCAGAAGGAGAATGCAGACAGCCTCGACTTGTCCTCTCTGACTATGAAAGAACCTTCTTCTCCTGTGGAAGAAGGGGTGACTAACATCAGCAGTGCCAAGGTGAGTCTAAACCTTCTTTACCCTTTTTCACATTGTTGTATCTCTGGTGATGGGATCAAATGTATCCTATTTGCATGCTCCTGGTTATGGTTTTTTATCACCTCTGTCTTGTTTCATCTTTAGCCCGTGCTGCAGTACGCCTCAGCATTTGATGACGAGGTGGCAGAGTTTCCGGAAGATGCTGATGCAGAGCTGCCAGGCTTTCCCGAAGCCATTCTAGAGAGTGTGCTGGAGGAGCCTCCTGCAGCTACAGGGGATTCCACCTCAGAGCTCCAGCTTGAAGAGGAGAGCCCGGCCATCCAGGCAGAGTCAGGCCGGCCCTCAGCCAGTGTGGTTCCCGGACCTTATTACTATTTCTACCAAGGTTGGTGATCCTCTGCTCCACCCATCTACCCAGGATAAAATTCCTGCCGTAATATGTAAAATTTCCTCATCCCTATTTTTTTCCTGCTTTCCATTTTTCTCCATCAAGCTGACGACTGCCAGCAGATGTTCCTGCATCCCGTGAACGTGCGCTGCCTGCTACGTGAATACGGCAGCTTGGAGGCCAGTCCTGAATCCATCACCGCCACAGTGGTGGAGATAGTGGGGCAGACAGTCACAGAGGTCAGCAAACAAAGAAACAAAAGACTGACGTTGTTGTTTAATGTAGTTTTAATTTAAGTCAACACATTTAGTTTATTTATCCCCCTTTCCTTCTTGCAGGAGATCCGCCGCCGGCATCGCTATCTGGCTCATCTGCCACTCACGTGCGAGTTCAGCATCTGTGAGCTAGCACTGCAACCACCAGTCGTGTCCCAGGAAACTCTGGACATGTTTGCAGGTTAGAACACTTAAAACTTTTTTTTAAGGGTTTTACTGTAAAGGTTTCCCAGATGAAATAAATTGTCCTTTAAACCTTTAGATGACTTGGAGAAAAGAAAACGCCTGAGGCAGAAGAAGGCGAGAGATGAGAAACGCAGAGAGAAGCGAATTGAGATTGAGGAGAACAAGAAGCAGGGTAAATGTAAGTATACCTGAAAATTACACCTTTTATATACCTCATATTTTGAAATTGAGGTCCATAGTACTTGCATTTTCATTCCCCAGATCCTGAGGTGCATATTGGACTGGAGAACCTTCAGCATTTCCCAGCATTCGGCTCTCCACCTCACAACAGCAGCCCCCCGATCCAGCCTGACTTCACCTTTGCGCCTCCTTCGCCCCTCAGCAGCAGCCCTTCCTCTGGTAAGATCACCCCTTCCATCTGCCATTTTTTGATAAGGGTTTCCTCCTGTCAGCTGTCTGTGTGGCTTTTGGTGATAAACGCCATGACACACATAATTTTTTTTTTTTTTTCTTTTCTTTTTTTAAACGTCTGTCAATTCAGATGGAATGAAATTCCCAAGTCTGAATACGCCGTCACCTGTCGTGGGTAGTGTGGAGGATGAGTCCCACTGCATGTCTTTTGCACAGGTGTGTGTGGGAACAGTATTTGTGACTTAAGTGGTTGGCATAGCTCAGCAGTGCTTTAATAAGACTGTTTCCTGTGTAGATGCTAAGAGATGGGAAAGCAAGAGCTGATGCTGGGCCCAGGATCACTCCAAAGAAAGGTAATGCAGGAGTGTAGATGTTATGGTGCCTTGTTTGTTACAGTTAAGCTGTAAATGTGAATAATGTGAAATCTCACAGTTAAAATGCCAACTCCTGTTAAAATGAAATTGATTAGAGGTGCCTGGTTGGCTCGTGATAGTAGCTACAGCAGTAAGCTTGTATTTATGGGGAGCAGTTTTAGTCTGCTTTATAAACTGATAATACTTGAGCAAAGAGCCAGATAATGTACCCATGTTGTCATCAAAGGGTTTGTCTGCCTACATCTGCTTACCAGGTGGAATAATAGAGTCACACAGTTTTTGCTACTTTTATTTAAACCCAACTTGTCATAGGAGTAAAATCTGATATATTGAACCTTGGCTCAGAATAAAACTCCAGCCTCATCATTTCTGTTTGTGCTTCCTGTCTATGTGGTTATATCAGTTGTTACAAATTGCACGTACCGAGTGGGTGAAAATAAGCAAAGCTTTTTGTGTTATTGTGCATTTCTGGTAAAACCAGTTTTTGGAACTGCAACACCCAGAGGTTTCCTGAACTCAATGTTGTGCCTTGTACCATGCAGATAAGCTGCTCGCTCCCCCAGCAGCGGACAGCGATGGCGAGAGCGACGGCTCAGACCGTGTCCCAGTGCCCAACTTTCAGAACTCCTTCAGTCAGGCTTTAGGGAAGGCACTTATGCAGTTGGACAGTGGTCCAGTTTCTTCTCAACAACCTGTGGTTGAACCAGGTCAGGAACCTCTGATCCCTCACATCTACTTAGCCGAAGCCTGATATTTCTGACTAGACTCATTGTTTGTTCAGAGACGATCACACGCTCACTCCCGTCTGGGACTTTTTCTCTTTCAGATGAAAAAGGAGGAAAAAAGAAGAAGAAAAAGCAGAAGCTTCTGTTCAGCACATCCATGGTTCACACAAAGTAGACAACACTGAAGTTCATTTAATCATATTGTTTCTCCCCCACTGCTTGTGTTTTCAGTTTCACGCAGATCTTTCTGGAACTATAAGCTATGGAAAAGGATTTGAGTTCATGCTGCTTCAAACATTGTTCCACTGGCTTCATCACCTGTTCGAGCTGTTTGTCTTTCCATCGGTTTAACTTGCATTTCTGTTGTACAACAAGGCCAAAGCTTTGCACCATCATGCTCGTGTCACAATGAAAGCCTTATGAGTCAATTTAAGTTAACATTCTAAGTATTACACATGCTTCAGGCTTATGTAAGTTCCATGTACTTGAGTGCATCATTGGGGTCTATTGTAGGAAACTGCCCCATAGTGTTGCGTCTTTGTCCTTGTTCATGGCATTAACATGTGTTTTTGGTGATCCAATCACAAGTTGGCTGCCTGAGTATGTGTGTTCACACATGCGGTGCTAAGAGTGCAACGTGTACCCAAGATGTATGCATGTGCAAGCCATTAGACCCATTACTAATATAGACAGGGTAATTTGAGGTGCTTCATACTAGAATAGCAGTCAGCCAGCTGCAGGTACGTTACACCTTTAAAACTTTCCAGGATACTCAGCACCTACACATTATCAGTCTGGAACTTAAATACAGAAGGCAGCAAGTGAGTAAATCTTTCAGTGTTTATCACAGGTCAGTCTTGGGCTAGCTCTTCATATGTATAGATTTGTTGGATTGCCAGAGTCGGAGCTCTAGTATTTGGTAATGCCAACATTATGCCTACACATTAAGTTCTAATGTCAGGAAGTGAAAACACAGTATTGTGTAAAAGATATTAGTTCTGTAGGTTCAACAGGACTCTTGATATATTCTGCCTGGATAAACATGAATAGCACTTTTCTTGTCATTCAGTTTCTTCTTAATTTCATCTTCTGTTGTAGGATGTTTACTCACTTTTAACATTATTTCCCCAACTTTTATTTCAGTGTTGGAAATGTGTGAAGTTAGAGAATTACTGGCTTAATGAGTGCTGGTGAAATGAGAACAAGTGGATTTGGTTTTTTCTTCTTTTTTTTTTTTCTTCTTTTTTTTTTTTTTTTTTTTTTTTTTTTTTTTTTTTTTCCCCAGGGTTCTTTAATTCACCTTTAATTTTGTCCAAGTTTATAGACTGGTAAGCATAACTAGTCTGTTGCAAATAATAATAAAAAGATGCACAATCAAAGAACTGGTTGTTTGCTACACTTCTTTACCCCTGTCTGGCAAAGTGAAACTCTGAAGGTGACTATCAAATTAGGTCAGTTCACACGATCTTATTAACGCAGCACCTTTTTTCTCCACAAGAGGGCAGTCTTAGTCCACCTGATCTGTGTAATAAAATTTAAGTTATTTCAGACACTGTTTTTGTATACTGACTGCAGTCAAAGCTTGGTTAAGAATGTAGTCTGAGATCAAATAAATGCATAATGCATCTGAAGTTCATGAATTATGCAGATTTCTTTATTCAAATAGGTGTCGCCATTCAAACAGAAAATAACCAGTCAACCTTTTAAAACAAACAAACTGATGGTTTGTGCTTTTAAACATGGGAATGGGTAATTAATGCCATAAAGTTGGGATGGAATAACATTTACCCGAGCACATCCTATACTCAGGTTCGTATCCAGTTAAGTTATCCACATTCATCCCGGAAGTTTAAGTAATGCATATATATGTGTGTGTGTGTGTGTGTGTGTGTGTGTGTGTATGTATGTATGTATGTATGCGTTACACCTGATGAGTTGTGCTATATAGCAAAAATGATTCCTTAGTGTTTGTATACTGTATGCACAAACTGTCATTGTCTCTTACTGGAACGACACAAGTTTATGTAGCAAAATCCTATTTTATGTTTTAGTTGCACTTTATTTTGAAAGCAATAGCCGGAAGTGCTATGTGGAGCTGGATTGTGCGGAAAGTACTCAGGCGGCTAGTTGCCTGTCTAGTCTATCCCTGTCAACAATACTGCAACCTGAGACGGGATAGCCAGCCAGCCAGTTGGCTAGCTAAGTAAACCAGCTAAGTTAGCTGCTCTGCTAACCAACTGTCACGACTCGTAATTTTTCCCTTAAGTTGGCGGGATACACTGTGTTAGAAGTTGTTTCGACAAGCGTGGAGGGAAAGCTGACTTTATAGTTTGGTAAGTTGTCTGCAGTTGGGATCAAACAGGCAGCGAAAGACAGGTTCAGACAGTGTTTCCATTTTGTGAGTCCAGCTTCTTGAGTTGTTAGCTTACGGTTGCTAGCCAGCGAGCTGCTTAAGCGTTTGTCTTCCTTCTTGTTTGAAGTCTGTGGGAATTCCCAAACAGCTGAATGCAACACGCTCGTTCAATGCGTCTGCACACTTCTGTTTTTTTTTTCCCGTTCTCCTTCTGTACGTTAAATGTGCCTCCCTGCTGTTGGGAGCAAGCCAACTCTTATCTGTCGCTAAACTGGACCGGGCACTGTCGAGGTAATTTAGGTGAGCAGACACGACATGAGGAAGCATTAACACTTGTTGCTGAGATGGAAAACTACCAAACTTAGAAAGCTCATTTATTAGCATTGTTGTTTAGATTTAGTTGTATCATTGTGTGTGTGTGTGTGTGTGTGTGTGTGTGTGTGTGTGTGTAAGTGGTTGGGATGCTTGGTTTTCTGTAGCATCCAGTAGGTCCACATTAAATCTGGGTTATGGTTTACTGTGATATGAAACTGTGGTTACCTGCTTCACTGTTGTAAGTTGCTTTTATCAAGATCACCTAAAAACCTGAGCCTACTACATTATGTCCATAATAATACAGCAAAATATTACAGCCAGGCTAAACTCAGTCTAAAGTTTTCTTAGAGAACAGTATCGCATATTTCACTGTTAAAGTCCAGTGAAAGCCTGTGGATTGTGATGTATATTTTATGTGACTTTACCATAGGTGAGAACTAAATTGCGGTAATGCTCATCTTCTTTTAGTTGTTCTGTTGTCTGCGTAAGGAAATTTCCTCTGCATAACTGGCTTAGCCGGGTTATTGACTCATTGTCTTTAAAAAGTTAAAGACAGTAAGTGAGTCAGGGCTAAAACAAAACAAAATGCCTCCATGCCCTGTGCCCTACTGTCCTGCACGTATACTCTGAAATATGTCTCTAAAAACGCAGGATCTCTTCAAAGTTGACTATTTAACATCTCCGGCTTGAAGAAATGCTCTTTTCAATTGTTATGTGAGGCTTGCAGTAATGAGTCGGCGTAGGATACTCGGTGGTGGTGTGTCTAAGCCTATATAAGGCAGACGGCTCCTTAATCCCCGCTGTGCTGCTCGTCCCACCATCACAGTGGATGTTTGGCATTCCATCTCAGCGAAGGTGTTTCCTGCCACTATCTAAAGTTCACGTTTTCAGCATTTTCAACAGTCTCTGTTAGTCAAGCGCAAGCCTTTGTGGCTCTGCTTCCTTGTCTGTCCAGTTTTTATGTTTGTATATTTTTTTTTCTTTTTCTTTTATGAATCATGGACTTGCCCACTGAGTATTTGGAGCTTATCAGCTGATGTGCTTGATAAGACGCACAACGACAGGGGCGATCATGTAAAGACGTGACTGGCACAGAAAAGGACACCAAACAGCAATGTTTATACTTCCAACATTTGCTGATTGAAGGCATTTAGATGCAGTAGTGTGAGGACTGCATTGGCGATGGCGTGCTTGTACTGATCGAGGACATAATGCAAATATAAGAACGGGAAATAACTAGCATATACGAGAGCAGAGTTGATGACCTTTGTTGTGCACTAAATATATATGGGTGTGCCTGTGTTTACTGAAGTCTGTGTCAGTGAAAACATATCATCTATTTGCTGCTTTTTGAAGGCGTGAGAACACCACAGCAACGCATTTGGACCGCCCTGTTGTATCCCTGCTGTGATTTCTCTACCGTAGCCTTCAGCACGACAGTCTTAACTAGTGAACAGCCTGTCTGCTTTGATGACGCAAAGTGTGTATCTCTTAGGCTCCTTCGACTCCTTCCTCCCGTGTGATATGACATCACGACTCGGTTACAAGAGAAGCTCGAGCTCTACAGCAGACGGTTGACATCTGGTCAGGTAGGATATTATATTCAGGATTTTGATCAAGCGTGCCATTATTTATATAAAAAGAAAATTCAGTTTCTGCATAGCAGAGTAACTCAGCACAACACGTGGAAAGCATTATCAGATGTGGAGAAGGAGTTTCTTAAAGGGCCTTTGTGCTCTTTTCTATCTTCATTATTGCTTTATAACAACAGATAAAGCTGTTTACCAGCATATTGTGTCAGAGATTAGTCAGTCGATCTTTAGTCATCTCATATTTATCACTAAACCTCCTTTTGACTGAATAAGCATTTCAAAATAGACATGCAGAAGTTCATTAGGGGTGGAGCTGAATGTTTGATGGATGGTGGTCTGGTGTGAGTTTGCACTGGAATCTCCCATTTACTGCCTAAGAATGATGTGCGTGTGTTAAAACCGAAGCAAAAAACAATGACATTGTACAGTTGTCCGGTTCCTCCTTGTGTCAGTTGCCACATGAAAAGTATGCAGTCCTGATCACCACTACACCAGTATCTCAACTTAGTCACACACATTTTACAAGCTAGTTTGATTGCACTGATAACGACAGCCAAGGAGATAACGTTAATGTCAGTTGTTAGAGTCGACCAACAGGTCAAACAAAGGCAACAATTGTGCAGGTTACAGGTTTTAAGTACAAGTAACATTAAAACATTTAAATCAAAACATTAAGTAGATAAACTAATGTTTAATGTGTCTTAAAATACAATAAAATACATTTAAATAGCCATTGGAAATATGTTGTAACTTTTCTCTGACACGGCTGCTGCTTTTTTCACATCAGGCATCTTCATATGTCACTGCAGAAAAAGCACAGGCACAGTAACACTGCTTTTGGGCTCATGGAAGCGTGAATGTTCAATGCATCATAATCACAGTTGATGTTATTAGTCCCACCTGTGCTGCTGTGTGCTAAGCCATTATTAAATGACCTGTGTCGTGTAAATGTACAAGACAAACACTCACCTTTTATTGGTGTCCGCTCTTTTTTAGCACTAAATATGTCCTGCTTTAACCTAACAATCAATAACCTTTGGCAAAATAATATACATTACTGTGCAAAAGTCTTGAGCCACTCATCAGTTCTTTAGATTTTTCTTGCAATGAGTTAGACTTTATTTTTTATTTTTTTTAAAGCAGTAGTTTTTGTTGAAGGTATTTCAAAGTTCTTCTTTGGACTTTGGCTGCTTTTTCACTAATTTTCAGTCTAGTGCTTTGTATTTTCCAAAGAATGATTTCCTCAATTTTTATTTTTTTTTGCATCAGCACTGACCTATGAATCATTTAAGAGTAACAAAAGCTGCCTGTAACTCATATAAACCAGTTTTGTGTCTTCACATGTCAGACAACTTGACAACAAACCTGATTTTCAGCATGATAGTGATCCCAAACACACCGCTTCTGCGCTTACACCTTACATGGATAGTGTTCTACTTTGGGTTTTTCTATCAGTCATGCATTGGCCTCCCCAGAGCCCAGACTTCAACATTATTGAAGCAGTGTCAAATCCTCTCGATAGAGAACAGAACAAAATGCAGCCAAAATCCAAAGACGAGCTTTGAATGTCCTTCAAGAAACCTGGAGAACTGTTTCTGAAGATTTATAAGAAATTACAAGAAAGCTTGAGAGACTTCTGCCTGTGGTTTTTTTTTTGTTGTTGTTGTTGTTGTTGTTGTTTTTTTTACATTTCAATAAATGACTTCAATTGTTTTCATAGAAAATTTTAAATAAAGATGGCTCAAGACTTTTGAACAATAAACTTGTGATGGAATATCATGCACTCCCAAGTTTATAGTAACGGCTAGATTAGGGGATTGTTTAAATCCTTACATTTTTAGATTTTGTGCAGGTACTTTTTTTGTTGAGGATCTCAGTAAGTAATATTAGTTTTTATTTTCTCTCTGATGGGGTATTTTATCTTTATGCTTAACAAAAGGTGTTGTTCAACAGGATGGCTGCTCAGGTGGAGGTTCAGACTACGGAGGTAGGAAGGACAGTGGCAGGAGGACGACATCACCTGACTCCCCTGACAGACTCCAGCAATAAGAGCCTCATTGACATCCCGTCTGTCAATCAGCCGCAGCTCATCGCAGCTGAACCAAACAAGCCTGCCCCAAGCGCCAAGCCGCGACTTACTCCCAAACCTTTTTCTGTGGAGAAAAATCCTACAATTAAGCCCATACTTGCCCCAAAGCCTCAAACTAAACCCAGACCTGAGTCCACTCGCCTTGTTGGATACAAACCAGAGCTTCCAAGCAATCCAAAACCACAGCAGCCGGTTTCCAGCAGCAAACCCAGACCACTTTTAACCAACCCCAACCGTCCTGCCTCTACCTCCTTTCGATCACCCACTAAGTTGAACACTGGACAGACAACAAAGCTAGTAGCCCAGCCATTTAAACCAGCTCCTCCACATGACACTGGAGGCCCTAGCAGACCCACCCCTCCTCCTGTGCCAGCACAGAGGCAGAAACTCTCAACATCAAGCTTGGCCTACTCAAAGAGCTTTAAAAAACTACCAGCAGCAGAGTGGTCTGGAACCACTAAAAAAGAAGACGAAAAAGGCCACAATGCACAAGGTAAAGTTGGAACCTCCCTTACTAGAGCAAAGTCCATGGGCTTTCTTCTTGATGCAGGGGAAGAAAATGAAGGAAAAGAAAAGGCTCAGCCTGAAACATCTGTGCCTCTGCGACCACATCCTAGAGGCTCCAAGCCCAGACCTGTATCAGCCATTTTCCCCGGCAGTACAACGAAGACGGAGACCCCGGTTCCTGCTCCTCGCTCGGCTGGGAGACGACCCCTTTCAGCTGATCTCACTTCCAAATTTGGGTCTATTGGTCTATCACTGCACCGGAAATTTCCTGAAGGAAATACAGTAGACAACACTCCAGAGGGAAAAGCACTACCACAAAGCAAAGAGGAAGATAAAACCTTCACGAGTACCACACCACAAAGTACTGATGATGTCTGTAATCCTATCCTCTCAGACCAAAGCAACAAAAACAAAGAAGAAATGGCTGCAAAAGAGACCGATGAAGACAAGCGCAGGGTTAGCGTCAAGTCTCGAATAAGTCTTTTGCTCGATTTGCCGTCTTCTCCTGGGGTAGCTGCCACCGGCCATGGTTCAGATCTTCGTTCTCCATTGCAGCCAACCCCTGAAGGTGAACCAGCAGTTGGTGTTAAACAGCTCATCAAGCAGCTGACAGAGGATACAACACCGACTCAGAGCCCTGTCCTTAAACCAGCACTGAAGCCCCGTCCCTTGCCCCTTGACCTAACCAAAAGGTAAGAGCTGCTCATACTGTCCATGTGCTTTGCTTTTTGTTCTGTGTTCCACTGTCATGCATGGCTTTTGTCTTGTGTGATGTATGTTCAATAGGTTTTCAGCCGAGAGGTCACCTGACCCTGTTTCCCTCACTGAGGCAGAGGACCGTCATTACATCAGCAAAGATCCTCAGAAGAGGGTAAGAGAGGGCGTGAGCTTTGTAGGAACTGGTTTCTGTTGGGCTCGGTCTGTGTTTAACAGGCAAATGAGGGTAACAATGAGAAACTGTGTCACCGTGTGGTGCTTGGAAAGTTTTTCATATGGTGTTGCTCAGCAGAGTTTGATTTTAGTGTGTTTGTTACCATTTCCTGTTTGATTGAAACCCATGCAATATAACATAAAGACGGAAAATACAAAAGAAGCACAGGAGAATGAGCAGTGTGCAAATAGAGGTGAAGCCTCTGACGCAGTTTAAACTAGAAGTGAAGTAGGGAGACACAAATTCAACTCATGCTTTAGAGCTATAGGTACTCTATAACTGTATACACGACTGGGAAATTCATCTTTATTTACCTGTTGAAAAGCACTTGCATTTCCAGTGGACCAAAGCGCCTCTGCATTCATGAGGAAATTTCTTTCAAAGAAATGGGACATTACAGTAAAGTGAATTGCTGCCATAGACATGCAAAGCTGTGAAACCTAATACTGCTGATACATTAAACATCCCCAGTGACTGCCAGTTATGAAACACACAAAGAAGAGATCAAATAGGAAAGGTCAATGCTGAGAGACTTTGATTACCACCTCTGCACCACACCCAATGAGCCCTACGTAGAACAAGAGGATGCCGTTTGTGCCCTGCCAATTGTTCTCTTGAACTCCTCTGTGTGCTGTACTGTTGAATGTTCCATTGCCAAGTCCCATTTATTCTGGCTTATGGTTTTATAGCAGTAAATGGTACCTAAATTCATAACTTATTAAAAAAGCTTTTATTTCCTTCAGAAGATTCCAGCTGAAAGAAATTCTGTAATAGCTTATCAGTTCCATAACTAGGCAATAAGTTGTGAGCATGAACTTAAGAATTCTCAGTATATCTCTTAATTTTCCCAGGCTGAAGAATCAGCTATCACTCCCAGTGACCAGAAGACATTTTTGGATTTAAAAGATTCCCAAGAGCAGCTCAAAAAGGTCTCCACGCCTGAAGGGCCTGAAGCAGGACAGACGTTTGTTGCTGTTTCCAAGGAAATTGGTGCAGGCAGTGGAGTCCAAACGGTGCGAGCATCCTTGTTTGATAATGTCGTGGAGAGGCACAGCGTGGTGTTGATGGATGATGGCTCATCTGTTGACACGGCCAAGGATTTGCTCAGCAGCACGTCTCCATTCGATAGAACAGTTACTGAATATAACGGGGCTTCAGTCATCGCTAACTACAGCCAGCCTTTATCGCCATCATGTTTTCAACCCGTATTACATGCCTTTGACACAGTGCAGGCTGTCGAAAAGAGTCGGGCAGTGAGTGTGAGCGTCCCATCAGCTCAGTGGGAGGATAAAGCCATGACCCTCCGTTCCAGACGCTCAGAAGGGAGCAGGCCTCTTCCAGAATGGACCAGTCCTGCACAAGAACAGCCACCTTTGGCACCTTTGATGCCTCAAACACAGCCACGATATCTGAGGATAGGAGCCTTACAGAAGTGGACCACTACAGGTCTCGACCAAGACATAGATATGGAGACAGGGATGCTAAAGGAATCACAAAGGGAAGGACAAGTGGCTTTAGATAAAGACAAGGAGAGACAAAGAGTGGCAGAACAGGAAGAAGTGTCTGCAGCACCTAAACGCTTGAAGATGCTGCAGGCAGACGAAATGGCAAAACCCAAGGCAACCTATTTTGCTTTAACCGGACAAATACAGGAGCCAGTTTCTCTTGGGGGCGCAGGGACAAACACTGGGGACATGACTAGCCCCTTTGATGACTTCTTAGGGATTTCTCTCCTTAGTGGCCCTCAAGGGAAGAGTCTTCCAGTAAGGGGGAGCCCGTCTTTAAATGATGATCCTTTTGGAAAAACAACTCCATCGCAAGAGCAAGTTAAAGATTTGATGATAAGAAGCCACAAGTCACCCAGGGAGAGCAGTTTAGCCTCAGATGGACAGAGTAAAGAGGAAAGGCTAGAAGCTGAAAAGAAAAGGGAGCAAAGGAAGGAGAAAGAAAGGCACAGGACTAAGATAAAAGAAATTGAAGGTGAAAAACAGACACAGCTGGAAATGGAGAAACAAGCACATTTAGAATTTACACGAATGAAAGAGTGGGAGATGCAAAGAGAATTTGAAAGGCAAAGACAGAAGTCATTTGAAAAGGAGAAACAAGAATTAGAGGAGAAACAGACACTTGAAAGAGAGAAGCAAAGGAAACTTGAGAAAGAAAAAAGGCGAGAACTAGAGAGACAAAAGGAGAGACAGCGTGAAAAGGAACAGCAAAAACAAAAGGAGGAAGAGCGGCTAAAACAGTCAGAGCGACTGCAGCTCTTAGAGCTTCAAAGACAGAAGCAGAAAGAAAAGGAAATGCAGCAGCTAAAAGAAAAAAAGGAAAAAGAAGAGGCAGACAAGATGAGACAGATCGCATTAGAGCAAGAAATGTTAAGAATAAAAGAGCTTGAAAAAGAGCGGGAAAGAGAAAAGGAGATGGACAAGGAGCGTCAGAAAGAGATACAGAGGGAGCTGGAGAAACGGAGACAACAAGATTTAGAAAGGGAGAGACAGAGACAGCTAGACAATGAGCAACAGGAACTGGAGAAGGAAAGGAAGAGGAAGGAGGATGTGGAGAGACTCAAAGAGCTGGAAAGATTACAGCTCTTGGAGTTTGAAAAGCAAAAACAGGCAGAGAGGGAGAGACAACAATTTCAGGAGCTCGAAAAACTGAGGCAACTAGACATTGAGCGACAGAAATTAGAAAACCAGAAGCTGAGACAACAGGAACTGGAGAAGGAAAGGAAGAGGAAGGAGGATGTAGAGAGACTCAAAGAGCTGGAAAGATTACAGCTCCTTGGAGTTTGAAAAGCAAAAACAGGCAGAGAGGGAAAGACAACAATTTCAGGAGCTTGAAAAACTGAGGCAACTAGACATTGAGCGACAGAAATTAGAAAAACAGAAGCTGAGACAACAGGAACTGGAGAAGGAAAGGAAGGAGGATGTAGAGAGACTTAAAGAGCTGGAAAGATTACAGCTCCTGGAATTTGAAAAACAAAAACAGGCAGAGAGGGAGAGACAGCAACTTCAGGAGCTTGAAAAACTGAGGCAACTAGACATTGAGCGACAGGAATTAGAAAACCAGAAGCTGAGACAAAAGGAACTGGAGAAGGAAAGGAAGAGGAAGGAGGATGTAGAGAGACTTAAAGAGCTGGAAAGATTACAGCTCCTGGAATTTGAAAAGCAAAAGCAGGCAGCGAGGGAAAGACAACAAATTGCGGAGTTTGAGAAACACAGACTGAGGGAAAAGATGGAAAGGGAGGAAGCAGAACGGATGCGAGTCATAGCCAAGCAACAAGAAGCAGAGAGACAGCGACTAAAAGAGAAGCAGAAAAAAGAGGAGCAAGAGAGGCTAAACTTGGAGCCATCACGTCTGAAACCCAAAATTCTTGATCTGGACTCTGTGCTCAGAAATGAACCAGTGTCTAAGTCTACTTCTCAGCGCAGCGATGCTGCAACCCGCTGGAAGGAGCCTTACAAGCCTAACATTCTTGACATAGACTCCTTTACATCTCAAGCTCAGCTCTCCTCTAATAATGACTTGTTTCCTTCATTGGGAATGCAGGGACTAAATGCTGACTTTGGGGGTAAATTACAGCCTACATCTGAAAGTGACGTTAGCTGGAAGATACCATCACAGACTTCAGTAGGCTTCTCAAACCCAGTATGGACGACGCCTCCTCAGGACCCCTGGGAGCTGCGGCCAGTTGAGATGTCTGTGGACCAGCCTAAGGCTGAATCTAGAAAACACGCCAACAAACACAGTCCAGAACAGCTCCTTCTCGATCATGGGGAACGCATCCCAACTCAACAAAGGCCTTGGTCTGCTTTCCTGGATGAGCCACCCCCTTTGGGCCCTTTTCCTGGTTCAGAGGTTAAAAGTGTGAACTCCCCAGGTGGACTCCCCACCATCACTCCTGCAGAGCAGATCTGGTTGCCCAGAGAGCTACAGCCACAGAAGATCAGGGGAGAAGCACAGGGCCAGAGGAGATCACAGGGGTCCAAGGTGAGTGACATAAATCAATTGATCAGTTCCAGAGGTGCCAATGAACTACCCGCCCCCCTTTCTACCACACTTTATTTTGTGATTATTGTAGAAATCAGGTTGTCATTTTCTTAGTTTGTCAGTGCAGATGGAGTCAGATTATCACACAGAGACATGCAGTCTGAAAATACAGGTCATTTTGTGATATCTTACAGAACAATCTGTTCTTGTAGACATACAAACCATCTAAAACATAAATATAGCTTCTCATGATGTAGGTGGTATCATATATTCTTCACCCTGTCATTTTAAAAGCTCACCAAGTTCCGAAAGCAAAAGCATACGCAAAATTCTTTTTAATATTGTTTTATTTTTAGCGTGCATTATTCTGTGTGCCATCATTCCCTGATTAAATTGGTTGGAGAAAAGAGGCTCCAGCTGAGTTGCCATATTGTAGTCGAGCTAAGTGACGTAGTGGCTAAATTAGTCTAATTCTTGCTTCTTAATAACTACAACAGGCTGTGTCGCCATCAAGCAAAATGCAAATGAAATTCAAGTGAAAAAAGGAATATTGATTCAGCACTGCTGCTTCTCTTTCATGATTCCTTAGTATTATCCTCATGTCTGCAAGATATCTAAGGAGTACTTAGATTTGATATAAAGTATTTACAACTATAATGTAGTAAGATGCCTCTTGCATCCAGTTAGATTGCAGTGTATCTGTGTCTGTTCAGACTCGTATAATACATGTAGTGAAGACGTTGAAGTAATTAAAGTTAAACGCATTAGGTGTTTGTGACAAAAGGTATTTGTGACTGTGGGGGCAACATTTAACCTTTCACCACTGAATTATTATCACTTGCATTTCTTGAGTCCCATATTTTAGGTGCTCCTGAGATACTGTGTTCACAAGAGGGTTAAAGCAAAAAGGGTTAAAGCAAAAAAGCTGATTCCTCAGGCCATGTCTAGATCATAATGATGTAGACATGGAAATGCATGCTAATTATTACATTATAAACCATAACATGTTTTGGTTTTAGAAACAAAAATCAATTTGTTGTTAGTTCCAGTTAGCCACACTCCTGTTACCTTGAGGAATTGTGCTTCTGTTTGAGCAAGTGGCGTTGCATTGCTGCATTGGTGTAATAGATACACCAACATTACAAAAACGTGGCCAAATTACAGTCACACTTCACAAGAAAGTAACAAACTGACACCTAAGCAGTGTTTAAACGTGAGTGGACTGAAGTTCACTTTATTCTGTCCAGCTTCCAGCATGACAATGAGCAGCTTTTTACTGTTATGAGGTGATGCAGTTGGATCGCGGTGTTCACTTTGGGTCCTCTATGCTGCTCAGGAGTTGAACAGATTGCGGTCTCGGAGTGTGTCACGACGATCGGTTCCTGCAGGTAGTGCCGTGGATGGAAGCCCTTCCAGGATGAGGAGTCGCAGCGCCCACAGAGAGCAGGACCTGCAGAGCAGGGTGAGTCAGGCTGCTGCTCATTTTCTGCACCATTTTATTACAAATGACTGTTTTCACTCAGCTCTGTGGAAACAGAGAGCGTAGTATGCGGTGCCTCATGCACTGAAGACTGTATTGGAATGCAGCTTGCTCACTTGACATGAAAATGCTGCTGGCCTCACATAGTAAAGAGCTGGTGACTAATGTTGAAAGCATGGACGTCCTAGACTCACCTCTGCCCATCCCACATTACATTCTAGGGAAGTGGTGCTCAAACACCTTCTCAGGCCTGTACGTCAGGATTGGATCAGACAAATGATTAAGTAAAGATTTTCACTGCTGATTTATCAGAAACCTGACAGCAGGGCTCAGAGAAACCTGTGAAGTGAAATGGCATGTAATGATTATGTGTTCTGCAGGTATTTGTGTAACCTTGCTACTTGATTTTGATTGGTTAGAAGTTATATTTGGTTATAAACTTGTAGTTCACCTCTGTTTTTATACCACTGTGAATGGAATAGCCTTTGCTGGGAGCGATAATGCTGTCTGTATATGTAGTTGATATTTCTTGGAAGACTTGATGGGATTTGTTTAAAAACAAAAGTTTTTTTAGTTTCAGGGATGCACTTATTGTGATTTTTGGTGATCAAAGGTCTCTTTGACCTCATAAAACACCTTTTTGGCTATAACTCTAGAAACTTTGCCTAATTTGTATGCTAAATTTAACAAAAATGTCTAGTAAGACAAAATGTTTTGATTTCAAAAGATTGGCGGTGAAATGTGGACAGACATCAATGTAAGCTGCTGCTTGACTGGTTGGTGGAAGCAACTTCAAGGTGGTAATTCCGGTTTTATATTTTTAAACATGTAAACAAATGTGTCTGCATGTTGTCAACTCTACAAATTACATGCACACTCATATTATTATTACATTTAAGGGTGGACAGTGTTTATTAACGATACAGGGTTGGGTTCAGGTTGCGCTTTGTCACTGACACTGTAATTGTAGGCTCAGGTTGAAGTACAGTCTGTTGTGCCTTATCATTACACAGGGAGATCAGATTAAGTCACCACAAAGGTCAAGGTCATTACCACCATCTAGTGGTTGTGTTTTAGTTTGCAAGAGTCAAGTGTTCCGGGTATCTGAATTACTCCTTGTTGCCATTTCCAGTGCTTGTTTGAAAAAAAGCTTTTCAAATGACCCTATGTAAATAAAAAAAGTGCACAGTTTTACATTTTAGCTCAGACAACTTTACACATAGTAGAAGAACCGCTGAATTAGATTAGATTTTTAAATAGTTAGAAATAGTTCTAAAGAATCGTACAGTCTGAAAGCATTTGTCTCTGTCAGTAGGCCACAGACACTACACAAACCTGCTGCTTGTGTTAATACAGATTTCTAACTAATAATGAGAATATTTGCCATCTGTCGCTGCTCATTTTGGCAGTGAATTGGTGTAAAAGTAAAGCTTTCCAAAAGTAATGAAACGGAATATTACACTGGAATAAGGCTCCAGCTAACAATGTATTCATCATTATTGGCTCTAAAACTCACTGTCATCCAGTTTAATTTCACTTTAGACAAAACAGCATCAAATCAAAAGCTCTGTCATTTTCTTCTTACTCAAAAGTAAGAAATGATAATGATAAAATTACACAATTGCTCAGTTCTGGATCATTTTTTCTGTTTGTTAATAAATTCAATATTTCTACTCAGTAGTGATGTTTTATTCAAGGTAGCAAGAATTCAACATGTCAACATTCAGCATCAGAATATGAGCAGAGCATCATTAACACAAATACTAAGGCTTATATGCAGGAGCATGACTTTAAAAAAAAAAAAAAGTATTTAGTAATGATAAAAAAACCCATAGGCAGATTCTTAAATCTAGTTAAGATGCTTAGCATATGTAAAATATCACAGATAGTGTTTAAAGCCAAATATGTGGGCGTTGCTGGACATCTGAAATGACTACTTTCCTCAAATTGTATTCACCATAGACTCAGAGACGTGAGGTAATAGTAGGGTGGTGACATCACTGGTTTAAGTGTGAGGGTCTGAGGCTGGTGAGTGCAGCAGAGCGGAGATGGGCACCGGGCAGAGAGCTGTGTTGTACATGTGGTCATGTTGTCTCACTCCTTACTGCCTCTGGGTAAGTGACAGCACCACTCATGTTGAATGTGTCTCCATCAGCCGTGCGCGTCTTCTCGTATAGGGCTGTAGGAACTCTTGGTTCATATCATATACAGTAGACTGTATGTACATTAGCCGCATCCTATTTCACCTTCTTCCTGTTGTTGCTGGTTGGGTTCCTGGCTGAGTAAAGACTGATGAGGTCAGAAGAGGGGAAGAGATGAGTCACTTCCTAGCAGATCGTTTTCAGTACGACGATGAGGAATATTTGGTCAAAAAGACATCAATAATATGTTGATTGTTAGATGTTTCATGTTTTATTGTATCACTTCCTTGTCTTTAAATCTTTCTTTTAAAACTAATAGTCTGAATAATATCAATCAAGTAAGCTTCAAATATTAAAACTGTGTGCTTTTCATTATAAATTTGCTGGTATGGCCAAAATACTTAATGTAATACTTTATCTTGGAGAAATAGATAAAAACTATAAATATTATAATTCTATAATTTCTGCTTTTGCTGTGAAGTAAAAAAGGAGATAAAGATAAAGGAGATAAAACTGCAAATTAATTATGTAACTGTAATACTTAATTAATTACTTAAATATTAAGAGAATATTGACTATTAATATTTAAACAACTTAACTATTAGCATTGTGGAAAATAACAAAGTGCAAATACTTTGTTACAGTACTTAAGTAGAATTTTTTAGGACTCTATGTGTACTTGAATAAAGTTGTCTGTTATTTTTCTGACAACGTTTTGCTTTTTAATCCATAACTTTTGACTTTCTACTCCTTACACTTTCAAAACGGGCTCATTACTTTAGGGGAAAGTCACTGCATGTCCTCACGACATTAAAGTGATTTGAACATAAACAGAGGGAAAAATAACACATAGAAGCCTTGTAAACAATACAAGCGAGCTACTTTTTACACCGAATATATTTCAGAGCTTGTAGTTTTTCACTCTTACTTAAGTAAAGTTGAATTGGTGCTTTCACCAGAGTATTTTTAACACTATTCGTAGAAGTAGCTGTACTTCTACTTAAGCCACACTTGATTAGCCACTTGTTATCAAGCAGCTAATCAAGGGTTAGCAGCTTGATTAGCCACTTGTTATCATTAGGTAGCAGGTAGTGGCTACAGCTAATGATAAAATGAAAATGGTACTCAGTATTGAGTATTTTCCTTAGGTGTACATGTAATTTTGAAGATATGGTAATTAAGGTGTGAGGACTAAATATTAATAAAGTATTAAAGGAGATAGAAGGTTAAAGGTTTTTTTTGTTGAAATACTCGTGTGTGGCAGTAAATTGGAGGGGAAAGGTATGTGAGAGTTTCTATGCTATTGAAATCTTTAGCAGAGCACTTCAAAGAATTGTTAATCAGATTACCTGTAGGGGGCACATGTGGACAGAGATCCAGATCTTAGGAACCCCTCTGCCTCAGTTTGCTCCCAGGTTAAGTCTCTGAAGTGTGTCAGAGTGGCCCACTATGTCTTTATTTAAGGTACAAGTTCACTGGCAGAAGGTGGCTGAAGTTAACAGCATGTGTCAGGAAGTGTTATTCTTTCCTTGTCTGTTGTGGTGTTTGCATGACTCCGACTCTGTGTGAGATTTAAACAAACACTGAGTTGCCTGTTGTGATTGGTGGTTTTGGCCACGTTGCGCAGACAAACTGGTTGATGTGCATACAGTGCAATCCCACTTGCCTGGAGCCACACCTGTCTTTTGTCTTGTCTCTTTTGTGCCCGTCCAATTTATCTACTGATAGCTTTCCCTTAATGTAATACATACACTTGTCCTCATTCCTATCTGATTGTATCACAAACCTCACTTTCTCTCTCTGCTCACATACGAAACCTCGTCTCTATTTTTTCTTTCCTTCTACATGTTGTCTGCATGCTTGCTGTCCTGGCTGTGTCACTCCACTTATGTTTCCTGCAGCTGAATCCAGCTGGAGCTACAGAGCACCGCAGAACATATATCACCCTCCCCTCTCCCCCCTCTGTTCTGAATCACGGACCTCCCATTCCCTCTCTTTGCCTCGCTCTTGCTCTCTGTCTCGCTCTCTTTGGCTCTGTCCCACACTCCCTCTCTCCACCCAGTTTCTCCTTGACGGTGAGTCCTGTAACACTCACTAAAGAGAGCAGCTTGGCTGACGCATTTTCTCCTACCTGCCCATACCTGCAGAAAAAGGCGAGGGGAGGGAAGAAAAAAAAAAAATTCCTTTCTCTGGATCTGACCTCTCTACCACAGCTCTCTTCAGTTTCCTCTTTGCGGCTGTGCATTGGTTGCCCTCTGGTTTTCCTCATGGAATACGAATGACTACAGCAGCTTTCTTTTTGCCACCAGCTGCCCTGCACCATTTCTGCTTGCAGCTTTTTGCCAGAAGATACAATAGTTGTGTGCAGTATGAAGATGTAGCCTTGTTGGAAGGGTGGGTGGATTTAACAACTTTTAATCAGAGCCATGTTTCGGGAGAAAAAGATCAACGCCAGCTGCAAGAGTGTGTATCAGGTCGGCTATAATTTAGGCTCACATGAGGACAGAGAAGCTCTCACCCGGTGAATTGGCAGAGGTCTCGCAGAGCACTGAGATAAGTGAACGTTTGGCCAAACAGAGAGTATATTGAGGTGATTTTATCATTAGTGCTCGTTGTTTTTGTACTTGATTATTTTTAGTAGTGATTTGTGTTCTTTAAGCTAGAGAACCTGTTGGAAGACAGTGTAGCAGTGTTTAGGTAAAACTTATATTAAGTGGTGACCTTTCCTAACCTTTATATGCCCACTTGGGTGTTGTGCTAGGAATATCACAGCAGACATATCTTGTAAGCATCGAAATAGACATTAGAAAGCTTCACAATCCACTTAATGCCGACAGCCTGGAGCCTTGAAACAAGAGTGCTGACATCTAAAGTGGGACTGCACTGCAGAAAGGACACTGAGTAAAGAAACTGGGTAGATTTTCTCTCCTGTAGCATTCAGACATCATCTGTGCTACAGTGCTGTAAGCAGCAGCATCATTACATTAAGCCTGCTGAGCTCTGTCATTTTCTCTGTCACCTTATACACTGCTGCAGTACTGACCCTGCAACATGCGTCACTGAATACATAGGCCACCATCCCTGGACTGCCACCTCTCCAGCATAACTAGACTCTAATGATTCCCTGCTGCTGCTCCTGCTGCAACAACAAGAGTCCCAGCTTAGCTCACGGGCTCCGTTCAGACACAGCAGGTCCCGTCGTTGGTTGGTTGTGATGGAGTATCTCGGGGGCAAGCTGTCAGTAGCTCAATCTCAGGTGTCAGGATGGGTGGGAAATGTCCGTCGCTCCCTTCACGGGGCACTCAGCTTTTTGTCCACCTCGGCGGAGAGGGGAGGCAGGGGAGAGGACGATACCGGGGACTTCAAGAGAACCAACTCCCTGCGCTCCCTGGCCTCCCGCAGCAGGGAGTCCTTCCGCAGGTTTTCTCTGCGCAGCCAGCAACGCCTGTCCTTACGCAGACGCACGGCACCCAACACCCCCACTGCTGTAAGACGCCACACATACACACACACTTTAAGTACAGAAACATAGCAGGGAAGCACTGATTCCAACTTTCATCGCTGGTGGTTTTGCAAACAGTGAATCGGTGTATCTAGAGATGAGGCACTAATGTGACTCATAAGTTTTACTTTTACATCTGTTGGTGATAAATAAAGCACAAGTGGAATTCAAGTCATTTCATAGCTATGTCCATGTCACTGTATTAACTGCTGCTCCTTCATCAAGTATTTGGTCTCTAGCCAAACATGTGAAGAACTTAACCACATGCTGCCTGATGCACAGCCCTGCTGCTTCTCATCTGTCGATTTTTGTGGATTATTCTCATCTCCATCTTGTTTTCTTTGGAACAGCGTAGTGTTTGTCTCTCTTTGATTAGCAAATCCGTTGTGCTACCTGTTCTTCAAGTGATATAATTAGACACAAGGACTGAGAAAAGGGCTGATAAACACTGAAATTGTAAAATATGTCTATATTTTATAATATATATTGTTTATTTATTTGTACATAATTTCTGTCCCTTGTAACCTGGTCTGCGTGAAGGACAGATTTAAAAGTCCCCGAGGGACGTGTGCCTTGCAGTGAAGTTGTTCCTATATTCATGTCGACGCCTGTTTGCTCAACTGCTGTCCAACACCTCATGAGTCACAGCACCTAAAGATAAGAGGTGTTTTCATGAGATCTGTGTTGCTATTAGTTGTGTTACCATGTCTAAAGTTAGTTCTACACATCAGCAACTGTTTTTGTGGTCTGTGGGAGTAGCATCCGCTCCCACTGACTCAGTAAATGACAGTAAATGATCCCTAATGATTGAAAGCTATTGAATTGATGAGAGCAGGCAGTGGATTTGAAAACTGGAACTACACATTTCTCCCAGAGCACAGAGAAACTGAAGACGGTTGAAAAAGCCATTACCGCTAGCACATCTAGACACAAGGCTTTAGTTTCGTGCCCTATTCAAGCTCTCGCTGCTGTTTGTGACACGTTTTTGGTCCGTTGTCTGAGGTGTGAGCTGCATATTACAGTTATACGTAATTATTGTTTTGATCTATTCATTTATTTTTGCCAGTTCAAATCAGTAGCAGAAATGATACCAGTATAATGTTTATTGTTGATATACTCATCCAGAAAACCGGCCAACTGGTTAAACAGAAAGTAAAGTTTTATTTTTTTTTAATTTATTTTAAACTTTTCATTCTCCTATTTCGAGAGTGATTTCTTTGCAGGTCTCATTATAAGGAGTTGAATCAGTGCTCCATGATTTTCAGTATAGCTGTGGTAGTATAAACAAATGGTTCTGCTCTGACATCTCATAGCCAGAAGTCACTTGTAATCTCAGATGACTTCCCAAAGTGATCGGTTTCCAAATCCCCTGACTAAGTACTCTGATATGCAATTTCTGTTATAACAGATTTTATGTAAATATAAACTGCTCTGAGTTAAAATTGTGATTTGTGAAAACATGGTATGTTTTATACCAAAGTGGTACGAATGTGGCCACCACAGACTGTAATTGGAGAGTTGAACGTAACCACATCACCCATTGCTTTGCCTTGATGTTAGACATTATGGTCTTTTCCGTGTAGGTGTTTAGGAGCCTGAAGTGACCATCTAATGAGTTATCACCCACTAACTAAGGCTGGTTACCAATAGAGTATGACCAGTTTATTTATTTTTATAATCAGAATAGTGGATTTTTAAGACAACATCTGTCCTTAAAACCCTTTATCTGTCAAGCAAGAACTGCACCGTAATAGATACATGGAAATTACTGCCAGAATTTCAATCACTTCAATCACTTGTGTGGGCTGTTGGTGCAGTTAACTGCTTCATAAACAACATTTTTTTATTTATTGACTGCAATAAAATGGCTCTAAAAAGCCAACATGGTTGAGACAACCAGTTCAGTGACTCATAACATCTCAGGTGACTCTTGGCAGACAGCTAGCAGTGCTAACTGAATCTGTTGGCGCCCACCTGTCACTCAGAGTAGCCACACCTGTAATAATGCAACCTTTAAGCAGTAATAAAGTTTGAAAGGGTGAAATATAAAAAAGGTGCATTAACACTTCAAGTACAATTTTCACAAAGGAAGAAAGTTGGTTGTTTTTGGGGTTTTTTGTATATACGGGAGGATTCCCTTTAAGAGGCAGACACAAAGGCCTATTCAGGGAACTCAAATTTTAGGCACTTCTGCTTTATTTTTCAACATGTTTGTAGCAGTTTCTGAAATTTACAAGATGTAAGCATGTATACACGGTGAAGGGAAACACATTTGATCTCAAACAATCTTCCTGTTTGCAAACCAGAAAAACAAACCCCAGACTGAAAGTAATCCTCTAAGTCAGGTTCAGCACACTCTGAGCTGAAATCTTAAGCCAAGTCAGGTTTCTTACATTCTTCTCTCTGTTCTTACGAACTGCTTTGTGCGACGGCGAGACCACGTCTGTAGGCAACACTTGTGTAATGAAAAATATATACAGCACTGTTCGGTTTTCCTTGTAGGGTTTCTCGTAATGTAAAACTTCTGACGTGCGGCTAAAGCCCATTTGCTGGCATGAGATTAGTGCTCACGGGAGCAGTTGTTTTGAATATCTTTTAGGATATTGATATTGATTGCTGGGGTGTACATGAGTGCCCGCCAGGCATATTTTCCCATTCCACCAAGGCCAGAGGGATTGAAGCAGATGAGAATGGAGCGGTGAGTGCTGTAAGTGTGATTGAATGTGTTTTTAGGGCTTTTATTACCCTGACATATATAAGATGGACAATGATAGTCATCCTGAAATACACATACACATTCCTCGATAGCATCAAATTGTGGTACAAGCTTGTATCTTAGACACTGTTTATGTAAACAGAATGACTATATCGAAAGATCTCTGCCCCTGATGTCAGACCATGAGGTAACAGAGCCCTTCCCTTTTCAAGAAACAGCACTGCAGCTACTCGCCTTTCAGTTAACTGCTGAGGACGTAACAGTCGCTGCTGCAATCGGCAGCCGGTGCACTATCAAAAAGTTTCCAAGGCCCTGCTCCAGCCCCTTCCTCCGCAGATTGTCAGTCAGACATATTTAGTGATCAGCCTTTTCTTTCCTTCATCCATCCATTCATCCGGGCTTTGTTATGTTGTTTCCCCTGACACACCCTTCCTGTCCAGAGGAAGTTGGCTATTGCTAATGTTATTAAGGAAAAGCCTTCCTCCTGAGAGCTATAGCTGCTAGACCTGTCAGTTCAGTCGGTTTCCTTCATCTTTTCCACGATTACTGCAAAGGTTGCATCTGTGAGTGTTCATTCAGCAAAGGTAATTAACAGCCATAGTGGATATTTTTTTTCCTTTTTTTATATAAATATGTGGCATTGTTTGTTTTGGGTGTTTAACCAGTACATCTGTCTAACCTGGCACTGTCTGTTGATTGATGGAGATTTAAGTCAGAAAAAGACACAGAAAGACTCCAGCTAAAGTTCAGTTACCAAGGCTGGTTGAAAGCTGCTATTGTACTGAATAATAAAAGCTAAGAGATTATGAATGAGCCTCTAAACAGCTTTACAACCTCTGCTTTGAGCACCCTGCCATAAGTACCTGTGTAAAGACTGCTCACTACAACATGTTCCAGCAAAGGCAGTGTTCGTCCTCTGCACTGATCTGCTGAGGGAGTGTTCTGGGCGTGTTTAGGTTGAATAGCACACATGTACACATTGCATTGGAATTTTTATCACCAGAACTTTACAAGGCCTATTTGCCTGCAGTGATAGCAGTGTACAGCAACATGAGAGGGTAAAACTGAAAGATGACATAATATCAGCAAGTGTAGCTGGAAGCTTTCACAATCAAAACTCTAGAATCTCAATATTTGTAGCTTCACATGCTGGATTATGATCACTGTAGACCAGAGAAGTGAAACATTTTACTGGCTCCGCCCAGGCGGTGTGTGCATTTTTTATCTTTGCTTCTGTATCAGAGTCACTCAGGACTCAGATATGCAGTTTTTAAGGTTAAGTGTTGGTGCTGTAAGTCCTTGAGAAGAGGTTATGCTGAAGTACCAAGTGCTTTCTCAGATGCAGGGAGTATTGTTGAATGCCATTCTGGCTGTTTTCACTTTTCCTGTTGGGAAGGGCTTCGCTGATGAATGATGTCCTGTGTTTTTTTTCCTCACTCTCACACTTTCTTCGGCTGTTTTGTTTTCCCTCAATCAGAATTTCACACAGTCACACTCTTCCTCATGTGCTCATTCTTACACCTGTTTTGCAGCACCCCTGCGTCTCTGCTCTTATATACACAAAGAAAACATTCACAAAGCTTCAAGTACGAGTGCTCTAATCTGCCGTCCGTGCTCATATAAGCACAACTACTGAGCTGCTCTCGCTGTTAAGGGGCCTGGGCAATTACAGAGCCAGGTGTATCAGATTTCTTTGTCCAGCCCTTAGGCAACATCTGAGGACGGAACGATTTTCTATTGTTTTGTTCTATATAGGCCAGGCTTATCAGTCCTTCTGCCTCTGTGAGCTCCGTGTGGGTTTGAGACAGTATGTCCTCTGTGCCCGCCTCATTAAAAGAGGCATGGTTCAGTAGGCAGAAAAAACACACTCGATCACCCAGCCGCCCACCACCATCTCTGTCCCCACTCTGGTTCTGTCTCCATTAACTCATCCCTTCACCTTCCATTACCCGTCTTACCACTGGTGGCTGCTCAAGCTCAGCAGCATGCTGCTCTATCAGCAACACTGTGTGCTCTTCAGAAGTAATTTTAGTTATGATGTCAATTAGCTACTATTACACTTTATCATTCATTAATGTTTTGTTGCTTGGCTTCCTATTAGGGATGTGAATGGTCCACAGATATTAAAGACTTGTTCACTGCACCCCACTGATTTTTAGCTATTCATGTCTCTCAAGCTGGTTGTCATCATTCATTGCTCTTCTGTTTTTTCCCCCTAGGTACAGCAGAAGCAAAGTGTCAGTGGTGAAGAGGAGGTGAAGGGCTCAGAAACACCGGTCCGTGAGACTGACAGTCAGTATGGGACCTGGGAGACGGGACTACGCACTGATGATAGGTAAATACACAATAAAAATGACATGCAAATACAACTAAACTAGGTAAATTAAAAATGTCTAGGCTACTTCAAAACAACTAACTTAGAAGAGAGGCCAGGGTTGGGCTGGCCAACACTCCTGCCCCACTACACAGCTTTGGAAAATGTGAAGGAAGACATACATTTTGAACTTTTAACTGCATTATTATTTCTGTTGTTACAATGGATACACACATTTTTTAGAAATGACATTTTCTGTGATGAGCTACAGCTACCAGAACATGTATTTCTTACAATTGAAGTCATTCAGATAAATTTCTTTTGTTTCCTACATCAGCATTACTTTATCATGTACAAAATACTGAGATGTCCTGCTGAAATTGCTCTTCTCCTTCTCATATTAAGGTATCAGAAGGAGTAAATGTGTACATGACATCCCTGATTTAAAACAAACAAACAAAGATATGGCCAATACTTGTACGACTGTGTGAGACTGCACTGTAAAATGTTCATTCAAAACACTTTGGAAGCAGTGAAATGGGAAAGATGATTTTTATAAACAGACATGTGCTTTAAGATCAGCATCAGACAAAAGGGATTTTTTTTTTAATTATTAATAATCCTACATTAAAAACCAGGAGTCAAGAGTTCAAGCAGCAATAGAGTGATGACCAGTCAAGTCTCCACAGGCACAAGCTCTCTCCACACCTGAAAAGGCGTGGCCTTTTGAGACACTGAAGGCCACACACCACCCAAAGACAAACGGCTGCCATTGCGAGACCAGCGGATTAGAATGAAAGGCAGAGTGATTTTTTTTTAAACCCTGACGCATTAATCTCTTCATATGTTTGCTGACATCGCACCGCCTGAGCTGAGATGTTTAATAAGTCACAATCTATAAAATGTTCGACTCTGACAAATCAGTGTCATTTTTGTTTATAAATGATTAAAGCCTGATGAAAGAAGAACTTTAGTTAGCATAATAGCACAATAAAAAGTTTAGTAAAGATCTTAAATAAAATCAAACGAGTTGATCCAAAATGATTAAATACTATGGTGATAATGTTTGAAGAAGACCAGAAAATCAGCGGCCCATTCAACAACACAAAAGATCGTTTACTTTAAAAAAGACGAAATGCAAACATGATGTAATCCAATAAATATTCCCTATGTAGCAACAGCATGCAGGAGTGAAATGTGTGTAAAGGTTTACTAGAAACCCACAGCGGAGCTGAAATAACTTCAGGTGGAACAACAGATTGTTCTTCTCGCTTCATTGCATTACTTTGCGATCCATTACTGACCTCATGTGGTCAGAACATAACATCACAAAAATACTGAGCACTGATGATAATAATAAAGGAGAGTAAGTTCTTAAAAGTCTGAACACACACTCTACACAGTTCACTTTACTAGGGTTCACTGTTTTCACTGTTGTCATGGTTTTGATGAAATGATGAGATCCTGTGGTTACTTAATCCACGCAGCTGTTTTCAGACATGTTTCAAAAATCTTGTTTATGCTAATCATCGACAGTCTGACACCTGCGACTCCCAGCTCAGAAAGTAATCTCAGTCCTTCACCGAAAAAGCCAACTCCAGCACACACACCAGGTGATGTTGCTTCACCGTTTGAAAGCAGCAGTCTGGATGGCCTCCCTCCCTCATCCCCACCTGAGAGCCAGCCGCTCTCTTTCCCTGACGTAAGTGCTAAACACAGCTCAATCCTTTTGAACGTTACCAAATGAGCCGGTTTAAGTCAGTAAAGTCTGCTCTGTCTTCACTATGGTGACACACGTCTTCTTTATTATGCTGTGTTTATACATTTTGTCTCGTGTTTTCTTTTTGTGTTTTGATATCCAGGCTCCGACCACCCTGTTAGATACCAGCGTGCTCCGCTCTAGAGCCCAGCTGGGGAAGAAACGAGCGCCGCGGACACGACCCACCAGGGCTACACGTCAGAGTGCTGCACAAGCAGAGGGTGAGGCAGGAACCACTGAGGATTGGCTCTACAGAGACTCCACAGGTTACTACTCATTACTGCTCCATAAGCCTTTGTATTTACTTTTTAGAGAGGCTAAAACATGAATAAGGTTCTAGATATGCAGACTCCAAAGTGCAGTTCTGTTGTCCATACATGCCTTTAATCTAGAGTCTCTCAAAAGTTCACCTCCCTCCCTGCACTCTCTTAACTGGCTCCCAAATCACACAAAGAACTTTTCCAACCACAACAACTTTTCCCAGGGAATAGAAGGCTTATGATGTTCCCCTAAATGCAATTTTTCCCGATAGACCGTGGACTGAATTCAGTTCCAGGAACATCAATTTCATTTATTCCAGGAATCTGATTCATAAGTCCTCACTGGGTAGTTGAAGTTTCAGGAAGTTTCAGTTTGAAACAGGAACCATTTAATATTTCCACCAGCATTTCGGTGCAAGTTGGTTTCCTTGTATTTTGTGGTGGAAATACTCGGGCTAATAAATTAACGTGACGACCAGGGTTGGTTCATTTTTGTTGAGAACAATAACCAAGGGAATAAAGGAGCTTTACTTGTTTTTTCCGAATTAATTTGCTTAAACCTCCCAAAGCTGAAGCCCTGTTGTGGAAATGCAAATTTAAAAATCCCTGGAGGAGCTTCTACACTTGCTGCACATAAGCTCTAGGGGGAGATTACAGGACATTTGGTGGAAAGTACCTGTTAATATGTGCTCACCGTTCGACAGAGGCAAAGGCTGAGAGTAAAGACGATGACTCAGACTCTGAGGAGAAGCCCAGAGGAGCTGATGCTGCACCGGCTGTTGCGTCGCAGCCACAGAGGGTCGCCCTGTTCCCTGGCATGGACCCTTCAGCTTTAAAGGTGAGCCAGGAACTGTGCGTTCACCTCCTGGCATTGTTTGTCATGTTGCAGTTTTATTTCACAGAGCCTTCTCTTATTTTAAACTCGCACTGACTTTTTAGCAAACTCTTTGTAATGCATCGCTTTTTCTGTCAGGCACAGCTGAAGAAGAGGGGGGACTCTGACAATCAAACTGATGGACCTGCTCCCTCTCCCTCCCAGCTGTCTCGCTCTCCCAAGTCCCCTTTTCTCCCCAGGGCAGCGCGTGTGCTGCCCCCCTCTGGCGGCAAAGAAAATGGGTAAGCAACATCAGCTGAACACAAAACGTTTATTTTATACTTGAGAGAATTTGTCGACTCATCGTTTATCTTATTTTGTAGCCAGGAGGATTCACCCCAGTGGCTGAAAGAGCTGAAATCCAAGAAACGCCTGAGTCAGTATGAAAGTGAGAGCTAAGTAAATAATAAGGTGAGCTAGGTTTTTGGCTCTTCTGTGTGTCTTCTTGTTTTGTAACAAATAAACAGCAGCGGTTCTCATACTTATCTCTGTCTGTCTCCTGAAGGTTGCCTTAACAGATGAATCTGTGTGAAACAGAAGCCTTAACGTTTGACCCAGAGAGTAGGAGGAGGTTGAATCTACAGCTGCTGATGATTTTCTTTTGGTTTTTTTAAACCCCCCCACTTTTTTTCTCTCTCTCTCTCTTCTCATCTGGGTCAGTAAATGTGCATGGTGCCTTTTTGGGGGGGAAGTCTCTGTCCTATGGAAAAAGAAAAACGAGCATGGAGGAAAAACATCAGGCTGGTCTGCTTACTCCATTTCATGCTTGAACACAGGGGCTCCAAAACGAACTTCACACGAACACTTTAAAGAGGGACCAGGAGGAGTCGGGAAGACACAGCACCTCCTTTTCCTGGACGAGCTTCATCGCATGCTGGAGGACAATCCAGCCAATCCTTTGCATCCAGTTTCCTCTTTACTCAGCTAATGTACAGGCTAGCCATGTATGTGTTATCTGTAGAGGTTGCTGATTGGAGTCACACAAACTTTGCCATAGGATGACATTTCAGACACTAATGATTTCTGCGTATTGAGAACAAACCTCCACGGTCTTGATCGTCCACGGGGGTGCTGCTCATGTTAGTATCTGTAATCAGGAGATGTTATATTTGTATCCTCATTGATTTAACAAAGGTGGAGAACTCGTTTTAGAAAGGATGCATCACTACAGCAGAGCTGTTCACTTTGATACAGTTACACAGCCTAACAGGGGTGCAGTTGCTGCATACTGTGTATATATTTTTTTGTGATTTATCTTTTTGTCAATGTGTAAGAGGGATGGGACAAACAGCTTTGTATCTGTCAATCATGCACACTCCTAATCAGCACAAACACACTCCTCAGTCTTTTATAAAAACACTAATCAGCCCATCTTCCCCTTCTTTAGTAGATTGTAGCTGCGAGCATCTAATTTAAGCCATACTCACCTACTTCTCGATCATGTCCTGACAATACTGTTTTTATTTCCCAGTATGTGCAATTTCCCTTTTGTTTTTGTCACTCATTATCCATGCATGTACAATCTTTGCTGTCACATCAGGCTTGGCTCTCGCTGACTGGTTCAGAGGACCTAGATGTTGACTTACACTACTCCAGGGAAGGGGACGGTTCATTCACTACAATGTAAACGAGTCCTGTAATGCACCAAACTAATGTGAACATTTGAACTTCAGCTACGCCTCATCTCCGTCTTCCTCTCCACATTTGCCATCTCCCTACTTTCTCCACGCTTCAGTAAAGCACTTTGTCACTTGACGCACTACAGCACAGACACCCACCCACCACCACCCCTTCCCCTCTGGTCTCATCTTCTGTATCGTCGGCCTGCTCGTGCAATGCAAGTGAATGTGTTGATCGAGGCTTCAGAGTGATTGTCCCTGGTGTGTATGTACATGGATGTTTTACTTTGTCATAAAATTCAAGGGTTAATTTTTATGCCCTTTTTTTTTTTTTTTTTTTTTTTTTTAAATTCAAAAGGAAAGGTCTATATTGCACTGTGTTGTACTGGCCAGTGTCCTAAAGTGAATAAATTCTTAATAAAATATACTTGACTTGCGTCACAGCCTCATGTAACATGAAAAACTGCATTCTTCTGGGTATTTCTTGAATCAAGTTACTTATTTTTAGTACACAAAAAAGGCACGAGGAACTGAATGAGTGTGTGTGTGTGTGTGTGTTTATGCTGAGTAGGGCAGTTTGCTGAATCCTCTTGGCTCTCTCTCTGTGTGCCCACACACAACGCCTGCTGGCAGCCAGGCAGATAGGCAGGGCAGCGTGTGCCAACACAGCTGCCTATTGAGAGGCAGCGTTACGGACACAATGTGAGCGACAGACTTGCTGTATCAACAGCTCCCCCTTTTCTGCTGTTGTGGCCAGAAATAAACCATAAATACCCCCCCCACCATCCCTGCGGTCTAATGGCTCAACCCCACCAAACACCAAGTGGCAGCGAAAAAAGAGGGACACTACCGCTTCCTAGCAGGCATACCCAGGTAAAAGCCTCCTACTGGACACATACTTATCAATCACCATGGTGTAATAATGCCATTGCAAAGGAGTTCAGTGGTGCTGCACCGGGGAAGACTCAGGTTTGGTGGAGTTTGTTATTAAGTATTGCACGTGATGAAGAAATTGTGTGTTCATACTCGAAAAATAAACTCTTATCAGGTAAATTATTACTGCTGAGGCTTAAAAAAAAGTCCTCCTGCTCAAGGATGTATTCTACAATTGTAGCTTAGACATTAAGCTTCTCTCGTGTGTGTGTGTGTGTGTGTGTGTGTGTTGTGTGGTGCGCGTCCATGTATGAATGTGTGACGGACGGTGCTTTTTCTATGTGTGTGCTGCTGCCAAAAAGTGGAGGAGCAGTGGATCAGGAGGATGTCGGAGCAGCAAAGTGCCCCGGAGCAGCTAGCTGCTGGGAAGAGCCAGGGTGGAGCTGGAGCCACATACAAGGTACTGGAACAACTTGGTTTGCTCATAGAAGAACTGCTCCCAGGGTTCACCTTTATACAGGTGTATTTCGCTGCCCAGCTATTGGTCACAGATGTACCTGCATCATCTGCTGAACCTGACAGTTTGAGTTATTTTTAAGCTCAGCCTATGTCATGTCTATTTTCTATATGGAGGCTGTTATCTTAAGCTCCCAGGGGAAACCGAAAGGAGTCTGTGTTAGTTTATGGAATGCCTTTTGTTTCTGTGTTTCCAGGTGGTGCTGTTTGAGTTTGAAAATTTCCAGGGCTGCAAGGCAGAGTTTTCTGCAGAGTGTAAAGATGTGACAGAGAAGGGACTGCAGAAGGTCAGCTCTGTGATTGTTGAGTCAGGACCGTAAGTAATGCCGCATGTGAGATTATTCATATAAGAAAATTTAGAAGATAACTTGTTAGGCAAGCTTGTCATGCTGGTAAACTCGGATCTTCTCTTTTCCCCTCAGCTGGGTGGGTTATGATCGGCATGGGTTCACAGGCGAGCAGTTTATTCTGGAGAAAGGAGAGTATCCACGCTGGGACACCTGGACCAACAGTCAGAACAGCTACTCCCTCTTGTCTCTAAGGCCACTCAAAGTGGTGCGTGACTAGTTCACATACAAAGCTCATGATGCAGTCACACAGATATGTGAAGAATATTTGACACGAGCTGTTTACACGTAACCTTTGCCCGTTGTGTTTTTACCTCCTGACACATTTTAAATGATTGATCTGATTACTGAATCAGAGTCTACAAACACACGCACACATTCAGACTACACCCTGGTGACATTTGTGTAATTTTTGTGTTCAGGATGGTGCTGAACACAAGCTGCACCTGTATGAGAATCCAAGTTTTACTGGCAGAAAGATGGAGATCGTTGACGATGATGTGCCCAGTTTGTGGGGCCATGGTTTTCAGGACCGTGTAGCAAGCATCAAAGCTCTCAATGGAACGTAAGATCCTCAGCGCACCCTTATCTAAACCACATCGCACTGCCTTCTGGGTGTTTTTCTGCGACACACCTCACATTTTGTCTGTTTCTCCTTCCTCCAGATGGGTTGGCTACATGTACCCAGGCTACAGGGGTCGGCAGTTTGTCTTTGAGCGAGGAGATTTCAAGCATTGGAATGACTGGGAGGCCCCCGCTCCCCAGATCCAGTCTGTCCGACGTGTGCGAGACATGCAGTGGCACAAGAGGGGCTGTTTCATCGTTCCCGACCCAGCTCCGGCTCCTGATCCCGACCCTGCCCCAGCACCTCCTGCCCCTCCTGCTACAGCTGGAGCCAGCTGAGCAGGACCCTCGCCTGCCTCCCACAGCCTTCCCCACGCTGCCGACAGTGCCTGCCCTCTGCCTTAACCTAACCACGGCAAACGCTGCTTGTGCCCAGTGAGGAGTGCCATGTATGTATCAGTGGCGAATAAAAGTTGTTTGACCTGGAGTTTATTGGTGATGTTGTACTTCAAGTCAAGGTGGAGATGGCTTTAACTAAAGGTTTGGAAAAAAAAATAAAAACACTATCAGAGATGTCACACTGACATCTATGTGGAGATAATGCAGCCTACATCTGGCAGATATTTTTCCTCGAGATAAGCTGCAGATGTGTGCCGCTTTCATTGCATGTGTTTTCCTATTCTAGTCAGACAGCTGAAAACCTCATCGAGCATTAGGAACACATGACTTATTCAATGCATATGTGGATACGCGTTTGCCTAACAGAAATGGAAATGATGTCATGCTGTATGTATGCTTGCTATTAAAACAGAGTGCGCTGCATTCCCTTCCCTTAGTCTTCATTGTGCATTTGGTGGTTAATGGTCACAAGGTGAACACTGAGAGCATGCAGTTACTCCAGTGTACCCTATTTAACACTATTATACTAGTGTTAAGTTCAGGTTTAGCATAATAAGAGAAAAAAAAAATCAGTCCAAATGTAAAAGCACACATGCATGCGGTTTTTAAAACAAAACACACTTTTCCCTCACAACACTGACTGGAGCATTTTCTCTATTTTTCTACAAAGTGCAAAGTTTTAATCATGTAAAAGAGGGAGAGCAGAGATAAGAGACACAGACCTGAAGTTTATGCATAATACTTGCAGAAAACATGCAGCTGATCATCAATAACTCAATCATACGCGATCATGAGAAGATTCTGGCAATTTCTGCCTCAGCATCGTTTCCCTGGACTAGAATTTTCACTTAAACATGAGGCTTTCAAACACGCACACACACACACACACACACACACACAAAACACATCTGAAATGAGCCACAAACAACCTCACTTTTGTCAGAAAGCAAGCAATTTTACTCAAGGATTTGTCAATCCTGTGAGCGTGCAACCGGATATTGAGCCCAGATTTACTGCCCATAATCGCATGAAAAACAAATTAACTATTGATTAGTCATACAATCATTTCCTGAGTGTACTGGATTACATCAAGTGTAGTCAAGTGAACATAACATCCCAACAAAACAGTTGCAGTCAGCAAGTCTTTAATCGACAAAGTCCTTGACTGTTTCGCAGACGGACCATCTGGCTCATAAAAGCAGCCAGTCACTGGATTTGATTGCAGGACTCCTTCGGTTCTAATGATTGGATGTAACTGTGTTACATTATCTGTCTGTGTAATGTGTTCCCTGAAAGAGTCGTGTTTGTGTTTTGGAAATACAAGTCGTATACAATATTTTCAAGGGTGGAACGTTTGTACAGCATACATCTTTATTGACTTTGAATATATTCCATCCACTTTGTGCAATGTACCAGTACCACTGGCAGCGGAGTCATGCTGTACCACAGGATGATGCTATCACCATGCTTGACTTTGGGTAGAGCATTTGAAAGACTGACCTTTGCTCCCATAACCATACCTTTTGTTATTGTGGCAGAAAAGCTCTCTGTCTTTGTCTTGACTGACCATAAAACTTCCAGAAGGCATTTAGTTTGTACATTTGGGCAGCTGCAAATTACAGTTGAGCTTGATGGTGTTGATTTTGGAGCAGGGCCTTCTTCTTTGGTTGGTTACCACTCAGTCCATGGCGAGGTAAAACTGGCTTCCTGTAGACAGTGACGCTGGGGTTTCAGCAGTTTCCGGTTCATGACAGATTTGATCCTTTGTGGTTTCTGAATTGTTCTAGGCCATTGTGAACAATTTCCTCTCATCTGAGGGTGACAGTTTGGGTGTTCTTTCAGACCTTGGCAAAGTGGTGTCACACCCGATTGACTGTTAGCTCTAAGAGATCTTCCCAGCTTGTGTAAATCTAGCTTTCTTTCTTAGATCTTCACTGAGCTCCTTGGACTTTTCCATTGTTCTGAGCATTGTCAGTCCAATGAGTGCTGTCAAATAAATCCTTTTTATGTTGGCAAAGACAATCTGCATACAGATGAGGACAGAATTATTTGCCACACAGTACAGAAAAAGTCTGGCAGAAGTAGGAACCAAACAATTTCAAAGAATCTGGAAAGAAAACTAACAAAGATGTACCTAAAAACCTCAGAACAACTGCCAAGACTCTAGTGAATGACTTAGCCAAACCAGCAATTGTACTCTGAAAGAGGGCAATCACTAGAAGCCTGCACGGGAATGGACTGCAACGTTATGGACCAAGAAAAACTCCACATATAGTGTCAAAGTTCGAGATTCGAGACACCATCAAAGCTGGTTGAGAACAACAGGGCTAAAGTCCTGTGGGACCAGCAGCTGCTGGTCAACCAACCAGACACAGTGGTGGTTAATAAAAAGCAGAAGACTGCAGTTGTGATAGATGTTGCAATCCCAGCAGACAAAAACATCAGGAAGAAGCAGCATGAGGGAGCAACAGGAGCAGAGTTGGAAGGTAAATTCTAAAATGGTCCAAAATGTTCCTGGTAACAGGAGCATTGGGAGCTGTAACAACAATACTAAAAGAGTGACTTCAACAGATTTCACGCACAACAACAGAGGTCTCTCTCAGTAGGGAACTTATTATAAGCAATTCAAATTCAATTTCTTCTTCTTTATTCTTGGACACTAATAAAGTTGCTTAGCATGATTCACAGTTCAAAATAATCCTTATTTATCATATACCGTGTCTTGGTTCAGCCTCATATGTCCCTTTAAGGTCCCTGAAAAGCTGCAGCTTGGTATTGTAATTCTGCAAAGGCTCTTGGCCACCGCTGAAACAGACCATCAGGCAACACCACAAAACCTCAAACCCAAAAATCTCAGCTCCAGTTCATCTGTTGTCCGTGGTGATGCATGCACATTATGATCTCATTAAAATGTTTCCTTTTAGCAACACTAACAATAAAAAGATCACCTCGATAGCACGATGCTTCATTTCAAGCATCCATTTGAAATCCTACTGTGGTGAAAGTACCGGTCTTAATGATAATAATAACAAACACACCTAATAAGAGCACATTTTTAGTAGGAAATCACTCTAGTTTCATCTGAATCACTGTGAACAATATAAAGTAGATGTAAAAAAATAAATAAATACGAGTATAGAGCATAAATAGAAGTGTCTAAAAACTTTGTCCCAAAGTATAAAAATGTTAAAGATGGATTGTTATGGAGCTGTTTTATTGCTCCCAGTAGATGGTCAGCAGGTTTAAGTCATAAATCCATTCTTTAGAGCTGCTGTCTTTCTTTGCAGCCAGCAGCATTACCATCTGCCTTTATTTGATTTGATTTTTTAACACCATACAGTAAAAAAATAAAATAAAATCAACTTAAACATATGGAAATGTTCAGCAGCATCTCTTCTGTTATTCACATCCCTCCAGCACGGTAAAACCCATCTTTTACCGTCCTTCTCTCTCTCACTCTCCCTGCTCATTGTAGGTGTGGGTCTCTTGGCACTGTTTGTGCTGAATCATGAGGATATCAAACAATGACTGGCTGGACAAAACTGACAACTAATGAAATAACTTTGTGGGAGTGTGACACTCCGGGGTGGGGTGGGGTTGGGTGGGGGTGCACAGTGACCCCTGATTTCATTCTGCTGGGCCTATGGCAGGCCGATCTGCCGGCCAGCTTGGACACTCTCGGTGCTGTTGGCAAAGTTTCCACCCCTGGGCGTCCCGTATATATTGAGCTCATTGTGCCATCACAAACACACTGGCACAGACAGGTACTGGTAAGGGGATCATGTCCGTCACGCTGTATTTTATAATTTTTTTTAATATATATATTTATCAGTATTTGTCTTCTTTTTGCCACTGTAATTTAGGTTAAATCTTAAAAACTTAGAACAATAACAGCAAACAGAATCAATCAACAGCTTCTCAGATTTTAGAAAAAGCTACCAAGAAAAAAAATTACAGAAATACCTCAAAATTATTCAGAATTATACTTTTACCTGTTTCTTTTCAGCATCATCCTTATCCATTCAATATGGCCACAGACCACCAGAGTCCTGCATCCAAGCAGCAGCAGCCAGGCACCAGTGCGTTTAAGGTGAGGGAGGACAGGCGCACACTGGCAGCGAGACCAGTTCACATAAGTTCACATGAAATCTGTGCACTCCGTATTTGCAATTGTTTATCTTCCAAAAAAACACAACTCCTTTCATGAGCTAAAAAAAGAAGAAGAAACTTTTCCTCTTTTCCAGCTGGTTATCTATGAGCAGGAAAACTTCCAGGGACGCTGCCATGAGCTGACTGGTCCCTGTAACAACCTTCAGGAAGCAGGCGTGGAGAAAGTGGGCTCCATACTGGTGCTGTGTGGACCGTGAGTGTGGGTCAGAGACAGACAGAGAAAACTAGCAAATGACCAAAAAAAGAGGGAATGGCATAGAGAAAAGCAATCACATTTAATGTGTGATAAGCAGACAACCAACCATCTTTCCAGCTGAGCCCCTGCATCAATCACAGCCCCATTTGTTGTTGTTGTTGTTGTTGTTGTTGTTTTCTGTCTTCTCAGATGGGTGGGATATGAGCAGGCCAACTGTAAGGGGGAGCAGTATGTGTTTGAGAAGGGCGAGTATCCTCGCTGGGATTCCTGGACCAACAGCAGGCGTAGTGACACCATTGTTGCATTCCGCCCCATTAAAGTGGTAAGAGAGATTTACAAATTTATACCTCCATCCCATAATCAGCTGCTTCACATCTCACCCTTGGCTTGATTTTTTTCTTCTTCTGATTTATCAGGACAGCCAGGAGCACAAGATTGTCCTTTACGAAAACCCCAGCTTTGCAGGGAAGAAGATAGAAATCATAGATGATGATGTCCCCAGCTTTCACGCACACGGCTACCAGGAGAAGGTCTCTTCTGTTCGGGTCCAGAGTGGCACGTGAGTCCATCCTCTCAGCAGGTGCTGTATATCATAGAAATAGCTGCCACATGCCCTTTGACCTCTAATTGGCTAACATTTGTTTCCCCTCTCTTTGCTTGTGGTGCACCAGCTGGGTGGGCTACCAGTATCCAGGCTACAGAGGCTATCAGTACCTGTTTGAGAAGGGGGAGTACAAGGACACCACTGATTTCGGAGCCCAGATTCCTCAGATCCAATCAGTCCGGCGCATCAGAGACATGCAGTGGCATCAGAGGGGTGCCTTTCATCCCGTCAACTAAGCTTGTGACTCTCTCCTGTCAGGAATCCTGACCTCAGCATCCTCTGCTCCCTTTCTGGCAACAAACCCTTTGACCTTCATTTACCACCACCATGCAGCATTTTGATATCAGCTGAGGCAGTAGTAACAATCTTTGAAGCAAACTAATAAATCCTCATTGCTTACATTTGACTCAATCATGGGATTGTCTTCTGTTTTTCCCCTCCACACAAGTCCTTCAGACTGCAACACCTGAAAAACAGACACCACCAATGCATCTAAACTGTGCTTAAACCACCAGAGTATATATGGGTATTGAGAAGGCATTACATGGGTTGGTTTGTGCACTGGCCGACTCCGACCAATAGGCTGCGCTGTAGGGTGTTTACTGGAGACGTCACTTCCTGTTGTCCCAGTAAAGAAGAGGCAACATTACAAGATGAAAAATATTCTCCTGCTTTAGCGTGCTAACGGTTTAATTTTTAAAAGCTATTATAGTAACTGCATATATTATCCCCACATTCCCCGGATACTTTGGTAAGAAAATGTTACAGCTCACGAGTTAGCTTAGCTTAGCTAGCTAATGTTAGACCACGTTTAGGTTTTGTATGTGTTGTACTACTCTTAAATGTGGCATGTCTTGAAAATATAGCCTGATAATCCACTAATATGACTGAAGTTGTGACTAAGTTATCCGCTTATTTCTTTGATTGAAGTAACGGGGTGTTTTATCGACTTTTATGTCGATAAAAATGAAGCTAATGTAGTAAGAATCCAGCGTATGAAGTAAAGTTTCTTATTCTTCAGGGCTGACATCTCACCTACCTGGCTATGTAAGGAGCTGTAAAAGTGTTTTTAAAGCACTTACTAGACCATTAGACTAAAGCCAAACTTTAAATTGGGATTTTCAGGTTACAAAACGAACATGATAAAGATCACTTTAAGGAGATCAGCAACGAGGAAGTTGAGCTTTGTAGATTTGTATGGCTTTGACATGAAATATTTAAAGTATTTGTTATATTAATTTTGGACATTATTGTTCTTTTAATAAACCACCTTTCCAACAGTCAAGATGCCTGTCCAGTGTAGCAGCTGCTCTGAAAAGCGTGCCGTGCTTAAACGTCCAAAAACCGGCCACTCTCTGTGTAAGGAGTGCTTCTTCTGGGCCTTTGAAGAGGAGATTCATCAGACCATAGTGTCAGCAAAGCTGTTCAAACCCGGGGAGTCTGTGGGAATCGCTGCCTCCGGGGGAAAAGATTCCACTGTGCTTGCACATGTAATGAAGGTCCTGAATGAGCGATACAGCTACGGCCTTGAGCTCATGCTTCTCTCGGTGGACGAGGGAATCACGGGTTATCGAGATGACTCCTTGGAGACTGTGAAGAGGAACCAGCAACAGTATGAGCTGCCTCTGAAGATTGTGTCCTATGAGGAGCTGTATGGCTGGACAATGGATGCTATAGTGAAGCAGGTTGGGCTGAAAAATAACTGCACCTTCTGTGGCGTGTTCAGGAGGCAGGCGTTGGACAGAGGAGCCATCATGCTTAAAGTGGACAAGATATGTACAGGTAGATTCAAATGACTGTGAAAATGTGAGCAGTGTTAGCTTTAATGTGTTGTTTTGAATAACGAGATGTCTCTGTTTTCTTTTCTTTTTTCCCTCTGCACAGGTCACAATGCTGATGATGTGGCAGAAACTGTTTTGATGAACGTCTTGCGAGGGGACATAGCTCGGCTGCGCCGCTGCACCACCATCTCAACGGACAGCGAGAACGAAGGGGTCGTGCCACGCTGCAAGCCCCTTAAATACGCTTATGAAAAAGAGATTGTTCTGTATGCTTACTTCAAGAAATTAGACTACTTTTCTACTGAGTGTATCTACTCTCCTAATGCTTACCGTGGCTATGCAAGAACCTATTTAAAGGATCTGGAGAGTGTGAGGCCCAGTTCAATCATGGACGTTATTCACTCCGGTGAGAACCTGTCTGTGCGCGAGGGGGTAAAGATGCCTGTCCAGGGAACCTGCAGCCGGTGTGGCTACATCTCCAGTCAGAAACTGTGTAAGGCATGTGTGCTGTTGGAGGGGCTGAACCGAGGTCTGCCAAAGCTGGGAATAGGCAAACACCACCGCTTCCATGATAAAATCCTCTCCCAGCAGCCACTTACAGAGGAGGAGGAGAGAAAGCTGAAAGCAGTAGACTTTTGAATCATAAATAATGTTGTTTTTTTTTCTTTAGAATAAATGACATTTGTTGTCTTTTATAGGAGAGCGATCAAATCTTATCTTTCCATTTCATATCATTGAAGTATTTATTGACTGTTTATATGGAATTTTAATTTGAAATGCTATGTAGACTTTTTACACTTTATACAAAAGTGTGTGACCAGCTGCTTTTGTTGTCATTTGCCATCTAAAAAAAGACATTTGAAGGTGCATTTACTTTATTTTTGTATGTCCCAGTGTACCAACCTTTGGGGAAGGGTCTGATAACAGTTATGGTCATACTTCAAAGTATTTTATGATCTATAATAAATGCATTGATCTTTATCTTCAAACTTGTCCAAAAAACTTGAGTATGCAGTCTGATTTGTTGTGCCTTTCATGATTCTAATGGTATAATGTTTATTCTTCTCTGAGGTTATGTGAACAGATATGCACTACATGATCTAGAAGGTTTATAAAAAAATCACGGTTGCTTATACAGCCATGACATTATTTGGGTATTTGGAGATATTTATTTTAAACGTGTAATTCCGGTATTTGGCCGCTAGATGTCCCTCATCACCGCCATTCAGTCGGCGCGCGCCCTGGAAAAGTACACACATTGGTACACACAAACTGCCGCGCGTTCACGAGAGCCATCCTGACTGACCAACTTCCAGGGCAGCAGTGCTGGTGAAGTTTGAAGGGGAAAAGTCAGATTTCACAAACCATCCGGAAGGTCGCCAAACAAAAAATTGACGCAGTCCACAACTAGGCAGCAGCTATGGACGATTTAGGTAAGTTATGAGGGTTTTTTTTTTTTTTTTCATATGTGGGTTTTCTGCCCCCAGTTTGGAGCGGATAGCAGGGTGGAGGGGTAGTCAACGTTACGAAGAGATTTTATGCTGGCTGTTTGTCCAATGTAGCTTTCTTATCCAGGGAAACTTGCGAATACATGACAGAAATGTTACAGTGACGAACGAAAGAGTGAATGTTGTACCGACTTGACTTTCTCCTCACACTGTTGTAAAATAAGCAGCCTAGTAGGTTAGCAGCTGGACATCGCTAGCCTTTAACTCTACCTACTTTTTAACTCTCCCTCTCCGAGGTGAAGCGAACGTCTCTGGCAATACCACGCCGCCCTGCTCGTCTAAATCAAGGTCTTTTTTTTTTTTATCAGTATGTGTGCCGGAGGGAGGAGTTATTTAATGACATTTTGACATTAAGCCTTAACATTACCTTCTCAACTTTTGCCCCAAGGCTACTCATTCCAGCTTTGAAGTGGTAGAGTCAACAGGCCTCCCTGTACAATGTGTGCTCAGCCCTGGCCTGGCTGACTTCTAGTGATCCTCCAGTGTGACAAACTTAACTTGCAGGGATGTATAATTACTTGGTATACTGGTACACTTTATCGTTTTATATCAAAAACTAAAAACTGAGGTATAGGAAGCGGAAAGATCAGGTCTGAAAACTGTTTGATTAGACATGTGCAAGTTGAGAAATGCTGTAAGAGTTGGACAATCAGTACATCTTTAGGGATCTCCTGATTGGGAAATTCTGTGCTGATACTGATAATGAGCTCATATTCAAACATGTGTTTATTTACCTAGCAAACAAACCTTCATCATAAGAAATAACTCTGTGCTGATGGAGACTTTTAAACTGTCTTTAAACATTTGTCACACACCAGATCAAACTGGCCTCTACCATTAGGCCGATATCTTGATGTATCCCTGACAATTTTGCACAGGAAAATATACAACATGTTTGTTAATGGCCGAATGTCATTTTCTCTTAGCTGCTTCACATGTCTGTCATGACTCTTTGTGCATTTTCTGTTTTTGTTTTGTGTTGGGAGACACTGTCTCTTAATAGAGACTGTAACTTGTAGCTGAGGCTTTTTTCAGTGTCTGTTAATATAACTGTTATTTCTGGACTGGTGTGGCATCCCCTTGTATTACTAATTTGATCATCACAAGTCATGAAAAAACAGTGATGTCATCAAATAGCTTGTGGATGACTTTAACTGGTTAATTTTATTTCTTTTAATAATTTAATCAGTTTTATGAATCCTTTCATCGGTACTACAGGTTTTATCTGCCTTTTATCAACGCCAGTTCTCCTGACGTTACCAGCGTCATCTTTTTTTTTTTTTCTTGTTCTACTTTGGCCCCACTTTTAACCTTTGACACGCAACGTCTGAGTTTCTAATTATGTTACACTTTTAGCAGCTGGCAGGTTTCTATATTTACATTACTAATTCAGTACTTGTGAAAAACTTGTTTCACCAGTCAAATATCTGTAGGAATCTTCTGATCTCTGAAAGTAGACCAGCAGTGAAATGGATTTGCGAATTGTTTAAGTGGAGAGATGATGGGCCGCATTTCCCATTTGTCTGTTGTGAGAATACCTCAAGGAGCCATTACACACTCTCGCTGCCTTATGAGGCTGAAAGGATTGATTGTTGGTTGAGAGGGAGCCTGTAGGCTCGCTGACGGAGGGGGCGAGGCTGCTGAGGAATTTCGACCATCACTTTCTGACACGGTCCAAGGCCGAAAACTCTCTGGGTCACGACTCGCCTCCTGTCGCTACTATCTGAGAGAGGGATGTTGGTTTCACATGTGTCTCATTAGAATATGGGTACCCTAGTAATTGCAGGCACTGTTTAAAAAATTTGATCTTTGGGGTTTGGTTGCTTAACAATCGCAGTCATCCCACATCCTCCCTAAATACACAAAAACAAGTCAGTGTAAATATTTTTAAATATCACATCACTGAGGTTTACTCTACTGCTATTTACCTGCACCTGCAGGTCCTGATATTCAGGGTCACTGTTTGAATACCATGTTTGTGTATAGTGATCTGGTGTTGCTCACTGCTCGAGGTAGAGAATTCCATCAACAGATTGTAAGCATTCTTCCCATTTGTTCCTCTGAGTCAGATTTTTCCAGAGGACCTGCTTGATCAGTGAGTTAGCACAGATCATACAGCACAAACTAGAGATGGGATCACAACAACCATGAGGCCAAAGATTTCCCGGACTACACCCATAATGGAAAATGTTGTTTGTACACCAGATGTAGATCCTTAAGGGGAGTTACAAATACATTAACAATGCAAAAGGCTGTGTGACGGGGGCGTAAACACACATAAACACCTGCCAGGGTGTTCATAGCCATCTCGGTTGTAATTACTGCTGGAGTAGGTGAATCAGGGGTCGTGTTTGGCCATGATAACAGACAAACACAGTCATACTGTTGTGGCTGGTTACCAGGTGGCAGCCAGGCTTAGCCTTCACTTCTGATGTGGCCAAGGGGGCGGCGACTCATGCAGATGTGGCTCTTAAACCACATGTGACGTAGTGTCCTCTCTGTTGGCTCTGTTGTGCTGCATTTCATGTTTGTGGGGTGTGTGCAGCTAACATTCAGCTCTCTGTGAATTCCTGACGATTGTGTGACATTCAGGCAGACTGACCTCACTCAGTGAGCTGAAAACCCCCTGTTCCACCTCTGCATGTTAAGAATGCGCATACTGACCTAATACGCACACATGCAGTATGCTCAATGGTCACAAACAAAGTGAGAATAATATTGAGTAACAGAATGTACTTTTTGCTTGCAGTTTCCCATTGAATGGTTTCTTTGTTAATTACTAGAGAATCAAACTGAAAGATTAGTGACTGGACACAGAAGGGAACTTCTCCTATTTACTGCATTCTTGTTAAATATATTATTTTAAAGTACAACAGAAACTATAATTCCAAGGGCCTAAAGGCAGCTTCTTCATTTTTAGACTTTGTTTTGCAAAATCTAGGGTCACTCCCCAAAGCTGTTAGTACTCATCATAGCTTTTTTGAATATATGTCCACTTACTCAAATTGAAACCAAACTAATGTTGGCAACCAGGATCACTAGGAGTCCTTTTGTTTGTTCGTCCACAGATAATGTCAGTATGTGTACACTCCCATATAAAACCTTGTTTTCTTAATCCAGGGCTGACCAAGTAAAACATTGACGCAGTTTCTTATGATTCTAATTTTCATTTACAGGTCCTTCTAGTAAAGCTTAATAATATTTAACTTTTAAAAAAACAACACTTTTTTTTTTTTTAATTTCAGAGAGACCACTTCATCCCCTGTGTAAAGCTTTTCAATTCAGTTTTACTTTATTTACATAACGGCAAGTTACAACAGCAGTCACCTGAAGGAGCTTTATATTGTAAGATAAAGACCTACGGTGATACAAAGAAACCCCCAAATATCAAATGACTCCCTATGAGCAAGCGCTGGGTGACAGAGAGACGATCCAGCAGGACCAGGCTCTGGGAGGGGCAGCCATGTGCTGCGAGCAGGTTCGTGGAGACGGGAGGAAGACAGGACCAAAGACAGACTTCTTGAGGCATCGCATCCTGAAATCCCAGCTTGTGCTGATTGATCAGTTCAGTCCTTGGAAAAACTGCAAGACTGGTTACATAATGTATAGGTCTTGAGGTTTTGTAGACATGACAAATAACTGTGATGTTACCTTGTCTACCATTTTTCATATGTAAGACCATGTGAAGAAGGCCCCAGTCACACAGTCCACAACTGGTCAGTAGGTGAAGGATTCCTCTGAAGTGATTGATTGAATGACTGATTGATAATAGACAACTGAAGTAGGCAGCTGTAGAAACCAGGGATTCTACTGGTATTTCTCTGAAATCCACCTGAAGGATGCCTGCGTAATCCGGACCTTGCAAAAATAAAGTCACTGTTTGTAACAAGCCAAAGAGAGACTTATGAGAGAAGTTTCTCTGTTACACAGTGCACAACACTTTCTTGCAACGATGTTACTATTTTTGAAACTGCTTACTTCATTCCTCCACAAATTTGAGAACCAAGTTGAACTTCTTTAACCTTACTGTGGCGGTGGAGCAGTTTTCTTTGTTTTTGTGTGTGGTTTATTTTTCCTTTTGTTTTTAAATGCACCGTCTATAGTTTAGCCATGTAGCTTAAGGTAATGCTAAAAAAAAGCTAGTTGCGGTGAGGGTACCACTACAGTACTGAAGGTGACATGAAAATACAGGAACATACATCTAGTCCTTGCTTCACATTTTTCTCAATTACTCTGTGACCTCAGTAAACACTTTCCTGATGTCTTTGTGGCCTAATTGCCAGTTTCAGGTCATGTTGAATAAAAAAAAGAAGCCTAATGTGTTCATGATTAGAGTAGGAAAGGAGAATTATGCAGGATATGCTTATTGGCTCAGTGTGTGAGTTACATGTCCGTTCCCACTGAGCATGTGGTTTCACTGTCAGATCCAACTCATCACAACCTATTTCAAAACACACAAGCTAGAGCTGACGAAAACACTCATTCAGAGGCTTCATAGCAGGACTTGACTTGACATCAAGTGACTGTTGACTTGTCTTCATTGGTGCCCCGTATAATCCAGAATCAAATTAAATTTTTCTTCTTTCCCAATGTTGCCAAGTGCTTGCTCATAGGGGGTCGTCAGATTGTTGGGGTTTTCTATATATTATTGTAGGGCCTTAACCTTCCAATGTAAAGTGACTTGAGGTTACTGTTGTTGTGATTTGGTGCTGTATAAAAAATAGAATTGAATAAGTCACGGAGAGAGAGCGGTTTTCTATAGGAAAACAAAGCTTTGGGTTTTGTAGCTTTGAAGATCGTCTACATGCGTGAAAAGCCATGTGAAAACTTAAATGAAAGGGGAAAGCCCTCAGAGCATTATATGGCCACTTTAAAGGAAGGATAAACATTGGCTATCTTTGCAAAGAATCTGAAAAGAAGCTGCAGAGGAGAGGTGCTCTTTATTGCTTAAAGGCAGACTTTAAAAAAGTGGGAGCCACTCGGCTTCGTTTCGCAGACATAATGAGGGCCATGTGGTTGCTCTGTGGAATGAAACACAGCGACACCTTATAAGAATGCCTTTGGTAAACACACAGTAGTCCTGTAAGATTTACTGTAACAATAACTGTTGATCACCTTGAAGAGGAACGCCTTATTCTTGAGACAATCATAGGAGTTGGTTGAGATGTGAGGCAGCTGTCTTAAATGTTTACAGCGTTTACGCAGCATACCAAAAACTCTTAGGTCTTTAGTGGTTTCTGTGTCCTAGTAATTCCACAGCAGAGTTAGTGTTACCAGACTAGCTATCATCACCCCTTGAGGGCTGCAAGGTTGGTGCATACCATCCCTAACCAGTGGGCTTGCCTGCTAGGCTAGAGAGAAGCTCCCGACTGTAAATCAGCCTTGTTCCCGAGCTCCACACCCATCCTGTTCTGGGTCTGGGGAAGAGCTGCGTGGCTGACCTCATCGCTTGGGAAACAGAGCCTGCCCCACATCCTCAGGAAACAGAGGAGAAAAACAATGAGCAGAGTCAGCGCTGGGGGCAGCTGGGGGGCCTTCAGTCTGTGATCCTGCTGCTCGAACAGCCTTTCCACTATTAAATGCTGTTGTACGATACTGTTCTTTCCACTCACAGCAGCCTTCAGTCCCTTCCTCTTCCCTCCCTGCCATACTGTTTCCATGCCTTCACTGTTCCCCACTCTTGTAACTTCTCTCGGAGAATAGTGCTGATTATTTTCCTAACAGGTCTGGGTAATGTAGTAGGAATCTGAGTCGCTGCTGTATTCTTCCAACATTACTGAAGCCGGGGACCTCCGGGGCATATCGGGGGTTTCCTGGCTTTGGAAAAATGGGCCTTTTGGGGGTGGCAGCGCACCTAGGAATAATTGATCTGTCTATAGTAAAGGCAAAGAGCTTCTACTGCCTTATGTAAGGGAAGCGGGTGCATTTTTCTGTTATTCCTGCCTATGTGATCAACAAAAATGTATTTTCTACTTAAGTAAATGAAATCCAGCTAAAAAAATATTACTGTCCTGTTGTTATTCCTTTGGGGGGAATAAGCTTGCTTATTCAGGGGTTAGCTGTCAGTAAGTCTCTGGAGAGGGGAATGTGTTTCCTTAAGCGGAGCAGGGAATCTCACTTCTTTTCTAAAGAGTAATTATGCTGTCATTACGTTTTGTTTTAGTCCATATTTTGTTACTAAGACTGAAACAAACACTGATACTCTGACGGTGACAAAATGATTTCCAGCTTTCTTGGTTCCAAAGTAAGAGCTGCAGTCTGTAGTAAACATGCTGCCTTCAGCAAATGTCGACACATGAGTTTGAGAGCTGCTCAAACCTGATGAAGTGAAGAGGTGTTGGCAAAGAAGGAAAAGACGACGTGTAGCATAATAATAATGATGATGATGATAATAATTTGAGTTCTATAAATGCTGCGTCATTTATATACAAGCTTTTCTTGTATGAACTGATAAGATTATCAGTAAATTGTAGTCAATTTTCTTTATATCTCTGCTGGGACTCTTTTCTTTGAACTGCTATTTTTCTCCATTCAGTAGTTTTTCTTTAAAACTTGATCTTTTTTCTTTTTTGCACATTTCCTTTTTTCTCCACTTCTCCAGTGTCTGAGTTTCATGGTTTCATCGTCATCAGGGTTTTCCCTGCATGCAAAATCTTCACAATTGTACATTTTGAAAACATGAACCTCTATATGCACAGTTTTATGAATATGGTCCCAGATCAGGTGATGTGGAGACGCTTCACCTACTGAAGCTTAAACCAGAGTGTGTCAGAGTTTCACTAGTGTTTGTGATTTTAAAAAACTGATATGAGGCTCAGCCCAACAGTTCTGTCTCATGTAGACATTTAAAGTGAAATACATCATAACATTTAGAGTAACTTTACTGCTGTAATTATTACTTTTACAGCTAAGTTTAATTTAATTTTTTTTATTAGTTATAAATGTTATTAAAAAACTAGTGTGAATGAAACGGTAGTAGGATTATATTCATACACAAAAGCTGACTTGCAACTACAACTTGATTATATGGGAAGATGAGAAAACCACCAAGTGTACATATGAGGTTAAAGTAATATAATAATTACTTATTCACAAAAATTCAGTTGGAACAGGTGGTACACTTTCCATATTTAAATAATTCTTCACATTATGACACTTTCTTTTGTCCCAACTGTACGTTCTTAGTGTTTAAGTCAAAGCATTAAGCCCTGTTAGTTTGAAGCTTGGGTGACTGGTTTCAGTCGGTGTTTAAGAGGGACAAGACGGTCTTTCTTTGACCGTTCTTCTCATCCTACCCAATTACACTCTTATAGCACAAAAGGCTGCTCACTGACATGCAATTTATCTACATTCATGGCTATGAATGTGTCCTCAGTGACTGGGGTGTTACATCAGTCTCCACGTGGTGCCATGTCATCTGATTTACTGGTCTGTGGGGAAGTTCTTTTATTTTGGTTTGGCGTTCCCTCCAAGAGGAGTGTCATCTTTCGGATATGGGATTGCTTGGCAGGATATTTTTAGATAGTAATCACCCTACAATGCTTTAGTCATTCTGATCCATTCATTCATCCATTGTCTGTTTGGGATCGTGTGTTGTGCTGTATAGACAGGGTGCGAGCCCCTGCAAGGTTTGACCTTTATTTTTCCCCTGGTCCACTATTTAATCAAGTTTGCTTTTGGTCCATTTTCTTTCATTCTCACCCACATTCCCGCTCTGTGGTTTCTACACAGCCTTCCTTGTCTGTCTCGCTGGCATCTAACCCTCCACCCCCTCTCCGTGGCCCCTGCCTGTCTTGTTTGATATAAATATCATGTTGGGTTGGCCTGATGGGGTAGGGTTTCACCCTGGGATTGTGGCCAGTTCTGCTCTTTTGCTCCCTGGCTATAAACAGGTGAGCTGTAGACCTCAGCGGCCCATCACCATTGCCCACATGTTAATAGAAAACATTAGGCAGCCTTGGTTTCCACCCTGCACGGTACTCTGTGGGCAATGGGCAGTACAAATTTTGACATCTCCCTTATCCTGGAATTCAAGGCATGCTGCAGTTAGTGGAATCCATCCTGTAATTGTCAACACATTATTTCATTTTCTGTACTGACAGATGGTGTTTTGTATCGGAGCACATTCTTCACAGGCTCACTACCTAGGATCCCGCAGCATTGAAGGAATGTCCTGCTTAAGTAGCTTTGATCACAAAGCGTCATTTAGATTCCAGTTGAGACTGGTTGGGTTTTTAAAATGAGTTTTCATTGGATTAGGGTGACTGTATGCTCCTGTTCCTGAGCCACCTTCCCTGCCTGCGTCCCTGCCTGATCTGCTTGCTTTTTGCCAAGTGGACAGAGGAATGTGTGGAATTCCCCCTGCACCTTCACTCCCATCTGATACACACAGCAGGACGATGGCATGGCTTTGGGTGGGTGGATAGGGGTGCAGACAAGACTGTACATGCGCCCACTGCCACAAGAATGTGTACAGTGTCCACATGACTTCAGTTGTTTGTTGAACATAATAAAGATTAGTTGGCACAGTGTGGCCGCAGTTGAATCCCCTGAAAGCGCTGCTGTTGGTTTAAATCAGCACATTGTACGAGTGAAGCAGTTGGTGCACGTTACACCTCTGTCCTGCTTTCTTTTCAGGTTGCACACTGGTGTATCGCTGCTTTAATCATTCTCATCTATTCAGAGACATGAAGCAGGCAAACCTAATACCTGCAGAGCAACAGGTAAAACACGATATGCTGTATAATAAATTGCCTGAGTCTCTTTCTTCTCCATCTTCTTTGTGAGAGAGGAGTAATGACATGGTTTAATCTTTAAACTGTTGGATGTCGAACCCGTTTCTGTATTCACTGTGAAACACAGCGTTTAAATCATAGCTCACGACTTTTGCAGACACCCTTTTAGATGACAGCTTCATTCTCCAGATCTTGCACAATGGACCATTGAGTCAGGATGCTGTTAGAGCAGAACTGGACTTTGTCCATTGTGGCTCCTACCCCCTGTCTGGAATGGAAAAGATTAGCCTGTTGCTTGGCTTACAGTGCATGTTTGGATTCTCGGTGTTTCTAACTCTTTGTGGACTTAAGTTTTTTGAGGCTGGCGAAGGCTTGTTGTCTGTCCTCATGACAGTCAATGCTGCCCTCGTCAGGGAAATGAGGAGCAGCAAGCAAGTTTAACTCCCATTTTCATTCTTTCTCCTTTTATGAGCTGCAGTAACAGACATCAGAGATGTGCTTACAGGCCACCCACTGAGAATGATGTGTGTGGATTACAGGCTGCTTAGTCAAAAGCCACAAAAGGATGTGTGATGGAAATTTTGGATTTTCTTTCCTAATGTCCTGTTTTCACTGTCAGAGCAAATTTAAGGTGCTTTTCTTTTCCTCAGACATACTTTCTACTTCTACTCTGTAACATGTCAGATGGAAATATTGTTTACTTCCCTAGAATGATCTCACATCTATTGTTACTTATTGTTTACAAATTCAAGTTGTTAACCTAAAGCACATAAATGTTTCGTGTCAAAAATTCTTCTCTAGCAGTTTATATAAACTGTCAACTGTTTTTTGTAAATGTTTTAAATTACCGGCATCAGAATATTTACAAACCAAACAACAGATTAAAAGAGAAGATAAATAGTTGAGATTATTCTATAATATAAATAATTGTTAACTTGAATCTAAAACAGAATCATTCTGTCAGTCAGTTCACTAGGTAATCGTTTTTGCTCTGGTTTCTGGCTATACTGGTTTCACAGAATAACATATTATGAAAATTTGACCGGTATAATAAAATGTACATTTATGTTTAAGTACAGCTGCATGGAGGTTCTTACCTGCATAACTCCATTCCCCTAGTGACTATCTGCTGGACTGTTTCCCTGGCTATGCACACAAACACATATGCAATGGAGGAAACATCAGACAGAAGTGATATGAAAACACTGGTCTGTGTCCATGGCCAAAAAGAAGAAAAAATGTGATTTATTGGGACTGATTGCTTGAGGATGTGTATAATAAATCTGATATCAAAGCAGCTCATAAATAATGAAAGACATTCGATATGTTTGCCCATGTTCTGTAACACCATCTGTCTGTGTAGTTAGAGGAAGTCTGTGTCCCACTTATAACGTTAATCCATAATGTTAAAAAAAAACAACTTCTTCTTTTTTTGTTTTTTGTTTTTTTTAATAGCCATCATGACTTGTACTATCCAAAAAGTGTCTACATTATGGCAACGGCTATACCTATATTTTCTGACAGTAACCTGTGACCTACATGCAACCACACACATGCACTGAACCCTGTCATATGAAAGAAACACAAACTTATCAGATCTACAGTAGCTATGATACGTTGCATATATGGATAGGAGCAGTCTAGCTGAGCTGCTGTGCCTATTTTTCCTTTATGGGTGTAACAAGTTTGGAACTGGGACCAAAATGACAACACGAGGAGCATGCTACTCAGGTGCAAACATTTAGCATAACCCCAGTTCTTTGAAAAGCAAATGAGGGTTGAAAGAGAACTGTGTATCATTAAGGCCCATGCATCATAATAATGGAGTTTATATGTTATCCAGTCTGTGACTAATGGATAGGTTTTAAAAAAAGAATGCTCCCTTGTAAAGAGCAATAGAGGTATTAACCAGCCTCAGGTTTTAGAGAATCGTTATACCCTGTAGTTTCCTGAAAAGATACTACTGTACTGATAATTGAACTAGTGTCACATTCAGAAAACAAACTCTGATGTATCAATATTGGCTTATCACAGTAAAATGTACTAAAATGTATTTCCTATTATGGATACTCTGTGTATATTTATCCTGGAGATCATGGTCCTGTGTCAGGCATACATGTGTAGTATCACCAGCTGGGAGCAGGAATAATAAGTGCAGAGTTGCTGTGAAAGGAGTTGTCTTATAAACTTGGCTCAGAGGGCCTGAGGCAGCATGGCTGCCCTCTCTGTCAAGGCTGTGAAGAACTTTCTAGGAATACATGGCCATAATTAGTAACCTAAGGCATTTATTTATTCATTTATTTTGATTTGAAAGGCTCTAAGCTGCTGCTTCATGACAAATGTAGATCAGTACCTAAATGCGCTATATTTCACATGACTCACCTTTGTCCCAAAACACAGTTGTGGTATTCTTTTTTTAATCTAGCGGCTTTGTTTCATGAGTGACAAAGTCAACTTCAGTGAGACCTTGCTCAGCATGTCAGCACCAGGTGCAGATTATTTTGGGCTGGTCATGATATTTCAGCACATTTGCACAGACATGGGCTACTCACAGAGCTTCCCGCTTTAAATAGATTAGAGCTCCCATGTGGTTTATGTCAAACTTTTCAGGGCTTGTGGCAGTGTCTGTGGATTGAGGGCTGTGATGAAGGGTTGAGAGAGAGTATATATGAAATTTGAAAGATGGAGACAGGTGTGAGTTTTCTTTTTGCGATATAGACCGCTCTGTCGCTAGAAGATGTACAAGATTTAAACTTTTGTCACACATTATTCTTGCTCTTGACCAAACACCTGTGGAGCTCAGATCTGTTGGTCATATTTTGCTAATGCATTCTCTCTCTCAAAGTTCATTTCAGCGTTTGTGTTGAGATAAGAGGGTACTGAGAGGATACTGTTTGGCCCTTAAACCACTCCCCCATTAGACTGGCAGCCTGTTATCGCTTCACGCTGCTCACACTCACACATTGGCACCCACACAGTCACAGTCCTTCATGAAGGATATTACAGATACAGGTGGAAAGAATGTAAGTACAGATACTGAACTTTGTCAGGATTTCAAAACTATATGGTTGTGTTGCATGTATGCGTTTCTCTCTGTGTTTGTGTATTTTATGCTGGAGGTTTCTCCATTGACTTCATTCGGGATGAATTTGGGATTTCGTGGTGGAATATTTTGAGAATTTGAATTATTTTGTAAAATAAAAACTTTTAGGAAGTTTTCCAGAATGATATGTAATCAGATGAATCTTGTTTCTTAACTTCTTTAACATTTTTTTTAACTTGTCAGCTCTCAAATACTTTAGAGTTGGATATTTTCCCTTTGGTTGCTCTAAACAGGCGCAAGTTTTAATCCTATCTCACCAGTGACTTGGTTTTATGTTAAGAGATTAAAATATTAACTCAGAAGAGGCAGGAAATAAAACTTAACAAATCCAAATCTAGAGAGCCAGTCTGTGCTAGACAGACAGGTGGTAAGAGCTCCCTGTTTCTTGGATATTTGGACCGTTTTCCATCCTGCCTTTCAAAGATATTATTCTTTGTAACAGGGCCAAGCCTCTGTAGTGTAACACTATGCAGCCAGGGATTGCGGTCTATTCTAGACATGCTGCAGATGGATGGATTGTGTGATGTAAGAGTCTATTTTGTTCCTGCGTTCCACCAAACACTCGCCAGGGTAACACTGTACCCCCTCAACCCTGGACCGGATTCAGAAACATTTTCTGTCTCTCTGCTTCTTTGTTTTATCAGTCTGTCTCACGAAGTTCACACTCAGGCTCTTGAAACTAAGACTAATCATAGACATGAACTGGATGCATGGCACACGGAGCTGACAGATCAAATGCGTGGTTGCTCTCATTGACTTCAAGTTTGTATCTTAATGTGGACTGTGGGGAAAAACACATTGCCAGTTTCTGGGGGATGTTTTATGATTTAGAAATTGGGTGTAGGTGTTGTAGTGTGCCATGCTGCGGTGGTCACATTTGGCCATGTACCCACCACAGCATGGATGACCTGTGAGGAGAAACCAGTTTTGTTAACAGGCTGGAATGAAGGGCTCAGACTCGCTGGCATTGTCTGTTACAGCCTGACGCCAACATCAGTAGTGACCTCAGAGCGCCCATCCATCCGTCTGTCCACCCATTTTGTTAACCAGTTATTCAGCAAGAGCTGCAAGGGCTTACAAGGATAACACACTATATCATCCACAGCTAAGGCCAGTATAAAATCACCGGTTACTCTGATATTCTCTGAGCTGTGGGAGGAAACCTACACAGACACTGGGAGATTATGTTTGCTCTTCACACAGAAGGGAGATCCCACTGAAGGTGTGATTGGTTTTTATGTTTGCAGGCTAAAACGTCTTGGAAAAAGACCTTTAGAATTTGTTTACCTTAGACAAATAGATCTATTCTGATTGTTGTTTTGGTTGGACAGATCATTTTTTATGTTCTCACTGTGCCTTGAAACATGAATGAATTGCATCTTTCAGACGCGTTGCTGGCAGACCTGGAATCTACTACATCCCACATCTCAAAGCGACCTGTATTCTTGCCCGACGAGACGCCCTACTCCATCCCTACAGGAGGACAGCCCTACCAAGATGTTACACTTCCACCTCCGGTCCCTCCTCCACCTTCAGCTGAAGCTCTGAACGGGTCCCTGAGAGATCAGCCTGATTCCCACCACTCCTCTCAGCAGGTAGATCTCTGCAATGTTTGTGATCTGATCTCACTTAGTATATCAGACTCTTCAAATGAGAAACAGTAAATGTTACATTAATTAAAAAAAAACCTCAGCAGTTACTGGTTGGTGTATTCTCTGCAGTCACTGGGTTCGGCACAGAAGAGCTCATGGTCAAGGGACAGTAGCAGTTCTCCGTTATCTCACATTGAAGAGGACCACGTTTACAGGTAACTTCCACACACTCAGGATGTTGTGTATATAAACCTGATTGCGTCATCTGGCATTTTCTTTAACTTTTAGTTTCTTTCGGTAAGTTATCTCTGTCTCTTTAGTTTCCCAAACAAACAGAAGACATCAGATTCCTCTACAACAGCCATGACTTCTGCATTGGGCAGTAATCTGTCAGAGCTTGACAGGCTTCTGCTGGAACTTAATGCTGTGCAACAGAGCTCCCCTTCATTTCCCACTACAGGTAGAGACGAAGGCTTCAGATTTATCAGTTCTAATGGGATTGAGCATCATTAGTTTCAATGTTATGTGTCCACAGAGGAGGCAGCTCCTCCCTTGCCATCCTGCAGCATCACTCACTACGAGAACGGCGGCACACCTGACATCTTGGTAAGCCCACCACCTCAGGAGAAACCAAAGAGGAATGGGAGGATGGAGGACGCCCGACCTACTGTGGAAAGTCTGCTGGATGAGCTGGAAGGCTCGGTGCCTTCACCCAGGTATCTCCACTACAGCTGGGGTCTAACTTGGCATTAAAGTCCCCTCTAATCAGTGTTGCAGACTTTTTGTTTTGTGTTTGATTCACTATACTAGTTCAGAGTTAGACACTAAAAACGGTCTTTATATTCTTCAGCAGAAAGTTTCTGAGACCTGGCAGAGTAGACCTGTGTGTTCATTTGCAGTTCTGTATTTTTATCCCTAGACTCTACTAGAATAGCTTTGCATGATTTGCAGATTAAATTAATCCTAATATATCTGATACAGAGTCTTTGTGTAGCCCCTTCAGTTCATCCACTGTCTCAAGATATTTTAGTTCTCTCCCTGTAAGGCCATGCTCCCTTTAGTCAACTTTCTTCTGATGCGCTGACCCTTTCAAACAAATGATGTGTGGGGCTTCTGCAGTCACAGAGCTTTATACCCGGATATTTGCTCATTTTGTCATTGCGTAGGACTTAAGAGTAGAAAAAATATTTGCAGATGTTGGGCTCTTTTTTGTGTGCAATTTCTCCCGTCATGCGACCTTATTGAAAAGGATTCCAGAAAAGTTCCACACAGGGAGGTATATATACTTAAAATGTATGTGAGAGTGTTGATATTGGGTCAAATGGAAATATCTGAGGTTTCTGAATGTGTATTAGCATTTACAGCTTCTTAACAAATACGTGCATTTTCCATGCGCAGTAAAAGATTGTGTAAGTTTACAGCAGCATTAAATGGTAGCTGTATTGCTTTGTGTGTGACAGCTGCCGTGGGGAGACTGAGACATTGTTGAGCAACACAGCACCTGTTTTGCTTTGATAATTAGAAATCATCAACTTACACAATTTTGAGCTTCACTATTAAAAAAAAAGTCAGTGTTTGCATGGATTTAATAATCACAATGACTTGTGTTTTCCAGCCCCTCCACTCGCCACAGTGACTTGGACACATCCTCTCAACAGCAGGCCAGAATTTCAGCTTCCTGTGCCACCAGAGAGCTCGATGAGTTGATGGCCTCTTTGTCTGACTTCAAGGTATGAGGGAGCATTGGAAAGGCTTTATTTAAACAACAAATCCCAAGCTTCTCCTGTCATGTTCTTCATGATTGCTTTCTTCTTCTTCTTCTCTCACTTGTGCTTCTCTGTTCCTCTAGCCTAGCTCTTTAGGCTCTCTGCTTGAACCAGCAGGAGCATCTTCCAGCTCGTGCCACACTCCAATGTCCTCTTCCATTTCCCCCATGGCTTCTCCTTCCTTGAGTCTGTCTCATCCGTCTGCCTGTGCCTCTCCTCTCTTCTCTTTACCTGCTGGGCTAGAGCTACATATAGATGAGGATGGAGGAGATGGTGGCATGTTGAGACCCCACCCTAGCCATCTCTCTCCACACAGTCCTACATCCTCATATTCTGCAACCAGTGAGCTAGACCTGGACTCTGTCATAGATGTCTCTGCCATCATGCTATCATCTCAAACCAAGTCTCTGCTAGTCCTCTCTCAGTCTGCTTCCTCTAACTCCAACCTGCTAAGAAGTAGCCCAAGTCCTTCCAATACCACTACCCCTTCACTTACCTCAGTTATCACTGTCCTGGATCACAAGTCCTCCAAGTCCCCAAGTCCATCTGTAGAACGGGTCTCACCCTCAGCTTCTGGAGGTAAATCCTCCTGTGCTCCTGAGAGTGTAAGCAAGGGTTCTCCTTGTTTTTATGATCTCGATGTCAGTTTCTCCTCTTCGTCTTTACCTACAACCCAAAACTTCACCCCTCAGGTCTCAGCCCCCTCACCCCTCCCCGTTTTTGTCTCTCTGTCTCCACCTTCAAAAACATCCTCACCATCTCCAGTCTCGCCACTAATAGTCTCTTCTCCAATGGCCTTTAATAACCACAACAGACAGTTGCTGGAGACACCACCTGCAACCCATACAACCACCAACTTCACTGTACAGCAACCCCCTGTGGTAGAGCCATCCCTGGATGAGGCACTAGACAAGCTTCTAGCAATGAGTTTTTCACAAAATCACACAATGGCGAATGTGGATGGACCTCAGCTGAAGAACGATGCAGAGTGTCTTGGCAGAGGAATGCAGGAGGTGCACGAGGAGCTCATCCTACCCTTGGACAGAAGCAGTGTCCAGCCAGACACTTTCACCAACACTTTTACAGACGATTCAGTGGACGGAGGCACAGATGGGAATGGAGACCTGGACTGGGCAGACGAAGAGCTGTCCATGTCCTTACATGACGGTCTGGATGGCACCATGACCCCTTACACTGAGAGGCTCTATACAGATGGCAGCATGACCCCACTGACAGAGGCCAGCTGGATGGATGAGTCCATGACCCCATCATCATGCCCCGGGACCCCTGACGTCACCCTGGACCTGCCCCTGCTTCAGACTCCCACTATAGACAGAGTCTCAGCATCTGGACATGTACGCTTCGCCGGCGCTGCCTGATTTTAAAATGTTGTTTTGCTAGTTAATGAGACTGATGCGCCTTTAAATCCCAGCCTCTGCTGCAAGGGTTTATCTTGCATGTTTTTTGAAAAACTAAAACATGGCATCTAATATTTTATCTGCTATTTTGACCACTACTATGATCCTTACATCAGATACGATTATGATTGACTAGCTTTCAGTGTCATCAGGGCTGTGATTGGCTTGAGCTCGATTCTTTTCATCCCTGTAAACAGACCTTGGAGGAGACGCGCCCAGTTACTTTAGCCAGGCAAATAAACCAGGCAGAAAAACGCTAAATTTTTAAGCTTTGATCGATATGTAGAAACTACATGTATTTATTTAGAAGAAAATGCCTTGTAAGTAAGAGGCTGAAGGAGTTGAAGCAAGCTAATTAATAGATTTTGCTTGGAAACTACTCTTACAACTAACCTGCTGTTTGGCAGCACCAGCACTCTGCATGGCACCACTGCATTTGTGTGAAGGACCAAACTGAGACCTGATGTTTATGTGGCTGCTTGAGAAACTGAAGGATGAGACTTAGATCATCGATAGCAGTGGCTTCTGCTGAAAGCATGCATGAAGTTCCTAATATGGGACTCCGAGCTCAGTGACCACTGCTTTGCCGGCACGTCAGTGACTTGAAAACGGCTGGTGTGACTGACCTGCTGCCTCAGTGCTCTGCTGTAAGTGCTTGAGCTTGTAAATTGGAGTGGACATATGATAAGGTGTTCGCTCCCTCCCTCCCTGCTCTTAGATAAAATCAGTTATTAGGCGCACTAAGGAGACTCCCAATGTGCACCCCATGTACCGAGAGGCTCACCTGCGCAGGAAGATGGGACCCATCATTGTAAACAAGAACTCTTCCCAGGACCGTCTCATAGAAGAGCTTCAGGGTAAGCTTGGGATCGGCCGCTCAGAACGGAGGCGCAAACAGTCCGATGATTGGCTGACGGAGGGTGTCATCGTCACGTCCAAACCTCAGCGATATCGTCCCGATGGGGCGGGCAGTGAGGTCGACAAGGTTGGCTTCAGTGTGCTTGACAGTTTCCACAAATTCTCCTTTCGCAATTATTTCACTTTTTGTTTCCCTTTTCTGCACATTTCCTGTCTCCTTCCTTCTGTTTTTCCTCTTTTCTTCAGATCATAATTCCCCCCGAGTCTCCTGTCCCCGTGAGGAAGGTGCTGCCACCTCCCTCTCCCCCTACCCCTCGTCGCCCCCCTGTCATAGAAGAACCTAAGCGACCCCTCCCTGTACAGCACCCCCCTGTCCCAATACCACCCCCACCTCCTCCACCTCCTTCACCACCTCCACAACGTACCCACCACATTCACGAACCAGTTCCTGCTCCACCTCGGCAGTTCATAAAAGCCTCACCTCCACCGGCTCCAGTCCAGAACCCTTCTACGCCTAAACCAGAGCCGCCTCCTCCTGTCCTAAAAACCCCAACCCAGCCACCAACAGTGGACTCGGTTCCCCCAGTTGCACCCAAAGTCCTGGTCTCTGTAGGCTGCCAAACTGAGTATGACCCCATCTTCCCTCCAATGCAGGCATGAACCCCTCCCTCTTTTATTCCTTCTGTTTTTCACACTTATTTTAAAGTTAAGTAACCCTAAACTTAAATATTTTTGTTACATTTCAACAGTAAATAACTATTTTCATACTGAACCATTTCAGATTATGGCCCAAGGGAAGGGTGGTGTCTCCGGTGGACCCCCGACACAGGTCAACAAGCTGGACAACATGCTTGGCAGCCTGCAGTCTGACCTCAACAAACTGGGCGTGCAGACAGTCGCTAAAGGAGTTTGCGGAGCCTGCTGTAAGCCGATTGTGGGACAGGTGAGATGGTTCGGTTAAGGTAATCTTTTGTCTGTAACATAAATAGATGTTTTCTAATCATGCTTTGGTTATCTGTTTTTTGTCAATTATTTTTTAGGTGGTGACCGCCATGGGCCGCACATGGCACCCCGAACACTTTGTGTGCACACACTGTCAAGAGGAAATCGGCTCCAGGAACTTTTTTGAACGTGAAGGACAGCCCTACTGTGAGAAGGATTACCACAATCTGTTCTCTCCGCGGTGCTACTACTGCAACGGGCCCATACTGGATGTGAGTCACTGCTCTCCACACATGTGGTCTCTGCTGTAGACGTGTCAGCCTATAAATGTCTTCAATGTCCATTCAGAAAGTTGTGACGGCGCTGGATAGGACATGGCATCCCGAACACTTCTTCTGCGCTCAGTGTGGCTCTTTCTTTGGCCCTGAGGGTAAAGTGATACAAGTATATGTTTTGAATCATACTGCTTAGCAGTTTCTCTCTACTTTAGAGTGGATATAATCTCTTGTCTCTTTCTGCTTTCAGGTTTTCATGAAAAGGATGGAAAGGCATACTGCAGGAAAGATTACTTTGACATGTTTGCACCGAAATGCGGCGGCTGTGCCAGAGCCATTCTGGAAAATTACATCTCAGCTCTGAACTGTCTTTGGCATCCCGAGTGTTTTGTTTGCAGGGTTAGTGTTATGCTTCAGTCAGGAACTTTTCTATAATAGTTTGCATGCCTTGTAAGAAAAAGAGTACTAAAATAATAACGTGTGTGTGTGTGTTTCTGCAGGAGTGCTTCACCCCATTTGTGAATGGAAGCTTTTTTGAGCACGATGGCCAACCCTACTGTGAAGTGCACTACCACGAGCGCCGCGGCTCCCTCTGCTCCGGCTGCCAGAAGCCCATCACGGGGCGCTGCATCACAGCCATGTCCAAGAAGTTTCACCCGGAGCATTTTGTCTGTGCCTTCTGCCTGAAACAGCTCAACAAAGGCACCTTTAAAGAGCAAAACGACAAACCCTACTGCCACGGCTGCTTCATCAAGCTGTTCAGTTAGAGAGTTAGGGGGAACGTTTAACACTGGCACACTTGGGTCAGGGCTAAAATGAGAGTCTGAAGCATTTCTAGCACAGGGAGAGTGAGAACGGGTTTAGTTTGTATCGCAGGAAGCCGTCTCTGGATGATGGCGTTGGAAGTGTGTATGGGCTAAGTATGTGCATGTGGTTGAAGCGGTGTGCTGCTTCGGCCAGACTAAATGTTTTTCATGTCATTCAGAATTATTATTTTTTTTTAGATTGACAGCAGTTTATTTGTGAAGCTTTTTATGTGTTGTGAGCGGGTGACTATATCGGATGAAGGTATATTCGGTCTTTAAAGGAAAATCTTTTTCCCCCCCTCCAAGACAGCAACTTTTCTCCCAGTCTACTTAGATGTGCTGAAACAAGCAGCTGTCTTGTTTGTTTTGAGTGTGTATGTATGTGTGTGTGTGTGTGTGTAACCCTCAAATCGTTTTATTTTTTATCTTTTTAGAAGGTGATAAATTGTTACTAAGCACACTGAAACTCTGATCTATGAAATGCTCGGTGTGTGGTAAAGTTACTCACTGGTTGAGTGCGTCATTTTAGAAATCAAAACAATGAACATATGGCAGGGAACAGGTGACCTGTTGTTTTTACACAATATAAACTTTTTTTTAACAAATGATCAGGATAAAAGGCCTTTTACGTTCTCTCCTCCCTAGTATAAAGTCAGATAAGGCACATCTTTATATAACTGATAGAGTTGTGTTTTATGGTGAAATGCATCTTTAGTGTCCCTTGACCAGAAACCCCTTTCTAGTATGTCATATTTTAATTAAAGGTGCATACTGTGTTACAAAGCAGTCAAGGGCAAACTGAGCATGGATTAATATTTGACTCAGCAGTCACTGCGGTGTTCACTCTTCATTACATGTGCTGCCAAATCATTCCTTTTGGTTCCTCTGAATTAAAGCGAGTCTAAAAGCAGTTTGTTGGATTTGCCTCGTACAGTAAAGTGAAGCTGCACAGAGATATTGGGAGTACAGTGTTTTTGTGCTACACTACCCTTACTGTTTCTGAGTACATCCTGAGAATTTTTGTTGTTGTTTTTTGTACATGTCCAATGCAGCTACATTGTAAGCATGTACATGTGTTTAATAACCACTCGTTAAAAGAAGGAAAGGGCTGCTGGGAAGGCATAGCGGAGATATTTGGATGTCTTTGCTGATATTACTGTATCGAGAAGCTGATGAATGTTTGTTTTTGAGAGAATGCAAACCGTACACACAACTTGCCTGTGATATTCCGATAACTATGCAACTGTGGATTAACAGCTTTGTATTTCAGCATCAGCATCTATTTCTTAGGCTGTCTGTGCCATTGTATCATGTCTAATAACACTGGCAAATTCAGCAAAAAATACTGAGAGCAGGTCAAGAGTCCGCTGTTCTGTTTTCATGTTATTAGTCTGTGAGTTTGTAAAAATGAGAGCCTGGTGGTCTGCTAGAATAACTGGTAGGACTAGGATGACTCGTCTCCCTCAGCGTCTGAGTAGCATCTACTGTATGACCACCAGGTTGGGGTTCTGTACATGGTTATTCATACACAGCAGACAGATTTGGCTTTTTGTCTTGTTCAGGGAATTCTAGAGCCTTAATTCTTCTTTTTTTTTTCTCACTGTATTTAAGATATCCTGTAACAGTCGTCTTTTCAAAATGACTTTCGTAGAGGTTATTTAACCAAAGCCATACCTTCTTTCAGTTTTTCTTGTCTGTTCACTTTGTTTTTTCTTTTCACTTTGAATGTCAATAGATACAAATAGTGAGATTCCTCTGTTCTAGCCTGATTATGCCAATAAATTCAGTTTTGGTATCAAAATGTCATCCAAGGGTCTAATTTATGCTAAGCTTTTACTTTGTGTGCAGCTGTTACCCTTAAGCTTTGCAATTTCCAATGCTATAATTTTATTCTCAGCTTCTAGAGAAGCGTTGCATGATTCACAGGTAAAAATGACCCTTATTTATCTTGGTACAGTCCCTCAGAGCATCCACTGTCTTACACAAGCTGTTTTAGCTTTCTAGTCCTTCCCTTTAAGCTAGCCATCTTCTGATTGGCTGAATAGTGCAGACAAAAGGTTTAAAGAGAGGATTAGTGTGGCTTTACTAAGGATACCTGCTCTCACTAAAATCATCAAAAACACTCACAGAGATTGTTTGTACACACGACGACTTCATTATGTAAAGTTTAATTCATCACAGTTACATGGATAATATAAAATAAGGAAAATCATCATAGGTCCGCTTTAATCAGACATTAGTCCAGCTGTCGAGCACCTCTTTCAGGATGAGGTAAGAGCCCTCTTCTTCTGCTTATCCACTTCAGGGTCACAGCTGGGTGATAGGCAGAGTACATCCTGGAGAGGTCACAGAGCTAATGCATAGATTATTCATGCTCACGTTTACGCCTTCAGCTAATATAAAATCACCAATGGGGATCAAGACACGCAGGAACAGAGGATTCAAACCCACAACCTTCACAGCACCCTGCTGTCCCTACTCACTATGATAAGGTAGCCCTTTTTATTTAAGAAATTCTACAGAGTCTAGGCAGAAGGCCCGTATTATTCATAACCTTCAGATGAGAAAAATGATGAATAAATGATTCGTTTTCGTACAGAAACCCTTTGAAAGTTCAGTGTTTGGGAACGTCTTTCACCGGTTGTGGGCGCTAGTGAGACATTTTGCACGCTTACGTAGACAAACAAAACAGAAGACGAGGAAAACCAAACCTCGACTGTGATTGGACGAGGAGTCACGTGGCTATCTTCGTACCCGGAAAGATGACAAATGTTTCTTTGCAAGATTTCAGGTGAGTCGACCAAATTTATCAGGTTTAGAATAGTTTTAAGACAACAAATTCTTTTTGTATCTTATGATTGTACAAAGCTCGTGTAAGGGTTGGTGTTCACGGTAGTTCCGTGTGGAGGCTATTTGTAATGTGGAAGAGCCTTTGAGCCATTGTTGGTCGTTAACGTCGAAGCGGCTGGCTCACTGTTTACACAGTTCGGCCGGAAAACGCTTTTTGCGATGGTCTCAGTTTTATATTTTGAACTTTTATTTATATCCTTAATACGTGAACAGAATTTGCTAAAGTTGAGCGCTTTTCTCTTTTGTTTTCACGAAATAAAGCAAGTAGCGCAGGTCGATGGTATCTGCGCTGACTCGTGTTGTTGTTGTTATCTGCCCCCCTCCCCCTCTATTGTGTTCCCAAGAAAAGCCTGTATTGTAAAACATGACTGGACTATCTTTCAGATCCCCATCACACTCTCTTTGAATGTTTATCCAGAACAAAACTGTTACAAAACAACACCAGTCCCTGCCATCAAGGCAGCACATATATCTGCTTTTGCAGTATGATTGGCATAGCTGTGTTTCTCGTACTTTCCTGCACGGTGCTCACTCACCAATCGCCTTCCTCAGCTTTTCACTTTCACTGTCTGTTGTAGAGCCAAGCTTTAATGATCGTTCAGCACGTCTCATGCCTGATTTCTTTTGTTGTGAACAGGACGTACTGGGCGGAAATGGCATCCTACTTTGATGAACACAACTGCGAGCCCACCGACCCCGAGGAGCAGTACCGCCAGAATGCTCTCCTTGAGATGGCCAGGTGAGGGCGAGCAAACAGAGAGGCTTTATTCTCATGTGTGCAGTGCTCTGACTGACTGTTGGTGCCTGCGTTGGTGTTTACAGGTATTTGATACAGGGCTTGGACTGGATCGATGCACGCTATGCTGGCATGTCAAGCTGGGACCAGAGGCTTCCTCCTCCGGCTGCCAAAACTGCCGTTCAGACCCTCACTGTCATCGTTATAACTGCTGAACAAGCAGGTAGACAGAACCATGACAATTAACTGCCCTGACATTTAGGTTGATGATCAGCCCCTGATCTGTGTAAAATCTACGTAAGCGTGCATATCACCTGAGATTTTGATGTGGCTTTTTGTTTTTCATTCTCACAGGCAGAGGTCTCAAGTGTCCTGTGTGTCTGCTGGAGTTTGAGGAGCAGCAAACGGCTCGAGAAATGCCTTGCAAACACCTTTTCCACTCAGGATGTATACTGCCATGGTTGGACAAGGTAACGCTCCCGTGTTTGTGCTTCTCTTTGAAATAGAAAACACACGAGCGTGACCTCTTACAAATCCTTTTTGCTTCTTTGTCGTCTTTAAACTTTAGACCAACTCCTGTCCGCTCTGCCGACTTGAATTACCCACCGATAATGCAGACTACGAGCAGTTTAAAAAAGACAAGGTGGGTGTGTTTGAGTGTGTCTTAACGTTTAACCGTACATTTATCGTGGCATTAGCTCTATATTGTTGTTTTTTTATTTATTTTTCTGATCTGCAGGAGAGAAGGAAACAGAGCGAGCATCGGCTGGAGGGCCTGCATGGAGCCATGTACACATGACGCTGCAGTGCTGTTGGGCAAGGTTGTGGCACGTTGACATTTTAGTTTAATGAAAGCTTGAGAAGTGCATAAAGCTGCATTCGCACACCATTTCAAACAGAGTGTAGTTTCACGCTCAAGGATGGGGAAACGGTGTGAAATATTTGGCAAAATATCAGCAAATCCTACATAAATTGTAATAATGAAAAAATGGACCACAGTAAAAAAAAACACATCGGGTTATCTGGAATGACTTAATGTCGGGCAATCGGGATGACTGTCGAGGATTAATGTAAACAGGCTCCTGTTCTCCCCACTCTGTTGACGTGGTGTGAATGCAGTGGAAGCAACAAGGTCATTAAACATTTAAAATGCTCTTTTTCTCACTAGCTAGGACCATTATACTTCCACATCCTGTTGCCAGCAGAGCGCTCTCAGACACAGCAGCTGCTTTTTCCTTTCCTTTAAAAAAAACAAACAAAAAAACAACTTTGTAGGCTATAAATGGACAAAATCTGTTCGTCTGTATTTGTTCAACGACCATGAAGTTATGATTTGTAATTTATGATTTTAAGATCTGTCGTCTGCTGTTCTTACTTCTTCATAAAAATAAAAATTGAAAAAATGGATTTTATTTTGTTTGTTTTTTTTAATCATTTAATTTTAAAAGAATCGCCAACAAGCTTAGCGGACGTCAAATTCTGGGTTGCCCATTGTTCACTGATAAATGCCCGCACCTTTCAAACTCCATGTTCGCAGTAGAGAACGGGCTTTTTTGTACATTTGCGGTCTCAGCAGATTTTTCTGTCTGTTCCTCATGCTGAGTAAGTTGATCTGTAATTGGGAAGATTTGTGGAGTTCCCCTTCAGCTGGTCCCATGATGTTTTGATTTTAGAAAAAACACTGGCTGTCCTGTAGCCTATCTGGAGCGAATATTAATAACACAATCTGCACAGAATTGGTTTTAATGCTCCTGAATCATACGACAATCTTCAAACTGCGTCCACGTCACAGTGATAATCTGGGAAACATTTAAAACAGGCTTTTTTTTTCTTTTTTAACCAATTATGAAGCTGTTTATGTCAGCTGCTCTGTCCAAAGTTGTTTCTATTTATGCTTGCAAATAAGTAGCTGGCCCTTTTTTAAAAACGTTAGAACGTATAAAACACTAACCATAGAGTGATGCTGTTATTATCTAACAAGTACGGTGTGCTATGATTAGGAAGCCATGTTGGTCTTTGTTTTAAAGGGAACTTATTGACAGCAGGCTGCATATAGTGTTACAGGAGTGGGTGCTCATGTTGCACAGTTAAAGTTTTAAATTGTGAGGTCGGTGTATGTACAAGTATTTCCTGTGAGCCAAAAGCTCAGACTGCTCTAAACACCATCTCAGACAAAAGGATCAGTGCTGAGAAGTTCATCAGCTGTCCATATGTCCCTCCACTATTAGCAAGTATTGCTGCAGTACACAGTGACGTAATGAGTCTTAGACTGGCGGTCAGACTTTAGTGACATGAGATGAATGTGTCGTGGATATGACGGACTTAAAGCTTCTCTAACTTTTCATTGGTTTGTGCATCCAAGCAATGACAAAACTCTTCACTGTCTTTCTGCACTTTATACATTACAGTAACCTGTGAATTATGATGGATCATGAGCCAGCTGAGCTACTACGTCACTGACGTTCTGGTTTTACTCTTAGCTCGGTATGACAAAGAGAACGGATCTCCTCATTACAGTCATCTCGATCACAGCGCTGTGAAGACAGAAGCCCCACCCACCTGCTGTCTGAATATCTGTTTGCGAGGGGCAGCCAATCAGAAGACAGTTGCCTTGATGAAAGGCAATCTAAAACTGCTTGTTTCAGATGGTAAATAAAGCTCGTGTCATTATCTCGAGTCTTGGCTGTATCAAAGCTCGTTATGAGATATATAAGGCTTTGAGCTGTAAATCAAGCAAAGCCACTCTATAAAGGCCATTACACACCAAATGTGTTACAACACGATGCATTTTGTGAAAAATTCATCCTTAGAAAAAAAATTAAAAAAAAAAAAAAAAAAAAAAAAGAGAAGGCAGAGAAATCATTTGAGAGTCAACTGACCAGGAACAGTCTGTGTATATTCAGTAACTGTGCACAATTTGGGTTACAAGCACTTTTGCCAAATGCAGAAAGGAAGCAAAAAGCAATAACTGCCACAAATTCATTCAGCATTTGGTGTGAACGGCTGCACTAAAGAACAGGCGAGTCCTAAAAATATTCTTAACACCTGACATTTTCCACAGTGTGAAGCACCCAAGACCAAAAGTGAAATGAAAATAGAAGCTGATTTGTAGAGTTGAACTAATTTTGCCGTTTATATAATGTTGTAGTTTACACATTCACCCAACAAGAGCCCCGGTCTGATCCCAGGAGGAGATCTGAATTCCTTCGGGGTTGTGTCAGGAAGGCCATCCCACACAGAAGAAATATAATCTTTAAATCAAAGACACAGCAGCTGAAAGTAACGTTGAGGAAACAAAGGGAAATCTGTGCGTTTAAAATAGTCCATGAAAGCCACGTGCTAATAATTTATCATTTTTATTTCATATTTGAATATAAATCTCTGTCAAATGAAAATACCTAAATGATAGACAAAAATCATACATATTTACAGAATTTATAAAAAACAAACAATTTGTGTTGACTTGATTTCAGGGATTTGTCAGACTCCGTGATTACCATTCATTTACATACTCTTCAAATTCAAAAGAAAAAACAGGACCAGTAAAGTTTTTCTGTGTTGCTAAAGTTCAAGACGTACAGTTCAGGCAGCTTTTTGTAATACAGTGTTCCTACACAAACAACCCAATGATCTGACTGCTTATTGAAGTGCACATTTGGATAGAAAGAAAACAAAACAAAAAACAAACTAATGAAATCCACTAATTTAATATTTGGCCTGTGGAAGATGGCATTATGCTATAGATGCTGTAACAGAATAATCCCAACCCCAATGTGAGGACTCAAACAAGCTGCCATTGGGAGTCAAACTGCATGACTCAGTAACAGTATGGCGAAACAGGTTACAGGTGAACACATGAGAAGAAAGAAAAAAAAAAAAGAAAAAAAGTACAAGATGTAATGCTAAAACGGAAAAGACAAAAAAAAAAAATTAACTCAACCTGGAGTAGATTTTAGTCTTTTTGGCAAGTTTTGCAAGACAAACAGGATTGACAAAACAGACACATGATTGTGCATCCTGTGTAACTGCATCCACTGTGCCGTTACACAGGATGCTGACACTTCTTAGGACAGACACTTGCAGACAGAGTCGCACACTGCCGACTCACCATCACATTAAATACCTCAAACGCTGCGAGATGGAGAATGTTTCACAACTGTATTCTGTACTAGAAGCTTTCACCTTCTAGTAACATCCAACTGACAAAAAATAAGAGGTAGGTGACCTTTAAAAAAAAAGAGAAAAAGAAAAAGGTATTGCTGGCATCCAGTGTTTCAGACAGTTTAAAATGACTCAACACTATGCAGAGGGCAGAATACTGTGCATCTGTGAAACACACCTCACTCACTCCAACATAAAGAAATGTAACCTAAACAGGCGGCATTAGCCAGCTGCAGTTTGACCAGTGGTGATGTGTGGCAGTCTGGTGTTGAGCTACTACAAAGATAACAACTTAAGAGAAATTGGCAACAACACAATTTAAAACAAAAACGCATCACATAAAGCACTTTGCCATCAGTCTACAGCCTGTATCATATGTACCTCTCCTGTGAATAAATCACACTACCTCGGGCTTCACATCACTTCTTACTGAAACAAAACGCTGGTCTATGAACTCAAATAAGGCTTCCAAGGGTCCAGCTTGGAATCACATGAATGTGCGAACAAGAACCCTCAAACGCCAAAGTCGATTCTTGTTTTAACTCACAAGCGAACTTGTTTTATCATAACATGGGCTTTAAATATCTGTCAGAAGCAAAGAGAGGGTTTGCGTTAAACTCATTATCACATGACTGATGGCAGTTATTGCGTGGACATCGGTGAAATAAAGGGTAACATGAAATGTTAGCATTTCAAAGAAACTGTCAACACATTTATGGAACGACATACAGGAGATGACGATTATCAGCTAAGGGTGATTGATTCATTTCCATGCTGCTGTCACACGAGGGACGCAGGCCCAACATACACATTTACACGTTTATTAAAAAAAAAAAAAAAATTTAAAAAAGTACCTTCACCATCTGCATTCAAATTATCTGTGCAACCAAACCAAAGGCAGGTGCGATAATTAATTTATGCCTGATTGATAAAAAAAAAAAAAAAAAAAAAAAAAAAAGCTTGTGCGCTCTCAAACTGTAAAACATAACGTAACGAGTCATTTCTCAGACATTCAGTGGTTCCTACCTACTACACAAACTCAGAAATCAAACATGAAATGCTCTTCTGTTAAAAGAAAAAGAAAGAAAGACAGAAAGAAAAGCGTGCCATGCAGAGAAGCAAAAAGCCGAAGCAGGTCGGCCACGCAAGGTTTTGGGTAGGAGTCTGGGGAGAAGGAGAAAACCATCAACAGACCAGCTATGCAAAGTAAAAAAATAACTAAAATAAACGTCTTGATGCATCCTCAATCATCCAGGAAAGTAAATCTCCAAAAGTTGATTCTGTTCATCTGGACGTTGCTACGTCCAGATGAACAGAATCAACTTTTGGAGAAAGTAAAATAAAAAAAAAAATAAAAAAAACTTCTCTCCCAGTCAGGCAACACCCTACCTAATGCAGAAGTGCCCAGATCAACAGCCACCGAGGAACATTCATGGCTCCAAACTTTCAACAACACTACAGGAAACAACTGTAGCAGGTCATGCCAACAGTGGAGATTTAAAAACAAAAAACAGGTTGAGGATATCCAAACGCCTCCTCTTCCTCCACGTGCTGCCTCTGTCAGCTTGGCTTCCTGTGGGAGCCCGTGAAGCACCTCTGCGGTGATGTTTCAGACCTTTCGGCTGGGCTGCACAGCTACAACATGGCTGTGCTCTCTGGGGTACAGTTGAGATGTGTCGATGTGCTGCTTCCCCCAGGGGACTTGAGGCCTTTGGTTGCCCCTCCTAATGTTGAGCCCTGGCCCCTGGAACCCATGATCACCCCTGAGCCGTGGTGGCTCTGCTGCAAGCCTGCCATCATGGTCTCACTGGTGACGGTGCCAAACTCATAGGTGAAGGTCCCGTAGAAAACCAGGATGTCCACCGTGAAGACCCACTCGCAGATGGCTGCGGCGTGCTGCAGGGTAAAGCTCTCGTGAATGAAGAAGATGCCGCCTTGGAGGACAAGTTAAGGATGACAAACGGCTCTTGTAGAGAGAACAGAGCATTTATTCTCACTGAAGCAGACAGAACATTCAAATCTCTACCAAACAGACGGACTTAAAGTATTAAGTGACTGGTGTCTTAATTTTTTCTTCACCCACAGTAGGCTTACTTATGAGGACCAATGTTCCCTCCAATATTTCATGTGTCTGAGCGAACACAAACTCCCCGAGCGGTCCCTTGGACCACTGTGAGCAACATTAGACGTGTGCACTGTGGTCACGCCAGCATCGAATCCAAGTTACATGGTTTATTAAAATAATCAAATTACAGCATTTACACTTATGTTAGACTACTTTTAATTAACTGCTTTAGCCCACTTACAATGAAATTAAAAAAAAAAAAAAAATCTTGTTCATGACCTGTGCAGCATGTTAACACTATTGGAAGTAAAAATAACTTGAACTCCAATTTTGAAAAAAACTTTTTTAAAATTTTTTTTAATAAAACTCTTGACTTGTATTATGAGTATGAGTCTGTGGTCTGGGAGAGAGTCCTGTAACTCTGTCTGCAAAATACAGCATATAAAGACCAATGATGGGCCATTAATTAATTATAGTTACTTCTTCAAAAAAGTAACCGAGTTATGCAAACAAAGTGTTTTGCAGCTGTTTACCTAAAAATGCAGCCAAGGCGTTTTTTTAAATAAACATTTTAAACTATTTACAGAACAATCAGCTGTTCTGCATCAAATTTGATGCCACACAAATTATTTGTGCTGCTGCAAAAAATAATTTCTGTCCACTATGAGATGAAGGAGAACAACAGCCTGATACCTGCAGGCCTGACAACAGGAGATGTATCACTGCTGTAACACTCAGCAGTCGCCTCATTGTTCTGACACACACAACTATTGACTACACTACACACTAACTACACCTAAACGTCGCAAATCTCTCACATCTCAAAACACGCCATCACTCCTAAAACTTCCCCCCCCTTCCTAAACAACTAAATGCTATGTTGCCATATCATTTTTTGATTGGTCGTCATGGTACATTTTTCCACCAATAGGAAAGGGTGGGGTTTTTTGGTTTTGTTTTTGCTCACAGGCTTTTGAGCGTTTTCTTTATAAAACACAGTTTTTACCGTTTCTTCCCGCAGTAAAAGGACCCTAACAAGGATAGTATTCAGGAAGAAAAACGAACACTGCATCTATTTATATCATAACTCTGGTTTTACACAGAGTTAAAAACTGGTATAAAGTCCACACTTTTTCCGTCAATTGTTCCGTCTGTCCCGCTCACATCTCCAATGGTTGTACACGTTGTCATTAACGTGGCTTCACTCCACATCAGCCACGCCGCTTTGCTAGCTAAAACACCGGTGTCGGCACATAAGGACGCCGTCATAGCCTGTCAGCCACGTTAGCTGCATATATACACGAATGTGAATCGCATTATTGGCTGGACTATGGGATAAGGTGGCATCTTCTAATCCAGTTGTTCCCAAACTTTTTTTTGCCAGGCCCCCCTTTGTTTTACAAGAAAAATATCCCCCTCCCCCTCCCCGCGCGCACATGCAAACACATCCTTTAACCACACACCCATATTTTGCTCCATTGCGGTTTATTTCACACCTCAAACATTTAGTAAACAATTAACTAAATACAAGTAATCTGCAATAAATTACAGGTAGTAAGAAAATAAACTACTAACTCTTTTACGCTACGTCCGCACCTACACGGGTATTTTTTGAAAACGCAGCTGTTTCGTCCACATGTAAACGGCATTTCGAATCAGCGAAAACTGAGATTTTTAAAACTATTTTTTTGCGTTTAGTGTGGACGAGGAATACAGAGTTGGTCAGGCAATGTCAAAGGTATGAGCCTTTTTTCACGTTACGCTGTGCGCCATGTTATTGTTTACAGGAGATGAGTTGCAGAATGGCAGATTAACAGTATTTTGTCTCTATCTGCAGGTTTACACGCTTACATATACACATGCAGTTAATGTCCCTCTGTTTACAAAGGCAGAGGCGTCACGGTGTCATTATTTTACGTGTAGTTGTTTTTTTCCTGTGTAATAATATTCAACATTGCTATCAATACATTTTTCAAAAAATGCCTCTCTGTGCAAAATGGGTTTAACAACATAAACAACTGTGGGATGCTGTTTGCCCGTGATCTGGAGAGCCCAGCGCTGCTCCCAATGAAGGGAAAACCAATTCTGCAGGGGAGACCTACCTCGGCACTTGTGCAGGTGAAGCCAAAGGGAAGACATGCTTCACCATATTTTCTAGTCTTTGTCTTGGAAGGAAGTTGGTTTGGAAACATATTCAGCGATGCTTCATCTCCTGATTTGCATTTGTGTGGGCGCCCCGTCGGGCGGTTTTTTTTTTTGTTTTGTTTTTTCCTTTTCATACCGCGCCCCGTCTGCAATGGCTCTGCGCCCCCATACTTTGGGAAGGTCTGTTCGAATCCCATACGGGAGCAGCCGGTCACTTACTGACTAAACAATTCTGTTTTGCAGTGTCAAAGTTTTAATTTTAATTCAGGTTAGATTTTTTTTTTGTGCGCAGAGACCGTGCCAGCAGTGCGCACACGCGCAGCTTAGAGGGAACATTGATGAGGACGGAGCTGAACGGTTCTAATTTCTGTTGCCAATCAGCCAATGAGTAGGCAGGCAGGCAGTTTGACATCAAAGGCTATTTTTCTTATTTAGTTCATAGATTGTTCCTGTCCCAGGTCAGGTGGCGAGAAAAGCAGGTAACACCCTGCTCAGGTCACCACGAGGTCCTGGAGCAAGAGCATGCATGGAGCACACAAAGGCCTCGTCTAGGTTTGAACCCAGGACGGTTTTACTGTAAGGCACAGAGCCACCATGCCTTTAAATGACAAAGTCATCAGTGTGGCTTTAAAGGAACTGAAAAAAAGCTTATAAGAGCTGAAACCACATTCATACGTTTATCTGCATAATAACAAGGATCTCACTCCAGTAAGGAAAGGATACTGAAGACGAGGGAGATCATGGCTCCCAGTGCCAGAGCCACTCGGAAATGAGCCATCCAGTAGTCGAGGGCCGTGACAGCCAGACGGTAGGTCAACACACACTGCAGGCACACAAACAGCAGCCCTGCTGGAAAGGCCACACCCGCTCCGACATAGTGAAGAGATTTGGCATGATCAACCTGTCAGATGGAAACAATGTCAGAAGAGCCGTTTGAACTGTGACATCCACGAGGTCTTCACTTATTGTGATCAGCATCACTATAAAATGAAAATAAAAATAGAATGCAATGATTTGCAAGTCTCATAAGCTCATTCTATTCACAACACTGAAACATCAAATGTTTAAACTGAGAAAATGTATCATTTTAGAAATTAAGGTCATTTTAAATTTGATGGCAGCAACATGTGAGTAAACACATAGCCGTCTTCTCTGGCTAAAGATGATATAAAATGGACCCTGGTAACAAAAAATGCTCTGTGGTCAGACAAACTGACGACAATCCAGCTTATCAGCAGCACTCAGTTCAAAAGTCTCCATCTAGATTGTATTGAGGCACATCAGTGCCTGTGAAATTAACAGCTTGTACAAACAGAAAGATCCCATCAATACTGAATGATATGTACACTGGTTTTAGAGAAACTTATCCTCCCATTCAGACAATTCAATTTTATTTATATAGCGCCAAATCACGACAAAAGTCGCCTCAAGGCGCTTCATATGGCTTTTGTTTTGTGTAGGTGCTGAACTGGCCGGCTTGCAGTCCAGACCCTTCAACTAAAAACATCCGACGGATCATGAAACAGAAGAAAAATCAATTTCAGACAAGAATGAGACAATACTGCTGTTCAAGTTCAGCAGCTGCTCTCCTCGGTTCTCAGATATTTACAGACTATCGTGGAAAAACACGAGGGCGCTTTTGTGCGCCACATTCAAATGAGCAAATATGGGGTTTTTCTTAAAAGTGGTACATTTTCTCATTTTAAACATTAGACGGGTTTCTATTGTGAATAAAACAGGTTTATGATATCTGCCAATCATTACATTCCTTTCTTTACTTACCTGAAAGTTGCCCACCATGACAAGACCAATGGCATTGGTGCAGCCAGACACCAGAGCGCTGGTGTTGACCCAGCATCTGTGGCTGTGTTCGATCACTTGGGCGTAGCGCAAAAAGCACACCATCACAACTGTTGGAAACAAATTTAACAAGTATTAATAATCTATGATCTTTTTGATTTGAATGTGGAAGGAAGCGGTCTTAGTATGAAAAGTATGCTTTTGTTTTCCTAATTTTTTAGAATAAACTTGAACGCCTGAGATTTGGACACTCGCTGTTCTGCATCATGAGAAAGGCAGCTGGGAAGTGGCTTCACGCATTCTTCCAAAGGTTAGACTATGTGATTCATGTAACTGCTGCCCTAGACAGGATGCTGGCTTTCAAATACTGACATCTCTGCTTGCATAAGGGTCAATTTTCTCAGCAGGCTTAAAAACCCAGGTTGCAAGTCAGTAAAACAGAGCCCAACATCGCAAGCTACCAACAGGAAGGAATTGGAGGGTCTAAAACGGCTTCTGGTCTACCGAGGAATTGCAGAAATGCATTATTTACTAAAAATGCAAGGAAACAAAATAAAACCATGACAGCTGGAATATAAAGGAAAGACATATGAGAAGTAAAGGTGACGTGAATAATGAAGTAGAGCTGCAGGAGAGAAGCAATCAAGCAGCTGTGGGAAAACTGGGACAGAAGTGAGTGGTGATAAAACAAGAGAGGGGGAGGAGAAGGAATGGAGGAAAGCCACAGAAGGTGAATGCAGGGGAAGGGACAGAGGGGGAAGGAAAGCTGTATTCATTATTGATTAGAGAGCACAGGCTATTTCCAGCCCCTGCATAACTCTTGTGGCTAACGTCTGTGCCTGTGGGAAACTGTGGAGAATTAATAAAATATACAGAGTGGACTGTGGAGACTGTGTTGAGATGAAAGGTGTCTACTGCCTAATTTTGTTTAACAAACAGAAGCCAACAGGCTTTTCACTCAAGTGTTGGTAATGAATATAGAGACAGATTAGAGATTTAACCAGTCCACCTTTTATTCCTTATGAAATGACCCCACACCTTTCTTCTGTGTGTCATTTAAGATGCTCTTAAATGTTTTAAGACACTAAAGACTAAAAAAATTAAAAATAAAATACACCAAGTCATACTTTGGTAATCAATTACAGAGGGTATCATTCTTGCTAGTGGAATAAGAAGTTTGATGTTCTTACAGATGATTATCTCAGTTTAACATTAAGACTTGAAACAGAAAGTAGCTTAAAATGATTATGTAATCATTACAACAACAACAAAAGGAAGTGTTAAAATGTCAACTGGTAGTTTTACAGGAAGTAAAACTTAGTTTCTCTGGGTACAGTCGCTTCCTGGTGTCTTCAATTGGTGATACATTAGCTAACACTAGTACATAAACACTAAAACCCTGTCGTTGGGTGTTGCTAAAACTTAACATAACAATAGAACATAAAACATAATGAGGAACAGATTTTCCCCATTGTTTACAGACTACATGTCACACTCAGCCAACTCACTGCAAGCTACATCGACATCTATACACACTGTAAAGATATGCATGCATGCACTGCGTTTAGTTAGGCTTACCCATGAAGGCTCCAACATTGCCTATCAGGCTGAACAGACAGCTTTCAGGAGGGTAGGAGCCACATTTACTGTGAAGACAAGATATAGACAGTATTTACAAAGACACACACACACACACACACACACACACACAAATTATTCTAATTTCTGAAACGCCAAAGATGGCAGCTGTCCTGCCTCTACCCTTAAAGAGCAAATCAACAATGTAATGAACTGAAAAACATGAGTTAATCATGTTGTTGCAGTGTCACATACTGAGATTCAAAACTAAACCGTTCTCAAACCACTCGATATACTAAAAACATGGAAAAGTGTACTTATTGTTTTTTGTTAACTGCATCCATTTGTTCAATGATCTGGTGTGAGGAGGAGGAAACACTGTCTTAAGCAGTTATTTATAAGACTAGCCATGGCCCCTTCCCCATTCATTTAGATAGGATCTTTAAGATAAATGCCCAAATAACTTCCCTGAGGTGATGACAAGATGGCTGAATAGTGAGACTTACTTTAAAAGGACTACGCATGTATTTTACCTGACACTGTTTAACAGTATGCTTCTGCCAAGGGAAGCTTCTCTAATAAATTCAAGTATGACACCAAATGTCGGCTTACGCAGCCTGAAACTTAGATGAGAAATCATCTAAGCGTACGGACTGCAAAAACTTGTTTGGAGTGATTAGTTTTTACAAGAGCGCTATTGTACTCGCCTGTGGTAAGTGGCGTATTTGCAAATTAAACAAATGCAATTTATGCAAAGCGATGACATAACAAGATGATAATTCATGCTTCGAGGCCTTTGCTAACACAAAATAGCTTTTGTACTCTGAAACAAAGACATTAAGTGTAGCAAAGGGACCTGATGAGGGGGATGTCCTGGATGGTGCAGCATGACTTCGGGAAGCCTGGCCGGGGCAGCTCTTCTATGCATGTTACATTGTAAGACCTGTAGGAGTGACACAAAAAGCTCTGTTTATTCCCTGCTCATAGCTATGGAGTTAGCTCTGGTTTATTTTTGTAACCTATTAGATATTTTAGCCCATTTCATCACCTTCATAGAAGAAAAATCACATACCAGTTCTCCACAGGACACACATGGTGATTCATCACAGCCATGGCATACCTGTAGAGTAAAAAACCCACCATAATTTAAAGAAAGAAACAAATCCCCAATGACAAAAGCCCATTTGCCCCGTCCTTTCCCACAAACCCTTCAATTAATCGACCCATCATGTAACACATTTAAATGTGACAGCATACAAGACCCAGACACTGTGACTCACACTATCCATATTCCTGTGATGGAGAAGGCAGACAAGCTGACAGGTAGTACAATCCAGGCAGTCATTGGGCTGGCAGTGAGCAACCTTTGTCCCAAGCATGGGGTGAGAGGGCGACTTTGGGCTGGAGCGGCAACGGATCAGGTTGGGGGTGGGTGGGGTGCGGGGGCACTAACACACAGGGAGACACACGGGGGAAAGGGGGGCATGAGAGGGCAAAAGGGGGAATGGCACAGCTCTTCTGCTCCACACGTTCCTGCAAACAGCAGCAACCCTAAAGAAGGTGAGGAGTAGAAGGACAATTTTATTAAACAGATGAAGCATTCAGATAGATTTTTTACAGACACATCTTCAGTGTTAGATCATCTGGAAACATCTTGCCTTGGCATGCATATCACAGAAAAAAAAAAAAGAAGCTCAGTTCCCTCACATGCTCTGTTAATGGTTGCATTTTAAGACATAAATGCAAGCGGCCAACTGTTAAGCACATATACACTGTGCTTGTGTGGCACGAGGGACAAAATAAGCAGTGACTGTGCGTACTCTTATAGTAAATTGAAGGTCCCCAGCATGCTGATAAGAAAAAAAAAAAAAAGACAAAACAAAACAAACAAAACAAAAGGATAATGGCCAGCCTATCAAACTCTTTTAGGGACTCTTAGATTCTTGATGAACCTCAGCGCAAAATAAAGTTTACATGCAAGACTGTTCCATTTACTGTAAACAAAACACACATTCAGCAATAAAACCTCACTGCATTCACTAAATATCTTCCGTAAGACTGCCCTATGTCACCATTACCAATGTCCATTTGTAACGGCATCTGTTCCCCACATGACGCAAAAACTGACTGCACCTCTAGAAAAGAAATGAGCAGCAACATGAAGCTGTTAAACTGTCTGGGAAAGGTGTACCCTTTTGAGAATGTAGACTTGGTCAAGGTCAGCTGTGTGGTGGAGGAAAGCATGCCCCAACACAGATGTGTATCACTTTACACAGGGTACAGTTACAAGTGTGCCCTTGGCTCAGAGGGACTATACAGTGGCATTAGATGGAGTAGAAGCTCTTGTACCCAAAGAAGGGTTGAACCCACAAATGAAGCAGTGTTAAAATTATTGTTCTTTTTCTACTATGTAATGTAACAACAACAACAACAAAAATAATAATAATAAAAACTTCCCACAGTGACTACACCCTACTATTTGCAATTACAAAACTCTACAACTTAAAAAATAAATAAAAAAAAAAAAAATCCCAAATCACTCATTTAGGTTTCCTATCTTTTAGCATTTGCCAAACATAACTTGCCTGTTTGTTTGACGAGACCAATTTGCTTCACAACATACATACTTTCTCATACAAGTAATTTTAATTATGAAAAACTACTACAAGTTAGCATTTATAAATGTAACATTGTAAAATATGCTGTGATGAAGAGGATGACTGGCCTTTTATTATTCTTACCTCGCCTCTACGGAGAAGGACTTTAGCATACTGAACAGAACAGTCTATGTAAAGGAAATGCCCCCCCTTACCGCCCGCAGCCACTCACAGCAAATATTCGCCACTGTACTTATAAAAGGCAAAATACAACCGTGACAGTATGTTTTTTGCGAACAGCCAACAACACTAACTTTTCCACTGTCTACTCCGGCCAACCAAAGGCAGTAAGATCCCGGAGCACGGCAGCCTTCTTTGCGAACCGCGGAAATCCAACCGTTAGCCTCGCTAGCTTCAGCCTAGCTAGCCAGTTAGCTCGCACTTTACCAGTTCGTTTGACTTGACACCTGCACGCATCTCGGTTTCCGCTAACCCCAGCGATAAGCTCCGAAACAAGAAAAAATTAAAGACTGAGAACATCTGTGGTAACTGGACAGCTATAGTGCAAAAATTGGTTTACACCTACCTTCCACCTGCTATGCCCACAACAGACCTCAACAACCTTGGTTTCCCTTTAAAAACAGCGTTTTCTTAGCAAACGAGGTAATTGCTTAAATAAGTTCCGGTTGGGCGTTTCAAAATAATATATAGTGGCCGTTGCTGTTAGAGTTTCCTTAAGAATAAATAAATTATCAAATAATTTAGTTTATCTTTATAACAATAACTATTTCATTGGTAATAAAATACAGAAGATGCTCTGCACCGCTAAGAAAATAAAAAAAATATATATATAAATCACCACCTCCGTTTAATGCACATCTCCTCAGTTTGCCAATCAAGCCCGGAAGTCACACCTTTGGGGCCAGCCGACAGAAACCTTTTTACATGTAAGTCGATTTTGCATAAACATATTAATTAGACCTTCAGTCTTCTTTTTTTTTTTTGTCTGCATATTGGAAATAAAACACTTTTATTTTCTTACAATCATATAATCTTTTATTCTAGTGTAACTAACTTGACAGAGCTCACAGTGCTGTCAGGCCCCACTGTGCGACCCCGCTGTAGTTTTTGGTGAGGTGGTTAAGTAACAAACGTGATTTGAATGTGTTCAGAAACGTAAGCTGATCAAAGTTTATATGTGCTTTGTTTCTAAAATAATATTGACTCGCTGTAGTTCCTTCTTCTTCTTCTCTTTTTCAAAGTTTCTACCACAAGAACTCATCTCTAACAAGTGATGGATTTGGCCATTAGGGGAAAAGGGAATACCATAAATGATGAGTTGCCAGCCTGATACAGAACAAGCTGAAACTTAAGCACATAAATGGTGTTCAACCTACATGTCAGGACAGCCCTCCAATAATCAGTCAACAACCCTGGCAATATAAGAGCAGTGTAATTCACTTGTGTGTCTCAGCAGCGAAAGCACACGTGTAATTAATAAGTAGAATTAGCTCTGACAAGCTGTCTCAAGAAGATGGAAGTAGTATTTTGAGGAGCTGATGAATGAAGAAAATTCATCAGAGGACAGATGGAGAAAAATGAGTGAATCAGGAAGTTTCACACATGTCAGGACAAAGCAGTTGGTCCACACGACATATCTGTGGAGATAGTGAGATGCCCAGGAGTGAGGGCAGTGGACTTTTTACCTCAGTCTTGGAGAGTGAGAGGATGCCTGAGGAATGCACAAGTTAACCATTATTTTCCTGTGATTGCATTTGAGTATCACTGATAATCTAATCTATTCCTAATCGGTATCTACTCAGTATTTTTTACTGACGAACACAGAAAAGTGGTGTTACTAATAACATTACTGATGACTTGATTCTGTCACACACAAGCAATCAGATCTCAAAATCGAAGCGCCACTAATTTGATTATTCTGTTTCCTATTGTGATGTGTTAAATTGTCTCTGAAAATGATGTATTGTTGGGAATCATTGCAATAATTCTTTCAAGGCTTCAAACCAGAAAATAAAAATATCTGAAATATCTCCAAAGCTACTTCATGAATACTAGAGGTAAAATAACCTGTGCACAGCAGAAGCGGGAGAAGCCAGTCATCTAAATGTAAAAAATAAAAATTCTTAGTAAAAAGCAACATTTAGCAGAGCACTCTGCCCCCTTCCCCCATACTACACAATGTAAAACAGATAAACAAATATTTTGATGGGGTTTTGTTGTTGTTCCGTTTTGTTTTCTTTTTTATTTGAGGCAGCAACAAAATCTAACTCTTTTTAACAAACTGGAATATGAACATGTGTACAATTCACACATGCAAGTAGTGAGAAAATAAGATTAGGTTGTTGTACCTCACTGTACCTAAAAAAAAAATGACACCAAAACTGACACTGCGAAAAAAGGTATACCATAAAGTATAATCTGCTGTGGAGTTTGCAGATTGCAAAGTTGTTCACTTTGAAATTATGTAATAACACCTTCAAAGGTCAAACGCCAGCATTTACTGTGGCTGAACAATCTGTGTTTGAATTTAAATAACAAGGAATGTATATGACCGGAGGCTTTAAAAAAAAGCTACAGGGCAGATTAAAACCTGCATTCTTGCTCTGCTAAACAGCTTTAAAGGGACTAAATATGATCTTGTGGACATTTGTGATTGACAACAAAGCATAGGCTTTGGGGTGTGGGGGGGTCATATTAATCCCCAGATTTGCAAGTAAAAAGTTGTTTTGTTTTAGCATCTTGCATCATGAACTGGATCAATAGGGAGATTCAGCTGTAAATGAAAAGTACAAAGAAGTATGACCGATTATGTTTTCTAGCTATGTTTGTCACTATGTTGGACAACTATAATTTAAATTCTTTCCATTTAAATCCTTTTGGATCTTTCTCACATTTATTCTGAAATATTAAATTCTATGACAATCCATCATTTTTAATCACCACATTGTAAGTTAGAAATTTCAGCAATACTGTAAAAGAGGACTCACTACGGCCACAAGTGATATTTACAGGAAAGACATTCGGATTTATTCAGCAGACAGTTGCATAAATGGTTTTGTGATAAAATCACTGAAAGATATATATATATATGACTCGGTCTGTAGGTAGGTAATGTTTGTCACCATGTCAGAGTAAAGGTCATAGTAAAAATTAACCACATTATTTCCTCCTTTAAAGGCAAGAGCTGCCTCTCATTTCTTTATGTTTTGCTGGGAAAATGAGAAAGAGGTGCAGGGATTTATTGAAACATGCAAACACACATCAAAATACAGCAGATAAGACAAAAACAGTTTGTGGAATTCTAGCAAGCTTGAAAGTCAATAATTGGCATGGCCACCTTTATTCTTCAACACAGCCTGAACTCTCCTGTGAAAGCTTTCTTATAAGTTCTTTAAGTACTCTTTAGGGCTAGTTCTCCAGGCTTCTTAAAGGATATTAGAAATGTTTTTCCTTGGATGTTGGTTGCCTTTTGTTCTCTTCTTTCTCAAGATGATCCTATCACAATGATCTCAGCCTCAAATCACGGCAGAGCTGTGTTTTACAGATTCCCGTTGACACTCACCGTTGTACCTCTCTGCTGAACTGCACTGTACATACTGACAACAATTTGCACCAAGGACATGACTTTCAGATAATGTTAATCAATGCTCAACAAATTATGTGCTATTGCAACAATTTAAAATGAGTTTTCTGTTGAGTTGTCTCGTATGTGTAGACACATTATTGGTTTATCCCTCGAACTGGGTGCCTTTCATATACTTAAGCACACAGCCCCACTCCCCCCCATCATCCTGACTGACACCCCCATCACCTCTGTGGACTCATTCCGCTTCCTGGGTACCACCATCACCCAGGACCTGAAGTGGGAGCCCACCGTCACCTCCGTCATCAAGAAAGCCCAGCAGAGGATGTACTTCCTGAGGCAGCTGAAGAAATTCAACCTGCCAACACGGACGATGATGCAGTTCTACACTGCTATCATCGAGTCCATCCTCACCTCCTCCATCACCGTGTGGTACGCTGGAGCCACTATCAGGGACAAACAGAGACTGCAGCGTGTTGTGCGCTCTGCTGAGAAGGTGATTGGCTGCAGACTCCCATCTCTGCAGGACCTGTACACCTCCAGGACACTGGGGCGTGCAGCTCGGATCTCAGCTGACCCTTCTCACCCTGGACACAGTCTGTTTGACCTGCTCCCCTCAGGCAGGAGGCTCCGGTCCATTCGCACCAGAACCTCTCGCCATAAGAACAGTTTCTTCCCCTCTGCTGTTGGACACATGAACAATAAACGTACGACTGTTCCCACCACTAACACATGACCCTACGCTGTGTTCACTGCATCATTCCATGTTTGGCACTGACCACCACCTGCACTCATGTATATACCTATCTACTTAGCACTTTTAATTCTTATTCTTATTTTTATTTTCATGTCTATTTAAGCGTAATTTATGACAGTATGTTTGCACTGAAGCACCGCAGCAATTTCCTAATGTTGTAAACCTGCTCAACCTTTGGCAATAAAACCCTTTCTGATTCTGATTCTGATTCTTAAATGATTCACAGATGTGAAGTGGCTTAACAAACAACAAAAAACATTGTTCTGAAAATGTATCATATGGAAAATGTTCTTTTCCTTTCTCTTCCACATGATGTGACCCTACAGTTTGCATCGTCATCCCAGTTTACCCCTTGTTCTAATGACACATTATGCTAATAAGGCTATCTTAAGTCTGAAAGTGGTATTTAAGTGTCACTGATTTAATGACTTCAGTCCTTAATTGATTTAACCCTCATGTGGTGGCTGGCAGCAGGAAGGTAAATAAAGGGTTGACATACTTTATGGCTCTTGTAATAAGCCAATAGTCTTGCAGAATGCCATCATTGGTCAGCAGGACAATAATCTGATATCCAATAAGAGGATTCAATGGCAATCAAAGTCATGTTGGAGACACTTGTTTCTTCTGAGTAGAAATTTTCAGCCTGCTATTTGCTTATGTGAATGTGTCACAGCGTTGCTGCTGATGCTTGTCTGCTGCTTTAACATTAAAACCACATGTTTTAATGTTAAGGGCATGCAACCTTGATTCACTTCACTTCTGAGGAACGCCCCCCCCCACCCCCTCCCAGTCAGGAAGTAGGCTAATGCTTAAAATCTTTATCCTCTTTTATGTATGCACTAGCCTTCCTTTGTTTCCCTTTGCTATAGGAAACCAATACAAAAACATCTCACAAATAATTTGAAGTGAACTTTTAACAACACTTCTACTAGAAATCTACAGTTTTTCCTGTATTAAAGTATTAAGTAGTGTAGTTTTATTCAGACAGCATGCAAGTAACAAAGGTATACAGTAGTATTTCCCACACATAGCCTTCAGGTATAACTTCTTGAGTAAGGGATTTCAAAACACATTTTATATAAAGCGAGATGTATTCTTATTGGTCATCTGTTCAAATATTCTACACAGCCAACGTCATGTCACCAGGCAGCTCAGCAGAGGATAATGGTATTTATATGTCCTGTAAGCACGCGGATCCTCTCAGTCAGCAACATTAACAGGGCCATGAGGCATCCTGCTTGTGTCCTCCACTCTTAGGTAAAGGGGGTATTAGACTCCAGTAATGCTGGTCAGTCTGGCTGCTCTGTGTGTTGTATAGTTTTTGAGGGTGGAGCACAGGAAGATGGGGAGCACCAGGAAGGTGGACAGCATACCGAACAGGAGACAGAGTCTCTTCCCCAACTACAAAGTCACAGATTCTGATCTTAATCGAAGACCTTCTGAGATCGTTTACCCACTAGCAAAGGAAAGCTGCGTGAAAACGTGGAACTCTCTGCAGGAGCTCAGCAGGGACATCTACGACATTTATGCAGAGTATGAGGACGAAGAGGATGACAGTACTCCATACGGCTTCGCCAAGCACATTTCCCCCTCCAAGAAGAACTATGTGATCAATATTAATGTAGGAGGGAAGCCCTACAAGATAGCCTACAAGATGGCAGCGAAGTACCCCAAGACCAGGATAGGGAGACTGGCCACCTACACAGACCACAACATGAAGCTGGACCTGTGTGATGACTACATAGTGACCAGCAATGAGTACTTCTTTGACAGGGACCCAGATGTCTTTCACAGCATCTTCAACTTCTACAGGACGGGAGTGCTCTGGATCAAGGACGAGCTGTGTCCCCGCAACTTTCTGGAGGAGATCAACTACTGGGGCGTGAGGATAAAGACCACCCACCGCTGCTGCCGCATCGCCTTCGAGGAGAGGCAGGACGAGCTCAACGACCAGCTGAAAATCCAGAGGGAGCTGGAGGCAGAGATAGAGATAGAGGAGAACGAGGAGCTGTTCCACGACATGTTCATGGGCCAGACGCGGCGAGCCATCTGGAATTTGATGGAGAAGCCTTTTTCATCTGTGCAGGCCAAGCTGATGGCTGTGGCCTCCAGTTTGTTTGTCCTGATCTCCCTGGTGGCCATGACCCTCAACACAGTACAGGAGATGCAGTACAGAACTGCTTCAGGTCACCTCAGCGGCAAGACATACTGGGAGTGCGTGGAGTCCATGTGCATCACCTTCTTCACCATGGAATACCTGCTGCGTCTCATATCCACACCCGACCTCAGTTCCTTCAGCAGGAGCGTGCTCAACACCGTGGACCTAATCGCAATCCTGCCTCAGTATCTGCAGTGCATTCTGGAGATCTTTGACAGCCAGGATAATTACGTGAAGCATGAGGCTGACATGCAGGCGGTGGGGCAGGTGGGAAAGCTGGGGCAAGTGTTGAGGATCATGAGACTGATGCGGATCTTTCGGATCTTGAAGCTGGCGCGTCACTCCACGGGTCTGCGGGCGTTTGGCTTCACCCTGCGACAGTGCTACCAGCAAGTGGGCTGCCTCTTCCTCTTCATCGCCATGGGCATTTTCAGCTTTTCTGCTATGGTTTATACCGTGGAGCACGACATGCCACACACAAACTTCACCAGCATTCCTCATGCATGGTGGTGGGCAGCTGTAAGTGCATGTTTGTATTGAGGGGTATAATGAAGAATGACTACAGTATGAAGTAATAACAGAAAGGGTAGCAAATATAAACTTTATCATAAAATAAGTATTAATGCGTCCTGTCCTTGAGTAACTCGTGTCTCAGTGCAACATTATTAGATTACACTGGGCAATACCACCTTACAAAACAAATGAGGTCAGCTCTGATTAAGGACATGTCTCCCTGCGCTTCCTAGGAATTGTGTATTGAATATTTTCTGATTAAATTGGGGCACCTTGTCAAGTTTTAGAGGGTGGAACAGCCATAACTCCAGTAGTGTCTGTGCTGGAGTTTAAGAGGTTAACATCTTGATTCACAGAGTCTGCCTGCTGCCATGAATAAACCCATTAACAGATCCTTTCCCTCCCTCCCCTAAACCAGGTGGTAGAATCTTACATCTAATCCAAAGGAAAGAAACAATAATCCTCTGAATGATAGTCATGTTTATAGAACTCTGAATGCTGCTCAAGGCTACCGACTCCCATTGCATTAATGTAAATTCACATACAGTGAGCCATCGAACCACCTACTTCTAAGACAGTTTACCTGCAGTCTGTTGGCAGGATACCTTATGAAAACTGAACGGGTGTCTGACAAAAGTGCTCATGGATCAAGGGGCAGTGTGGGTGCTTTCTAACTAAATGTCTGAATGTATTTACACAATACAGCCTGACAGTGAGTCTGTCAGCAGGAGGGGAAAGCAGTGAAATTCAGCAAAACTGAACCACTCTCGGGCAAGATTTATAACTACTACAAAGGTGGTTTGCTAGCCAGTGCATGTCCTGATGTACAAACAAATTGTCATGTGTCATCTCACCGTAAGTAGTCGTGTAGCAGTGATTATTATTAATATCTAATAATCAGATGTAATAAGTAGTGGCATGGTGTGTTAACGCTGCGATGGGCTGGGGACCTGTCCAGGGTGTACCCCCTCCTTTGCCCCATGGCAGATGGGATAGGCTCTAGCCTGGAAACAACCTGGAATTTGAGAAGTGGTGGAAAATAGATAGATGAACGTTTGCATTTTTTTAACATAATTATTTTTAGCATACCTACAATTTGCAGCACTGAGATATACAGAAGCATTTACAAACTCTTGTTCATGGACGCTGTACTCTAAAGAGGAGGCCAGGCTTGTTGTTAGGACGGTTAAGAGAGTTACAAAAGAAAGTTCTCTTAACACCGTCCATAAGCTGTATATAAAAGTTGGCTGTAATGTACATTCTATCTTATGGCCAACAGGGGGCATCTCCTGTTTAGAAGTGAGTGTGAATATGAGCATGCTGCTCACTTCATCTATAACCTCAGTAAACACTTTCCTGGTGGCCTCAGTCATTCGTTTGAAGGCGTATTTAATACAACATGATGGTTTAGATTACAATAGGCAGCCAAAAGCAGAGAAAGCTTTAGGTCAGTTTAGCTGGGCCCTGGCTAAACGTGCCTACTGTTTATTTCTGGGATGTTTTTTCCATCAGCACTGACCGTTTTCCTGTCTTCGCTGCAGGTCAGCATCTCCACTGTGGGCTACGGAGACGTCTATCCAGAGACCATGCTAGGCCGTATTTTTGCCTTCATCTGCATTGCTTTTGGAATCATCCTCAATGGCCTGCCCATATCTATCCTCTTCAACAAGTTCTCAGACTACTACTCCAAACTCAAGTCCAACCAGTACACCGCCTCCCTGAAGAACCGAGGGAAGGTGAAATTTGGCAAGAGGACGGTGAAAACCCTGGAACACTGCTTTGGAAACCACCAATGTCATGCACACTGATTGTTTCTTCTTTACAGAACAAACTAATATGCTTCACTGTGAAACTAGAACAGGGACAAAAGAAAAGAAAAGAAAGAAACCACTCAGCTTACTGGAGTGGGGCGCTCCAGCTAGTTGGCAGCTTTTGTGAGGGAAGCATATGGCTGTCTACACCCTCCAGACTAGTTAGCTATTAAACTGAGTTCAGAGTGAAAATCTGGCACACAGTGTGCCGAGAAGAAGGGGAAAACTGGTCCCTTTAAATTTTCTTACAGGAAATTATATTTTTATTAAGGGATATTCAAGCATTAAAAGCATAATTTAGAAATATTTGTTTCAAGAATACCACAAATGTAAACATTCTTCAAATCTATACAATATTTTGTCAACTATGCACTATATCAAAATAGAGACAAAGAGAAACGTTTGTGGCCAACATTTATTAAATTGTGCACATCTGCAGTATTTACCCTTGGTGCAAAAATGGGAATAATTCTCTCCGTAAAAGCATCTAGTGTGTAAAAATATGTTTACATATGAATGTTTTATCCATGCTGTGAAGAGGTTGGTTTTTTTTTTTACTTAAAGTCAAGTTAAAATGCATAATTTTTAAGTGAAATGTTTTAAAAGCAGTACTCTTAATTTCCCAGAGTGAAAATCTGTAATCTCATCAACATCTAAATGTTTGGATAAAGAGGTCAGAGTTCACCTGGATACCTATAGAATGAATGAAAATCCTTTAATCCTTTTCTCTCGGGCATAGGCAGGGCATAGGTCCTTATACACATCTACAGTGTAGCTCAGTGAAATTTAGGAAGAGACGCTTTTAAGAGGCAGCTGAACAAAGTTTCCTTTCCTTTGCATCTGAAGTGCTTTAAATCAGTGTTCACACAGGTGATCTGTTTACTTGGTGAACTTTGTAGTGCAGCGCTGCTTTTCATGTGTTTGCAGTATTCGGTCATTTTGCAAATCTGCATGCAAAGCAAGTAAATCATTCCGCCAATGTACGCGGTATGATTTATTGGCTTTGAGACATATGCTGTCTCAAACACTGTTTTCAATAAATGCTGTTTTCCTCACAGAGAGAGTCTACTCAGTGACTGATTGTAAACAAGTTCATTTAAACTGCACTTTTCAAGAACAAACATCACAGGGCTTTGCAGTACAAAATAGGATACAACAGTTAAAACTACAAATGGATAAAACCAATTAAAGCAAATCTCACACATGTGGGTCTTAAAGGGGGTTTTTTTGTTAAAAAAAAAAAAAGAAGGTCCAATTACTTGGGAGCCACAACCTCAAAATCCCAGTCTCCTGTTGTCTTTAACCTGGATCTAGGAATAGGTAAAAAGAGCTGGTCGGATTACCTCGGAGACCCAGCAGTTACATATACAGCTGTAGTCAGAAGTTCACATGTACTCAACATGAACATCATGGTAATTTTGGGCCCTTAACGATTTATTTGAACTGTTCTTTTTCCAGGTTCTAATGATTGGACAGCAAACATCTTTAACGACTTCTGGATTTTTCCTAATACACACAGGGTCAAAATATACATGCAGACTCAAATATACACACATGTTCTCTTAAATCTTTAATAATTGGTGCTGAAGGCTCCACACTGTCTTTTAATCTGACAAGGCCTTTTAACTTCTTAGTGATCATGACTGACCACAACTTGGACAACACAACAGCTTTTCCTTGGAATTACCAACACTCAGAACAATGGGAGATTTCAAGGAACTCGGTGTCTAATCTAAGAACAGAAATTGTAGATTTACACAGGTTGGGAAGGCCTCTTTCTATATGTAGGTACATGCTGTTCAAATGTGACATCACTTTGCTAAATTCTTGAAAAAACACCTGAACTATCAACATCAGATGAGGGGAAATTGGTTAGGATTTTCAGGAACAACTCAGGAACCAGCCAGACTCAAACTGCTGGAATACCAGCATCACTGTCCACAGTGAAGTCAGTTTTATATTACCATGGACAGAGAGGGTGCTGACCGAGAAAGAAGCCCCTGCTTTAAAATCAACATCGAGCCAAATCGAGCCTTCTAGCAAATGTTTTATGATAAGAATGAACAAATATCAAGTGATTCGGCAACAATGACAAGAGGTATGTTTGGAGGAGTAAAGGTGTGGCTGTCAAAACTAATACTGTACCAGCTGTCAAGCATGGTGGTGGTAGCATCATGTTATGGTGCTGTTTTGCTGCCAGTGGTTGTTACATTGCACAAAGTTGATGGAATAACTAAGAAGGAAGAATACCTTCAAATTCTTCACCTCAAAGCAGCTAGAAGGTTGAAACTTAGACGGAGTTGGGTTTTCAAACAGGACCATGATCCCAAACCGAAAATAAAACTGGTCTAAAATGAATAAATCAAGCTAACGCTAAGCTTCTGGGATGGTTTTCCCAAAGACGACAGATTTTGTGTAACATGGGACCTTTTAGAGGACCAGGTGAGCAGCCTCACAGGAGCATTCTGAGCTATTTGCAGGTGATCCAGGAAAAGGAATAATGAATTGCAATGGTCAAGGCATGACATAACAATAGCTTGTATGATTGTCTTAGTTTGAAACAGAAACAGTTTTAAGACTTTAAAACTTTACAACTGCATACCTGATTAAAAGTTACGCCCAGATTTCTCACACCTGGGAAAATTGAACATGAAGTGTGTCCAAGGTTCTCAGCTATCCTGGGAACAAAGTTGTCAGGATCTTCAAAGATTCTTTACTGACCTCTGCAGGAAGACATTTGCTACTGCAATATCATGTCGGTGTATATAAGTTTTTAGATCTCTGGTTGAATATTATGACAAAGAGAAAAAAGTATTATTGACATATTTAATAATGGGCTTGGGTTTTGATTTTCCATTTAGCTCATAGACCTTATTTCTGTGGAAAACGTGGATTATGAAGTATTATTATTATTATTATTATTATTATCATTATTATTATTATTGCTGGATGGCAGCATCAGTAAGGGAATGAACCCAGTGTTATGTCTGTGCTTCAAGTCTGAAGAACAGTTTCTACATTATTTTCAGATGTAGACAAACTCTATTACTGAATATAGACAGATAAAAGAAGATCAGATGTTTGCATTTAATTAGAAAAACAGTCCACAGGGTGGCACAGCACTGTTACATGGAGGCATGGTTGAGGAAGTTGAGTAGTTTAGTACATATCACAGCACAAAACAGCATTTGCAATGCTAAAGACATTTCGCATCAACTTTATTTTTGTTTTATTATATTCAGTACAGAGTTGATTGCTTTTTATAGTTTTTCTCTTCAAATATTTTTATTGTGAAGCACAAATAACAATCACAAATTGTCCCATAGACTGACATTGCTTCCTTTTTACAGTTTTGGCATCAAGAAAAGGGGAAAAACAAAGCGAACAACAACAACAACAACAACAAAAAAACAAAAAAACAAAAACAAACCCAAACTCTTTTTATAGTTTTTATCAACTACACTCTTCAAAAGACTTAAACACATTCGGTCTAAATGAGAAAAAGACATCATGCTCATATCTGTACAGTTATGGACAGGTTGGTGTGTTTGGAACAAGTAGATGGGCTAGTCCATTTTGCTGAATTTTCATTGCAGTAGCTCAAAAATAGTGAATACGTGAAAATGTCGGGGCATGTTCCTAATGCGATGACGGATGGTGTCCTGGGGGATCTCCATCCAGATCTGGACAAGGGGATCACTGAGCTCTTGGACAGCCTGAGCTGCAGCCTAGATCAGGCGTGGGGAACTCCAGGCCTCAAGGCTGAAGAGGACCACTTGTTCCAGAAGGTGGCAGCAGTTCACCAGCGGCAGAAAGACCTAAAGAAGAAGACGCCTCCGCTCTTCCTCCTGCTGGTGCTAAAGTGACCTCTGCTGTTAATCGTAAGCCTGCCGTGAAACTATGGTTCCTCCGGTTGCAGTGTCACCTCTGATTAAGGTTTGCATTGACACACATTTTGTTATAAAACTAGTGTTTTATAGTCTGACAGCACAAACCGCCGTCTTTTAGGCTGCTAGTTAGCTACCGAGAACACGCTAACCTGCTAACGTTTAGCAGGGGCATGCTAGCTGTCAGCTGTGTCATTAAAACTATGAATGAGCAGCTGCAGCCTGAGTTGTACTGTTGTTTGATTGTGCCGTACAGCTCAGCTTGCACTGACCGTACATGTGTGCGGGAGAACAGTGACTGTGACGGAACATCACGCTTGATTTGACTGATAGTTAAAACAAGTTACCTTCATTTAAACGCCGCAGCGCTAACTGGCTGGTAAAGTGGAGTCACCGGAAATAACCAATGACTAATTCTAAAAATGTGTTGTTTTTGTATTTGTCTCTGCATCAAACAAGTTTAGCTGCTGTTCGCCTTCTACTTCAGTTGTCAGCTGTCAGAAAACTCTTGTTTTGGAGCGAAGCTGTTGCCCCCTACTGGTCTTACTGTGAATGACAGGTGGATAAGGTTACTGTAGACTAGATATTTTTTTACTGGAACAGTTACTCTTTGTGCCCTGTCGTTAATGCCCTTTAAATCCTCAGTCAAATGTGGGTTTTGTACTAATGAAAGCTCATCAGGTGTAGCGGCTGGTGTTAGAAAATACAGCCTCAAAATGATAAATACTTTAATCCCACAAGGGAAGTTTTGTGTTGCAGCAGCAGGATAAAGAATACAAATAGTACAGTCTTTAATAAACATTGAGCAAACAACAAAGTTAAACTAAAAATGCTGCAGGCGCCTACTAAGGGCATTATTCTATGAGAATGCAAAAATGTGTATATATACTACAGACTGACACTGTGTAAGACAATAATGAATATTGCATTCATAAATAATATATACACTATAAATCTACAAAACAAAAAGCTGTGTGACGGTATAATACACAATATCAGAATATTTCAATAAATTTGCCATAATTGAAATGTGAATCTATTAAAACAAGGTGCATTATAGTGCAATAGTAGAGACACAGGAGAAGTTAAACATACTACAAAAGTAGCCTAGACAGTTTTTCCCCTGGAAGCCTTAAGTATAACTGCTGAACACTTTAGTTATTGTTGAACTAAAGTGTAAACTTAACCCTTCAGGAGCTGCACCATGCTGTCATATAATAAAACTGAAAAATATTTTCTGTCTTGGATCAAGCTTTTTAACCAGCTGCTTACAGCCTTGTTTTTCCACCATGTGATCACATCAGTCATTTCCATCCACGTTTGCCCTTCCTGTCATATGGAGTGCAGTCAGCGAGTTCCCCAGCGATGCTCAGTGGAGTCATTTTACATTTGGGTCACACAACACCAGCTGCTAGTATCTCCCTCTTTATGGCAAGGTTTTACTCGGTGGTGTGTTTTTGCCTCAAGTGGTGAAACACCTTTTGTTGTTTCCACTTTTACTGGGAACATTTTTCCTCCTGTGTTTTGTTGGAGGGTTTTTGAAGTAGCTCGCTTTTTAGGTACCAAATGGTCATCAGAGGCTGATGGATGGCTCTCACTGTCAGACATAAATCATTTATCATTTACAATTGTATCGTGTTTTTTCTTTTTCATCTCAGCCGGCTCATTGTGGGGTTTTTGACACTAACATGTACACATTTTCTATTGCAGACAGCCAGGTACTCAGCTTTGATTGCTGGGATCATATATGGCAAAAGGAGATATGGTAAGTTGTCACTAGAACTGTCCTTTACTGCAGCTGTGTAGTGTAATGAGGTCAAACACTTCCATTCATTGGGCAGAGCTTCTTATATACTACGTGCTGTGTAAGACAATAGTTGTATCTCATAAATCAGGAAACTGCGTGTCTTTTTCTTCCACCTCAGCTTAATAAATGTTCTGATTTGCTCAGATCACCTGAAGCCTATTGCAGCGGAAGAGAGGAGGATTGAGGAGGAGGAGAAGAAGGTCCGTGAAGAGCAGGAGCGCATCGCCAAGCAGCTAGCAGAAGGTACCTTGTTCACGCAGACATACTGTACAGCTCACATGTGGACGTCTCAATCACGACTGCATTGTCAAATCTCATATTTTGCTCTCGTCCTCACAGCAAATGACGACAGCATTCTGAAGTAAAGCGTTGGAGTGCTGTTCCAGGATGTCCACGTCCACGTGCAATTTCCAACCTCTTCCACTCTTTCTGGAGTAGCTATGGCAAAATGGGGTCACTGCCACTCAAAAACACTCCTATTTTGTGGACATGTTCACCGCTACCTTTGATAATACAGCAGCCCTTTGGTTTTCCAGATATTGTGATTTAATGTTAGTCATGGATTATTGAGTAAAGCTTTTGAACTTAATGCCATATATGCACTGTGGTCTTTGTTCTCCTTCAGTCAACTGAATTCCTGATTGCTTCTGCATTAACACTTTTTCATATTAAATGTAGAAATATATCATTATTTACAGTTACCTTTTTTTTTTTGTTTTACTGCCAACAACTTTTTGGATCACTGGTTTCCATTTACAACATCGACTTCAAAATTTGCACAGTTGTCTGGGAACCATTTATGAAGGGGTGCTGGTTAGTTTAGTAAACCTCTCATTTCTTCTTCAGAAATGCTGATGAAACACGGAGTGCATTGATTTATTTTTTTCCTCCACTTTCGTGCACCTCCGTAATGCTGCTCTGTGTAAGTTGATGATGAAAGCACTGTTCCCTCCAACCTCACTCCAAGAGCACAGGTTGTCAATACCCAATTTATACAAATCCTGTTCAATCCAAGGAGCTTTTGAGGTATTATCTCCACCTTCTCCAGCCTTCACTTTAAGCTTTTCAATAAAGACATAAGAAGTATAACTCTGTGTGCGTGTGAACCACATTTCTTTAAAATAATTTAACAGGTGTTGACACGTCTGCCTGTGAATATGTCTCCATCATGGTGGGTTATGATATGAGTTCTGAAACTTTACGGGTGTCGCGGTGAAATCGCAGTGATCGCTCGAGGTCTGAGAACTAACTGGCAACATGGCTGAGGTGATCTGTAGTTTTTGTTACAGTGGAATGACTTATCCTCTTAAATCCTTTTGCCAGGCATTCACAATCTTTTCTTTGAAAGCCTGAAAGAGCCTTTTAGATGTTAGCACGGTGACATGCCACCAGGCGCTTGATGTCAGTTTTAAACAAGACAGCCTGGAACACTTTATTATAATTTTATAGATTTAAAGGTAAAAATGTACTTATTTTGTGGCTGATCTTTAATTTAGATTTACTTATATAAATGCATAAATATGACTCCAAAGTTTATGAGTCATATGCTCTTTATTTGAGATTCACATGTCTGTCACTCTGCTCAGTCCTGCTGTATTTCTGAACCTGTGGAAAAGTTCATACTTATTGTCTAAACTTCCCATTTAATTAAGATTACAGTTCATGTGGAAATTCATTTTCACTTTTAGTGTGACCCACATTGGTTGGGTGTTAAAACAATTTTAACAACCTCTTACTTTTTGTTTAATTGCATCGCCTAAAAATAATTTCTATTGTTTCCAAAGTCCAGGGTTATGTCATTAATTATTTTCACTAATGCACAAAAAGATAGTTTTGTAAAATGAAATTTTAATTGGGAGAAAAGTGAATGGCTAGTTGAGTATCAAAATAGTTACTGCAGCCTATGATTAAATAAGACGGATGCATATATTTCTACACTCAGCTGCTTGTTATACAACTTGAGCCAGTCATCAACCTGACATGGCTCTGGTCCAGATCTGATCAACCTGAGCTCCCTTCCAGTTAAGCAAGTGCGCGTCTGTAACAGGATCATTTAAACCTGTCGTTTGTTTTCAGATTAGAGATGCAGAGTTAACACTGCTGACACGTGACTGGTCACATCAGTGTCGAAGATTTGACTGCATTTAAAAAGGTGAGGACGTTGGGCACAAAGCTCTTATGTAATATCTTCAGGACAGGTTATTATTAGAACGACAACAATGACAGGGCTGCCAGAAAAATGCAGCCGGATTTACGACACACTACTCGTCTTAAATTGGCTTCCTTACCTTACAAAAATATCTCCCAAGAGCTGTTAGAGGGATTACAGTGATCTGGTTACGTTTGGATGCTGGGACACAAAAACTGAAAAAAAAAAAACAAAAACCAGTTGCTCGACATTTGACTCCAAAATTTGTAAAATCAAAAGAAGAGATTTTCTTTATCCTTTTTTCTTCTAAATAAACCATGTAGACGATATATAATATCGTAAAGTGAGCGTTTTTGGAATATAACTTCACTTCACCTTGATACCTGTAAAACAGAAGCTTGTGCATTTTTAGACCTCTGCACATGCAGGATGCATAAGTGGTGTAAACTTTCTATACTGCAGCTCAGCTGTTTCCTGTGTGACACATTGCAGGGCGAAGCTGAAGAAGAGACAGATTACTTAACCAAGTAAGTGGCAGCAGCCGGGAACACCTGAGCCTGTGCTGACCTAACATGACCCAACATCCAGTACATATGTATAATTTTTTCTTTTTTTGCAGTTTTACCAGTTGTACATTTGTACTGTTTGTTGAAGGTGGAAAACAGATTTTTGATTCCTTTCCATTGGTTGTTAACGTTTAAGAACTCACAAAATACATAATTTTAGGTTAAAACATCCTGAATAAAACATAACAGGCAAAAAGGCTAAAGAGACGGAGCAGTAATGCTTAATCTACAAATAGACTTGGCAGAACAAAACACTAAGTTAATTAGTGCAGTGATTTGTTTTATCGTGTTAAATTAATATTAATAATGATAACAGAAAGCATTAATGCTCTTGGAAAAACTGTCCCTGTTCAGGGTTTTGGGAATATTTTGAACACATTTAAAGGAAACACAGACGCAGTAGAAAGACAGAATCTCTCTTGTACCCTGCATCTTTCTCAGGCTGGGTAAATCTGTACACTTTATACATTTTCATGTATCCTCAGGGCTAAAAATACATTTGCCTGCTCATGTAAACACCTTTGCTGTGCATACGTGACCTGCGGCTCAGCCAGCCTTATCCTGCCGGGCATCTGTTATCTTGTATTCCATTATGTAGCCCTGCACTGAATTACATAAAGCCTGCTGAATCTGGGGGTTCATCAGCTTACGCCGGCGGATTTTGTTAACTGGATAAGCCGTAGATTTAAAATCTGAAAATAAGCAGCGAGCCTGTCTGTGCGTCGGGTATAAAAGGCTCACACAGCGTCTTCTCACCACAGTTCACTGCAACAACTCTGCACTGAAAACGTCTTGTGGCTTCTTCATTCCCTACTTCAGGTAAGGAGATGCTGCTTTTAAGGGACTTGCTCAAATTTTTACAAATAAATATGGAGCTCAAAGAACAACCCTTTCTTGTTCTTAAACCATTTATGAGGATTTTACAAGAGTGATTTAGGAATGCTGACTTTACACCTTTATATAAACAAATCATAATACAGTGTTAATTTGGGTTTTGCGTTAGGATGAATTTTCAAATCTTCGCTCTGGTGATGATGCTCCTGGCCTGTGTGGAGCACAGCCTGGCCTCCTGTGTGGTGGACAGCTTCACAGTCAAACAGGACTTTGACCCCAAACGAGTGAGTACGCAAATGTGTCTTTTAAGGATACTTCTTAACCCTTTCATTACGAGATCAAAAATTGAAATATATTCTAAGACTTTTTCTGTGTATTTTTGAACTTTCTGTAATCTGAATTAGCTTGACTGTATTTATAGTAACACTGGTGTATAATAAGTAGTTAAAAAAATAACCAAAACAGGAACAAAATGATCAATGTGGCTCATGTATAAACCAGAACATCATCGGCATACAATCACACATATGACCTTATGAACTATGTGCTACTTACTGTGATATTCACACATTTCAGTGTGTATATCCATACTATAGACATGCCAATCAAAATAAAGCTCATCTTCGCCCTTTCTTCCCTACAACAGTACGCAGGGAAGTGGTACGCTCTGCAGAAGAAAGATCCTGAGGGTTTGTTCCTGCAGGACAACATCTCTGCTGAGTACACGGTTGGCGATGATGGCTCCATGGTGGCCTCCTCCAGAGGCAGAGTCACTCTCTTTGGGTGGGTATTTGCAACATACTTGGTAGCAGCTTCAATGTGAGGTCATGAATACGCTTGCATTTGCTGCATATTTCCTCTCCTCTGTATTCAGGTTCTGGGTTGTCTGTGCTGACATGGCTGCTCAGTACACAGTCCCTGACCCTGGCAACCCTGGTAAAATGTTTATGGACTACCAGGGCCTGGCCAGTTACCTGTCCAGTGGCGGTAAGCCTGCTCATCATGTTCTCTTTGTCACTCTGTCTTTCCTTCGTGGAGCTGGGACTCATTTCTCATTCCTGACTTCTAGGTGACAACTACTGGGTCATTGATACAGACTATGACAACTACGCCATCACCTATGCCTGCCGCACCCTGAAGGATGACGGAACCTGCGAGGATGGCTATGCTCTAGTCTTCTCCCGCAACCCCCGTGGCCTCCCCCCTGCCATCCAGAGAGTGGTCCGCCAGAAGCAGGAGGAAATCTGCATGGCCGGACAGTTCCAGCCTGTGCTGCAGTCCGGTATGTAAAACAAGGACTTGTGTTGAGGATTGTTTATCTTAAGCTCTGATGCAGAGAAAGAATTTTAAGACTTAATCTGACACTTGTTCCTCCTCTCTGTTTTCAACAGGAGCTTGCTAAACAAATGCTCATCTGGGGCATGTTGAGCAACCCTACATTAAAGTGGATCCAAGAGAATAAGCCTGTCACATTCCAACTATGTGACCAACATCAGATAAATCCAATCCAATCCATAACCCTGTGAAAACTTTAAACCTGCCACGACAAAAATACAATTTAAATCCACTGGAAACTATTAACGATGGGATGGATATCATCAAATAACCAGCTGTATCATACTGTCACACTGGTGGGTAACATCTGCACTGTGCCATTCTGCATCGGTGACAATAAATTTTGTAAAGAAACTTGTGGTGGCTCTTTATTTCCCTTAACTGCACTTCATATCTACTGTTCACTTATTTATCCAATCCCTACAAACTTAAAAACATACAACTTCATAAATAAATGTATGAGTGATGATAATGCTTTCTAATGGCACTTTTAGTCACGTTTATTCACTCTTTTGAAGTGATTCGCTTGAAAAATTAGAAACCTAAAATTTTGAAGTCACAGAGGATGTTTCCTCCAAGGCAGAGGAGAAAGAAAGAAAAGGATGTGTTTAAAGAAAAGTCCTAAAACTTGTGCTTATCTCATCTGAGCCTTAATCAAATCAGCAAAGATGTACAGGAAAGAGTTTCAAACACCAACCCGGCAGAAATAGAACAACATTGTGGTCCCACGACTTCCCCCTGCACTTCAGATGTAGCAACACCCTCAGACAGAAACTGGTTCATCTCAATGCACTCCCAAACACAAGCTGAATAACACAATGTATGTTGTGCGGCGCGGTGAGTAGTGCTCGGACTCTAAATAGGAGAAACCAAACAGCCACCGTAGAAGAGCCACCTCAACATGACAACATCTGCACCTGAACGATAAAGGTCACTCTTTCAAGGATGCAAATGTCCACACCTTGGACCGAGAATACAGATGTTTTCAAAGAGCAGTAAAGGAGACGATCTGTGTCCACCATCTTTGACCAGACACCGGATATTAGAAACCAACAATGCAGTCTAGAGATCCCAAGCGTCTCAAACCTCACTTACACCTTGCCTCAGGTGACCTCAACATGATGGGGTGGGGCGAGGATTCAGTGATTTCACACCTTGACTCACATGATTACAGCTGACCACATACAATGCTTTATTAAATACAAAATCCACCAATCCAAAAATTTACATTATATAAAACAATAACAAAACATAACATAACAGCCAGCAGACCAGATCTCGGACTAATGCTCCTCTGAATATCTCTCTGGCAGCGAGTACTCGCCGGGCCTTCCCCAGTAGTCCACAGCTCGAACTCTGTACAGACCACTGACCTCCTGGTCCACTACAGAACACAACAGAGAGCATGATATTATTTCTCTGTACAGTCAGACTCTAAAGGTCTCAGATTTAGATGAATTTAGTGTGAATTCTTACCTGGTGAATAAACATAAGAAGTAAAAATAGTGTTCTGGGTGCTGATTTTGCCGAATGCCTTGCCGCCTGTGGATAATTCCACTTCATATGTTTTGATGCATCTGCGAAGCATAACATAATAAAAGTGGTATTAGCCTTACTAACGTTGTCCAACCTTTAAAGGATAAAGATGCATATAATACATTTTAAAGCAGAGTGAAATGAAATGTTTTGGATGAGAAACACCTACTTTGAATTGACACAGTGGTCAGACCAGATAATAAGGACTTGACCTTTAGTGATCCTAATGAAGCGTAACCCGTTGACCTGAAGAAGGTCAAATATAACGCAGTGTGAAAATATAAATCTGTGATTAATTTTATAGACAACAGAGCATTTAAAAACATACATTTATTACAAATTACAGACTTCTTTCTAGCTTAAAATTAAAAATTTAATTAATTAAAATATTTTAAAGCAGCTTCAGCCTTCTTACTATTTTCTAATATTGTCTTTCAGACTCATTTATGACACGAGTGTAATATGAGATATTTTACCTATACACCACTGTGTTGTGTTGGTACTAACCTGGTCTGGCACAGCTTTCGGCCGGGCACAGACGTGGATGAGGAGGACGGAGGGCACCGGCAATTTGGCTTTCAGAATCAGACTGTCTCCTGCAGGAACGTCCAAGGGTCCGTCAGTGTGGGGGCCCTGAGACAATGACACATCAGGTCAAAGCGTGTCTCGGTGCACTTGAGAGAGCAGGAAAGGGTCAAAGTAATCTGTCAAATCAGTTCAAGTCTTAAAGACTCACAAAAAAATAATCCCACAGGCATCAACTAGATAACAAAAATGATGAGAGTTCATACTGGGAGGAAATCCATGCTCTCACAGTGTGGTGTGCAGAAAACTTCATCAAAAAAAAAAAAATAAAGGCAGAGAAGCCTGTTTAACTCGGTGGAGCTGGGGTGCAGATTTAGGAATGAGGGAATCATTGCACGGCGTAAAGTGTGCCACAGCCTTCGAGGCTCTTTCATGCCTGTCACGTGTGCTCACTGACAACCTGCTCTCTTCTGTAAAGAGAAAAGGGCACCAGTAGCTGTTCTGCTGATCTCTCGGGAACGCCAATCAAGCCGCACGGTGCTGGGCTGTGACCATAGATGCCGCTAAAGAATATCAGGACCACATGCAATCCTGATGAAGTCTGATTTTGGCAGTATGCTCAGAAATGGACATTAACAACTCGCTCAAGGTAATTTTTTTAACTGACATGTGGTGATGATCAGGTGTATCAAACAGGATAGATAACTTTTAGCTTTCGTGTTTTGCTGTACACTACTCGAAAAACATACAATTATAATTGCAGAAAACTAGAATATATACTGTCCAGCTGTCCTGTTTACCTCCACACTCCTGAGGCGTCTGAACTGCTCTGCTGTGGGGTAGTCAGGGCTCCCCATGTTCTGCCACAGCTCGTAAGGGTTGGTTACATTATTGTCCAAGTAATATGTGACATACATTAGACCTGGATAACAAACAGATAGCAAAGAGGAGTAAAATTAACCAAACAGACTTACAGAAATCATCACAGATAAACAGAAACACTCCAAATCCCTTGACAGTGTTACCGTTTTGTGCAGGCAGTCCTTTCAGTGAGACAGCGACATCGTCGGTGATGGTAGAGGTGCTGTTGTCCTCACTGTTGTACACCAACACTGCTGCCTGCCAGCTGTCTGAGCCACCGGGCATTACGGGTTTGTGGCTACTGGCGAGAACTCCCAGTGTGCCGTTGTGGCCTCCTGATGAGTTCACAACCTGAGCCAGAAGCTGGGTCTCTCCTAAAATTTGAATCACAGGGACACAAATGAATTAAATCATGTTTAAACGATTCATCCCCTTTTCCCACGAGGGAACATGTGTTCTAGGGTAAAGATGTCACCTAGCAAAGCCAGCAGGGCCATGACTGTGAGGACGGGCTTCCTGATGAGTTGAACATGAGGCGGCTGAGTGTTGTTGACCTGGAAGCGGGCGGTCAATGTGCGCTGGGTGAAGGGGTGTGGGTGGTAGCTGAGGAAGGCATTGTCGTTGCTCAGCAGGGTGTAGTTGATGGTGCTGTTTGGGTTTGCCAACAACATATCCTGGTGCTGGTTTATAACCTTTTGAAGGTGGACAGCAGAGGATTTGATCAGGGTGATTTAACTGGCAGAGAGAAGCTCCTCGTAACACACCGACAACAAATTAGTTCTTTTATCCCATACCCACATTCATGGTCTGATGAGTACATTTTATGAAGTTGTCGGGGTCATTTCTATGGGAAGAAGATCATACACAAAATATGGGGGCATTTGCTAATCTCTCCATTACCGATTAAAGTTTGATGTCCGGCAATTTAGAGCTGCCGTGCTCACATCAGCTATTTGGTGCGGTCCTTTTCAGGTCTAAAGGAAAGATACTGTTCTAGACTGGACACTTCTAACAAACATAAATTCCCACGTGAAATATTTTTTTCCACCCATGCTGTTCATTTAAATGTCTTTGCCTCACCTTTACCACCATTGCAGCATAGGTCACATCAGCCCTCCACTCCTGAGGCCTGGACCACCCTACCAGAGGATCAGCCTCGTCATTGTAAACAGGCAAGCTGCGAAACTTAGGGAAACGCTCTTGGATCTCTCCTACAGTCTTGATCTCCTGCTGGAGGATGGGGAAGGAATAGCCTCCTCCCTGTAAGATCGAAAACAGGAAGTCAGCCTGGAATTAAGCAAGTTTGTGTAGTAATAACTATAGTTTTTCCTAAAACAGCGGAGTCTATGAACATAATGATAATTATATTTCTCTGGCAACTATAAGCACAAATCTAGAGCATAATCAAGACTGCTTTCATTTTCTATTTGCTAAGAAAAGAAAAGACCTTTTTGTGCAGGGCTATATAGTCCAGTCTGACCCCAGTCTCTCCAGTGAAGTAGTTGGTGCCGTTGTAGCAGTGCTGCAGCATGGCCCAGCAGTACGGGGAGTGTGGATGGGGGTGACAAGAGTCTCCTGGACCTCCAAACCTCAGGAGTGTACTGGCAGCGCGCAGACCCTCAGAACAGGCGTCATAGTAGTTTAGAAACCCTTGAGAAGAAAATGATAATCCACAGCACAGCACTGTCATACGGTCTGGCGAGAACATTTGAATTTCCACAAATTTATAAAAGAAGCTCCACAAGAATTGGTTTAGTGCTTTTAGGCAAAAGCAGCTCTTGGAACATAACTGCATAACTTCATATAATGTGTGTGCCCGTTTACATTCACATTAAATAACACTATTATAAACACAAGCTCCAGATCTATAAGAGAAAATAAGTAGGGGGGGACCCCAGACTTACCTTTCATCAATGGTAACAGTTTACAAACACAAACACACACACACACACACAAGCCATGCACAATGTCTCACAGGTTTACCTTGAATTGAGACAGTAACATTATCAAAGTCATGGTTGTTGGGCTCATTCCATGTTTCAAAGTTCCATCGAGAAACACTTCCCAGGCCATATTTGTCTGAAATTTACAACAAGCAACGACAGTCATCACAAAACGCGTGAGCAGGGTGACACAGTGCAGATTAAGCCATTTAGTTTCAGCTAAATCACATGTTTACATGCCCGCCACAGTACATTTTCTGACTGATTTCTGAATACTTCAATTGGGACCATTTTAGTCAAAAAAATGACTGTTATTCATTATTTTAATGCATAGTAATTTGTTATGGCTCTCCTATTGGACTTCACTGTTCTTCAGTGTTGTCCTTTTTAATATTCTTATTGATTATGCAAAAAAAGTACGAAACAAAAAACTAAACTAACGATGACCGCTTCAACTCACTCACCAATGTACCTCTTGGCTATGAGATAAACCAGATTTCTCCACTCGACCACTTGTGATTTATCCTCAAAATCAGTGAAGTAATTAGAGACACTTCCCATCAGTTCAAATCCTGCAACAGAGAACAGGAAAATCCAATTACGTTTTCTGATACACAAATTTCTGATGTTTAGCTAACAAATTAACTAAATGGTAAATGGACGTACATAGCACTTTTCTACCCTCCTGGAGCACCTAAAGCACTTTATACAACATGCCACATTCACCCATTCATACAAGCACTTTCTTCGGTGCTTCCTAACCTCCTAGAACCTGGCGTCCACAAATGTGGACGTCACATTTTGGGTTGTCTAGACCAAAATACACAATTTTGCAATACAAGGGCCTGATAACCACGTACGAGGACACCATACTGCCACTCTTCTATCAAAATTTAAAACAAATGTCCTCATATATGGATCTAATTTTTCTCAGAAACAAAAATCAGGTAAAAAAAAAAAAAAAAAAAATCAGGTAATTCTTTGTTTTTACATGAATCAGGTCCCAATCAGCCCAAATAGCAAACAGAAGTTAAAAATGCATGTTTGGGTCTTAGGAGGTTAAGCTAACATTCACATAAATTCATACTCCAATGAATGCATCGGAGAGCACCTTGGGGTTAGTATCTTGCCCAAGGATATTTAGCCTGCAGACAAGGGCAGCCAGGGATCAAACCACTAACCTTCCAATCAGTAGATGACCTGCTCTATCTCCTGAGCTACAGCCACCCCAAGCAGGCTAGGCTAGGCAAGGCTTTAGATTTTGTTGCAAGAGAATGTTTTTCTGTCATCTGACCTACTTCAAAATTGGCTGAGGTATTACTCGAGTAATAATAATAATAATGGACTGCATATAGCGCTTTTCGAGATCCTCAAAGCGCTTTACACTATTCATTCACTCTCACATTCACACACTGGTGGAGGCAGCTACAGTTGTTGCCACAGCTGCCCTGGGGCAGACTGACAGAAGAGAGTCATATTGCACCATCTGGCCATCACCAGTAGGCGGTAGGTGAAGTGTCTTGCCCAAGGACACAACGACCAAGACAGACAGAGCTGGGGATCGAACCGGCAACCTTCTGGTTACAAGATGAGCTTCCCAACCCCCTGAACCACGGTCGCCCGCGCAGGGTCAACTTTTGTGGTAGTCGTGACCACAGAAATTATGTTTTACTCGTCCATGACCTCATAACGAACAATAAAAAGGTATGAAAACAGATGACAAATTTACATCAGGAACAAACGTAACAGGACTGTAGTACAGTACCTGGTTGAAGGCCATTCATCCATAATAGCTCTATCAGCCGGTCCAGTCTAGTGAAGTTATATTGAGGTTTTCCTCCAATATCTCTAAAATTAAAAAAAAGTTAGATGAGACCACTCTTAGTACTACTGTAAGTTATAACCTACAAAAACAACATTCAAAAAGCTTGTCTTCGATCGCGAGCGTATTATAGCAAACATGACCCACCACATGTCATGCTACTTGCTACCTACTTGCTTGTTCATTTACTTCACTTACTGTGCAGTCACCAGCTCCAGCATCCAGTGTATCCTGACCTGCTGGATCCCTCCATGAGGAACAGAGCCCACATAGGCCAAATTCAGCTGCTGGTCAATGCTCAGGTCATACTCGTGGGCCTGCGTGTGAGGGAGCGGGGGGCTGGACACAAAACACAGACAAACATTTAGCTTTGTGCTATATCTACACACACTCACTGGGCATTTTATTAGGTACACCAGATTGAACCCCTTTTTTCCCTGAACTCACTTATTTCTTCATGACACAGATTCAACAATGTACTGGAAACCATCTTCAGAGACTTTGGTCTGTAGTGACATGACTGGCATAACATAGCTGCTGCAGATTTGTCAGTGGGCTGGTGAATATGGAGGCTATTTGAGTACAGTGAATTTTCAAGACACCAGTTTGGGATGATTTGAGCTTTGTGGCACTGTGTGTGATGCTGGTGCTGACAGATGTGATCAAAAAAGGATGAACATCGCCAGCAACAATACTCAGGTAGGCTGTGTCGTTCAAATGATTCTTAACTTTTAGTAAGGGACCCAAAGCATGCCAAGAAAATATCTCCCACACCATGACACCACCAGCAGCCTGAAGTGCAGATACCAGGCAGGGCCCTCATGTTGTTCATGCCAAACCCTGAATGAGTGGCAGATACTGAGACTCATCAGAGCATGCATCATTAATGTGTTCTTAGCTGTCAGAAATTTGGTCTGCTGCTGTAGCCCATCCACTTCCGGGTTTGATGTCTTGTGTGCTCAGAGATGCTCTTCTGCACACCTTGGCAGTGAGTTACTCCATAGTCTACCTTTCTCCCTTTACGCTCAGAGAAAGTCCTACGTGTTCCTAGTAAGTGCATCGTTTTTTTAAATACTTCCTCTGAAGTATTCTGCTACAGTGAATATAAAAATAAACCCACAGTCAGTGTCCCGTTTCAGTGAATCTCTGCTTTCTGGCTGACACTTACTGCTCGGCGCTCACACGGGAAAAGTTAAAACTGGACCTACCAGAAACCAGTGCTTCTCCAGAAGTGTTTAAGATCTCCTGTCGGCCTTTGCACGTCAGCTGTGATAACATAGGAAGCGCTTGAAGTTTCGGAAATGCAAAGGAGCAAAGCTAGAAATGTAAACGTTTTCCACACCATCATATTTGCGACCCGCTAGCTTAAACGGCTACAATAAAAAAAACAAAAACAAAAACAAACACGGTGTGTTATAGAGAGAGTGGGGAAGTGTGACTTAAACGTCGTCTGTGAGTAAATAGGAGAAAAAGCTCTGCCATAGCTCAACTAGACACACTTAAGACACCAACAAGTGTTTCTAACAAACTAGCAAAGTGCGACTGCAGTCATGTGAACACAACAACGTAGATTACATGCGACAGTGTTGTAGTCTTTTAGGGAAGTGAGCGGTGCATCAGTTGCATGGACACAAAACCACTGCACATTCAATTAATTAAACACATCATTCTGCAGAGTATCAATGATGTAGCTTCTTATTATATTATCGATTAGATGCCAGTTATTTGACTGCAATTTCAATCATACTGGTTTAGTTGCGCATCAAGCTACATTAAATCCCTAAACTTCGACTTTACATATCATAAAAGAAATGGATAATAAATCAGACGCTCAAAACACAAGGAGCTGTTAATGGGACATTTATTAAAAAAACAAAACAAAACAAAAACGGTATAGGAGAATCAGAAGGCATTAAAGGAAAAATACAGATGTCATTTACAGTTTAACTCAAAAATTGTTAAACAGCAACAGTTATACACAAACATTTACACAACCTGTACAAATATTTTTCCTCCGCAAACTTGCAAGTTAAATTTCAAAATAACTTAAATAGTTTTCTACGTAAAAGTGCAAATCCATATGGGTGTGATGTCTGTGAGTAAAACCATGGCGACAGAAAGGGTGCTTTGAGCTCACTGGCTGTAGGATGTCCACTTGTAAGCAACACAAACACATTTAGCTGCGTAGTTATGATGCCTTGCACTGACCAGCAAATCAGTACTGTAATATCCCAAACAGTCCCAAACTCTGTGACGCCCTTTCTCAACGAATCGTGCCCAACCCTAAATAAAGCCACCGTTAAACATTGCAGTTCAGTCTTTGTAGTGTTCTCGGGTTCAAAGTTTGGAACGTCAGCATTACAGTATAGCAATGACAACCTGTTACATGTATGGTAGTGTTATAGGTTAGCATTAAAGTCACAGTTAACCACAGACCATTCTATACAGTCTTGAACCCCAAACACGACAGGGTTGTAGTAGTCCACAGGTTTCAGGTTTCGACAGCAAGTGTGAGTAGAGGTGAGGCGAAGGCGGCTGCTGCTGATTCTCCACAGTCACAAGGTATGAGGCGACAGAGAGTGGCAAACTGTTAATGCTGAAACTTCAAAGTCTCTACAGGCATCCTTCTCACTGGTGAGGAGGGGAGACATATTGAAAACAAAAAACTAACCCACACACGCTATTGGGCTTTACATGCTTCTGTAAAATCATGCAGCCGAGTCCAAAACAGAAAAAAGGAAAAAAACTAAAAGAAAATCACCATGAGGAGTATTACAGCATATCTGCTCATGAAGCACTGGTCACCATGGGCTCTACTGGACAGAAAACTGGAAATGTGTTTGGTAAATAAAAACGGTGTTTAGGCATTTGCAATACAAATGGGGGAAAAAAGAAGCAAGCATCGAGTCTTTGTGTGAGTTTGTGTAACATGAAGTAACTACGACTTCTGCTCGGCTCCTGCTGCAGACTGCGCTGCGCTCTCAGGCTTAAGGATCTGGTAGGTGATGAGGTACTCTGGGTAGGCCTAAAGAAAACAAAGCAGGATGTCAGCCAATATTACACAGCACGTGTTGCTTTTTGCTAACGCTATGGCCCGAGTTCTTAATTACCTGCTCTCCTCTGTAGATGACGTACTCGGCGTAAGCTAGGCCGTTAACGCTGGGCCGCCCGATTACTGAATGATGTCCTGGGGGAGCGTGAGCCATCTTCATGGCACTGAACTGTAGGAACGACTTCCCCAAAGTCACTCGGCAGAAAAGCATTTGCCTGAGAAGTCACAACATATGAACTGAGTACAGGAACAAAACTTTGCTACAACATCTTTGTGCTGCAGTTTAATGGGTGACAGCCAAAAGTTACCTGTGGCACAGGTAGCAGGATCGGTCTTTGTGTGTTGGGCAGCCAGTGCCTCCACCGATGCCGTAGACGTATTGATTGCTTTTTGAGGAGTTCTCTGCAAAATAGATACCTGCTCCAAACATCCCTCCTATGTAGGCGTGACGCTCATCAAAGCCTTTGTGAATGATGGCATTGATAAACGGGGAGCCTGTAAGAAATTGTGGCAGGATGAAGTTACACGGTAGTCAGGTTTTCTGTTATGTCTGCTGCAGACACACAGAGCACATAGATGGTGTGACAGTGGGTGTGGTTACCGTGAAACAACATCCGCTCATTGTGATGGTTGTGGTTCTCATCTGCGATCTCCTTCTGCCTGTGGGTGTAACGTTCCCTCAGCTTCTTGTTTACCACCTTTTGAATCTGTGTGATACAGTAGGGTACATTTCAAACAGGATGCAGGGAGTTGTGTTTGTTTTACACCATAAACTAATGACTCCTCCCAAACTGCTGCAATATTGAGGTTTGTAACCCCAAAAATATACTAAATAAAGATTTTAAAAATAGCCAACACTTGGTCAGTATTTTGCTGATAATCAAAACAGTCAAGTAAAGAGTCAGCATTCAGACCTTAATGATGTTGTATCTGCTGAAGACACCACCAGCATTGCCTCCATCTCTGTGCTCTCTGATGGTGCTCTGCATCTGTGTGACACACATGAACAACAAGATTTGTTATAAGGCACTCTGTCCAGCTATCGCTACATAATAATTTACCAGGTATTTAGAACAGCTGCATTAAAAAAGAGACACTATTTTTGGGTAAATGCAGCTTCTCAGCTCACCTCCTCCTCCACTGACTGGTACTCCTTGTCTTCTGGGGCGAGGTCTATAAGAATGGTTCCCTGGCTGGCACAGTGGAATGTCAGGTATGGGTTGCCACCTGAGAAGTGATCAAGATTCAAAGTGTAAAGATGCACACTCTCTATTAAAGTAGTACCAAAAAAAATCCCCCCAAAAGCCACTGGGTTACACCTCACCTTGTTGGCCGCCCAGCAGCCTCTCAACTCCCTTGATGAGCTTGTGTCGGTGGCCATATGCATTAATCCCGATCTCCTTCAGCTCCTCATGGCCCATGTCAGCCAGCACATCCAGTGTGATCTGAGAAAAAAAAGAACCCCACAACAAATTGAGACCTTTAATAATTTAATTTTGGTCAAACGTATAACCAGCGGGTTACAGGTCCAGCGTAAAAGGTGTGCTTGCTAGAAAAAGCCATTATGACCTGCTCTCTCTCAAAGATGTCCCTGAGGTGCTCCAGGCCCAGACTCTTCAGGAATTGACTTATGTTCATGTCCAGCATTGCCACTATGAAAAAAAATAAAACAAAACAAAAAACCCAGAAGATTTAATAAAACAAATAATACTAACAAAAGCTCCCCATTCTCTTTTATGTCCAATTTGTCTGCTTAACAAGATTTTATAAACTGAGCAGTGTTTGATATAAGGACCGCAACAAACTTACTTTCCCCTTCCTTGCGGTCAGTGCCAGTGGCTCCATCTGCCACCCCGGAGGACCCTGTAGCAGCGGCAGCAGCCAGCTCAGTGAGGGGCCCGGCAAGGTTGTCTATGCTGCTGGCAGCTGAGAGACAAGAAGGCGTGGAGGCAGGGGAGATGACAGAGGCGCTGACCACTGTGGCCTGAGGCTTAAAGCAGCTGGGCAGGGCATCCGGTGGCATGGCATCCATCAGCAGGGCTCGGATGTCATCAGCCTGCACAAGTTAAAAAAAATTCAGCAAAGGAAACAGTCTGAGCCTTTCAACGAGCAAACATATTGAAGTACAGAGTTTCATTTTATGGTGCGTTTAGTATCACAGTTATTCTTTCAGACAGAAGCCATTACCGTAGCCAGATCCAGAGCAGTCTGCCCCTCCTGGTTCTTCATGGTGGGGTCGGCTCCATGAGCCAGCAGCAACGCACAGAGCTGTGTGCGACCCTTCTGAGCTGCTTCATGGAGGGGTGTGAACGCCCATTTGTCTGTGGCATTCACACACGTGTTGTATTTGATCAGAAGGGCTGCAATATCCACATGCTGCGAGGAAGAGAGAGGGAACAGATCACAAGTTAAACCCTGAACTTCAAGTTAAATAAAATAACACAGTTACTGACACAGAGTTTTCAAGAGCTGATGGCAAGGTCATCGGCTCAAGTATCTTTTCATCTAAAATGTTTACACTTTCATGTATCTACAGCTACAAAACCCACAAAAATGTTTCTGTTTATGTAGCTGAGACTGACCCCGTAAGAGGCAGCATTATGAAGAGGGATAAGGCCTCCTTTGTCCTGTGCGTTGACGTCGGCCCCATGTTCTAATAGATACTCCGCCACTTCAAGGTTGTTGTAGCCAGCTGAGAGAAGAAGAAGAAAAAAAAAAAAAAGAGTCAGTGCAACTTCCTTCATATGAACACACTTTGAAAAGTCTTTTTTAATACATATTTAATTAGATGAGATTAGTCTCATTGAGCTCCACTCTTTTTACAGCTCGACATGAATAAAATGCAAAGGAAATACTGTGTAAATACAAAACACATAAGACCAACAGCCAGAAAAACAGGACACATTATGTTCTAAGTTTTTATGTCAAACAGTGTGTGAGTTAGTATTTTTACTCAGTACAAAAGTATACAAACGCATCAGAAGAGCTTGTACCTGCGAGGTGAAGCGGTGTGGAGTTGCGCCCCTGTGTGTCTCTGCAGTTGATATTCTCCGGGGAGCAGAGCTTCTGGACCCGGGCCAGGCAGCCCTTCTTGGCAGCATCCAGCAGGGCGGCATCGCCCCTCAGCAGGTCCTGGATGTCCGTGTCCCCATCTTTCACCATGTCCAGCGGCATGTTGCCATCACGGTTCTTCTTGCTTGGGTCGGCTCCATGCTGAACAGAAAAGTTTAGTTGATCGATTTTATAAAAATATTTGTTGCACATGACACTGAGTGACTTTCCAGGCCAAAGTGATTCGTTTTCCTGTCAGGATCATGAAGGTGGGCGCTTACTTTGAGTAGCAGTTTGCAGATTTCATATTTTCCTTTGGCCGCAGCCTCGTGAAGAGGGGTGAACTTCCAAAGGTCGGCCACGTTCACTGAAGCTCCATGTCTGACCAGCAACTCGGCCACTTCATAGTGACCATAGGAGCACGCATTGTGGAGGGGAACAAGACCACTGAAGGAGGAAAACCGGCAGAAAAAAAGATCACATTTAAGAGGGAAGAAAATGTGTTTAAAGTACTGATAATTACGGCTTAAAAGGCTTTAAACATGATAACTTTTGATTTCTTTTATGACATTTTTAGTGAACTAACAGACTGTAAGATGGTAGTTTAAGAACTCACCCCTTGTCTTTGGCGTGAACGTCAGCTCCATGGTGTAGCAGGTATTCAACAACAGCCACTCGATTGTAACCGGCTGCAAAGTGCAGAGGAGTGGAGTGGCGCCCCTCCAAGTCCCGACAGTTTACATTCTGGGGGGTGCAAAGTTGCTGCCAAACGTACATTTTCTAATTAGCCAAGTTTACAAGACATTACATTTTATATCACTGCTACTAGTGAGCATGTGGAACTGATGTGCTACAAATTTTTACAAGTGTACAATAAAGATTTTATCACAGTAATAAGTCTCTGTGAAACTCATCATGAATGATCAGGCAGAAGAATCAGTGAACTTACTTGCACTGTATCCAGATCTCCTGCTTTGGCCGCCTCCAGAAACCTGTAGTCCACGTCAGAGTTACGTGTGGGAACATTTTCTGGAAAAGAGAAAGAAAAAGAAAAAAGCTGTCAAAGGAGGACTCACATACACCATGTGATGATCAAGAAAAATAGTGTTTTTTCATTTTCTTGAAAGTTAGAAGTGCGGTAATCACCGTTGAGGATCTGTTGCACAGCCTCGTTGCCCATCTGAGCAGCGGTGAAACCCTGCAGAGACACAATGGAGGGGTCGGCCCCGTAACTCAGCAGCAGCTTGCAGGTCTGGATGTGACCAGCCAGCGCCGCTCTATGAAGAGCTGTCTGACCCAGAGTGTCCACAGCATTGACCTGGAGTCAGAACGAAAGAGGTTTCTAAGTTTCATACCAACAACTCTCCCAAAGACCACATTTTTTCAAAAAGGAAATGCAAAAGCAAACCTTTGCTCCATGTTTCTGCAGCACCTCAAGGATATCATTGTGAGCTCTCTCGGCAGCGACGTGCAACGGGGTCATGAAGCTAAAAGACGTCACAGATGAGAACATGTCACCATTATCACTCTTTAGTGCTGAATCAGCAGCTTTTCGTTTTTTTAAAATGTTTTACGTCACGGTCTCACGTCTTTGTGGCACTTTAATGTGTTTTTACTTGCAACACATTTTTTTGCAATTATGTTGTCACATCTTAGACCACAGAGATTAAGTTGCTTAATTTGGAATAAAATGCTTATTATTATTATTATTATTATTATTATTATAATAATAATATCAGCTACATTCATTACCTTTAAGATGAACTCCTAGTTTATTTGCTTCTTACTTTTAAAAATACAATCTAAAAACTTTTTGTTAACTTACTCTTTGTTCTTCTCATTGATGTTGGCACCTTTACGCAGCAACAACTCTGTCACCTGCTTTCTCTTAGGGTGGGGTGAAGCCACAGCACAGTGCTGAAATACACATTAACATTATATTAGTGCCGAGCTTCATCTTCATTATGCAGAATTATGCAAAGAACTGCTGGTAGCACAATGAGAGAGAGAGAGACAGGCATGTTAAGAGAAACTACTGGCAAGCTCCATAGACTTGATTCTGACCAGAGCTGTTTCGTTGGTCTGAGGATGTTTGAAGCTGATAATTTCCAGAGCCAGCGTCTTCTTCACTTTGGCCACGTCCGCCTCCCTGGCTGCCTGCAGCAATGAGTGACCTTTGAACTCATCTAAAAAGAGATGTGGAAATGACAAATTAGGTATGGTCTAATGATTTGGGTTTCTAAGTACATGAAAGCTAATCTTTGTGGAAAAAAATGCCTGCTGATGAAGCCTTTTAGGTGGCTTAGCGAGAACTCACAGGTAAGCCTTTCTTTCAGCTCTGGAGTCGGAGCCATGTCCACAGCACTCTTGCTGTGGCAGTTTAGGAGGGTGGGGTCAGCCCCGTGGCTTAGCAGCAAGGAACAAACCTCCACTCGGTTCTTGGATGCTGCCTCGTGGAGGGGAGTGAACTGCCACAGGTCCATGGCATTCACACAGGCTCCATGCTGCAGAGAGAAACAGCACAAAATGTGTACAGGAGAAGGAAGAAACATTTGTTTCATCACATCAATATCTGACATTATAACAAAATGTAATTAGTGTCTGATTACAATTCCTAGCACTACGTTATTTCCTAGTTATAACTCATGACATGATTTTACAAAGCGAAACGAGTTACACTTATTCATTGCTCAATAACATTTCAACCAACCCAGAGTCCTAAAAGCACAAGCTCATCAAATAAGAAATCGCGTCTTACTTTAAGCAGAAGCTCGGTGACCTCGTAGTGACCGTAGGAGCAGGCGTTGTGAAGAGGAACCAGACCACTGCCGGACAACACACTCTGGTTAGTGTCGTGACTTATACTTAAAAGGACAAAAGAGAGAAGAGGAAAAAAAAGCCTCACCCTTTGTCCTTGGCGTGAACATCAGCCCCATGCTGAAGGAGGAGCTGAACGATGCGGACCCGGTTGTACCCAGCAGCCAGGTGCAGCGGTGTAGACTGCAAGAGAAAGAAAGCCTGTTAACATCGTTCGTGGGCCGGGTCGGTGCATACTGCCTTTGATGGCCACATGAGCGAGCGGCTGATTAAGGCCAAAAGCAATTGTGCTAGAGCAGGCTATGCTCGGTGAGTTGCAGATGAATGGCGGACATCGTGATGCAGAGTCAATGAGTTTGTGGGGAAAATTCAACAACAAAATTCAGTTGCTGTTGTTACTATGTCTGACCTGAGCGACGACGAGCAACTTTAACCTCACTAGTCATCTAACTCGATTTCCAATTGATAAGATCACAAAAAAATAAATCTTTTAGGTCTTAGTACTTCGAAAATAGGTTTGATGCAGTAAGCTGAGGAGTAGTAAAGTCCAAAAGGCTGCTTGTGAATTATGGTTAGGATACAATATCTGACTTAATTATTTTATAACTGGAATTGGAAAGTAACAAATAAAAAAAATAAAAAAAACAATAGAAACATACAAAAATGCTTCCAATTTTAATTTCTATTAATTTTTCAATTACCTGTGTATAAAAACAATCATTCAATACTAGCTATTGAGTAAATAAAATTCTATTGAATCCCAACCATAATAGGATGCAGTGAAGCTACAATAAGCAGGCTGAGAAAAAAAAAAAAAAAAATCAAATAGCCTAATTTCAGCCAAGAAAAATGAGAATTAGTATAAGCAAAGCTGCAAATCCCATTTCAATTGCATTTGTTCACTGTTCAAAAATCTGGCTCAGGTCAAGCTCACAATGAAAAGAAAGGACATAGTTTCATTTCAATCCATGCAGTGATGTTAATATAAAAATGCAGAAATGTAAGACTATTAAGTGACAGTGAAAAAAAAACAAACAACAACTCTGAATAATGAGAGTTGAATCATGGAGGCTTCATTCAGTTTGGGATGACACAAGCAATTTAGAAGCAATCAACATGGAGGGAAGAGCATAGCACTAGAATGGCAGGTTAAGTTTAGACCATTCATTACTGCATACCAACTAATCCAACAAGGACATGTGAAGTATACACAAGTTACAATGACACAAATTCAAGATTCGATTGACAAACAAAGTGCAGAGGGGCAGGCCTTCAGGCATGCATGAATTATCACCATCATCAAAAACAAAATTAATGAAGAGATAAATCAGACACTGATTTATGTGCAAGTGATCGAAAGCTGGAGAAGTGTGGGTGAGTGTGCAGAGGAGAGAGGACAGACGCTGAAGTAGGCAGGCAGTGGGCATTTTGTGCTCCTCTCCAAATCCAAAAAGATGAGTCGTCACCATGACACCAACCCAGTTCAGTCGCTCACTCACATTCACGCACACACAACAGAGGAGCATCAGGGTAGGATAAATGAGTGACCCGTACACCCAGGTCCATGATGTGCAATTAACAAGTGACAGCCAGCTTATTGGTCAAATAAAAACGATGGATTAAAAATAAAAGAATAAAAACAAAAACAAACAAAAAAAGATCACAACAGTGCATCAATTAAGTGGCCGTTATCAAGGTCAACTTACCAGCATTTTTTGTGATGTTGACTGATCGACAAATGTTGCCAGAGTCACACGGAAAACAAAATGAAACAAAAATTACAAAATGACAGTGTCTTTTCACAGCAATTTCTCTCTCTCCCTTAAAGTCAGTGAAACATAAAGCGCAGTAAGACAATAACCACTGTTTGATCCGTCAAAGACTGTGTGAGATTAAATGTGACACGGGGCCAGAGAGGGTAAGTAGCTGGAGGATGCAGTGGAGACTGCTCCTCCTCTTCTTAGGTCTGCTTAAATTCCAGACCACATCTCCAAAGTGGCTTACAGACCTAGATCATGCAAACATCAATTCTACTGCAAAGAGGTAACACTTTAATTTCTGATGAAAAAAAATATGGTTAGAAGTGAATGACATGTGCTGAAAAACTGTTAGCAACAATGAGTCTTCATGGAATAATGAAGGTAGTAGTTATGTTTTGTTTTAAGCTGGTTAGAGAAATAAACACATTTATTCAGGATAAGAAAGCTAATCATTCAATAATTTGCAAATAATGCATGAGGGACCAACCCCACCCCCCTCCCAAAGAAAAGAAAAAAGAAACACACACATACAGTAGGAGTAAATGCTCCTGTTCATAAGGATGCAATGGAAACAAGATCCCTCACCTAAATCAGCCATGATAAACAGTGTGTAAAGTCTAAAAGAGGAGTGCCAGCTGTGTTTGTACCATTACACATGTAGTTCCCTCAACCACAAAGAGGAAGACAAAAAACAAAACAAACAAAATTAACAGGAGGAAACCTGCATGGTGATCTAAACACTGCTTACAGTGTAATCACGTCCCACTAACAAAGACTAAGAACTGAAAATTACACAGAAATAAACTGTGCAGAATACATTAAGTCTAGTTCTTTGATCTGACCAGATGTGCTTCCACAGAAAATAGATTTCACAACTGACCCAACATGCTGGAAAAATATAGTTTTGGGGGTTTTTCGTGTAAATTTATGTCTACTTTAGCTTCGAGAGAATGTATACAGAATCAACTAGCCTGATAAACTGGGTTGAAATAGTGCTTTTAGTGGTTTCCTTGAAAAAGGCTGGACAATTAAAAGCCAAGTTGAAGAAAACTGATGCTGTTAAAATGAGGATGATTTCACAGCAGCAAATGGATTTTGTGGATGGTCTCATGAGAGTCACGCATGCATGATTAGAGAATAAGAAATGTCTAAAACAGGTATTTCCAAATTAAGGTGGCCCCAGCATAAATCCTCTATAGAAACACCATTCAAACTAATTCAGACTCCTTTACACACATGCTGACTGAATTAAAAAACAAACAAAAAAAACACAACGTGCATTTTTCCCCTCAAAATCGCAAGTTTTGGAAACACACTAGTAAACATGTATGTATTTGGTGTAATGTGCTACTTGTGGCTCATTTACCTTGCGACCATCGCTGGCGTGACAGTTGACATTTAATGGAGTCAGCAGTGCCATCAGTTTTTCTTCATTTCCACTCCTGTAATTAGATGGTTGAAAAGACTCAGATGTTGTTAAATCAAAATAAATTGATGGAAACTAGCAACTAAGACGAGGTCAATTAAAGTCAGATTAAAAGGATATCACATGCAATCATTTTTCTCCTCCTTCATATGTTTTAACTCTTAAATGTGCTTACAGAATCACAGGACAAACCAGCATCGTTTCTATAACTGCAGTTTACCCAAGAACTTCATGTCATCAACTATTGACACACTCACCTTGCTGCTTCCAAAAGTTCATCCTTCTTGTATTCACCTGGAACAAGAAAAACTCTCAGATTAGAGAAACGTGTGAAACACTTATACATAAATATTGGCATGTGACTTAACTTTACATAGCATTTATTGCTTATGTTTGTTTGGCACATTAACCGTGACTGACCAGTGAGAACCGCCTTAGCTGAAGGGTCAGCCAGATCCAGAGCAGACTTGCCATCGGTGTTGCGGATGTTAGGATCAGCTCCGTGTTGCAGTAACACTGCAAAAGATAAGATGAAATAAACAAAAACTTGCATTTTAACATTCCTTTTTTGTGTTACTCAGAATGCTGTGCATATTAATAAAGAGGAAGGCTGGTTAAACAGCATAGATAATAATAAAAGACACAAAGTTGAAAACAGTGTTCAAGCTGGCACCACCTCTATATTTTAAAGAGCCCCACGGGAGAACGCCACCTCGCACAATGAATGCTCAAGCTCATCAGACGTTTGCACATACACTGAAAGAACTAGAATGACATCAGTCTTGTATTCATCTGGATGAAAATGAGCGCTTAGATTAGAGCCTGGCATGCAAAACACTTCACATAAATGTTTGCAGTGGATATAACTTTCCATGGGCAATTACAGTCTCTGTTTGTTTGGCAAGTTAAGTGCTGAGAACGAACCCGGCTGATTTATCAAGTAGAACCTCAGTTATTTCCACACAGGCACATTTTATTTATACAAATAATCCGTATGAGTCAAAGGCTGAGGCTTAGGATGGCTCATAATGCCAGTTCAAACTAGGGCTGGGCCATATTATACCGTTCACGGTAATACCAGTATAATGTTAGGCAACGATAGGAAAATGAAATATCGCGATAGAATATGAGTAAAACGCGCATGCGCAGTGCCTTTGTTTTCATACGCACATGGCCGATTGTTGAGCGAAACAGATGAACCAGAATTGGTTTGTAAAAATGGTGAAACTTCAGTGATGTGGAACTGGTTTGGCGTTTGTCCGTCAGATACACGACAAAGCACATTTTTTTGCAGAACATGCAAGCGGCCGTCGTTATTGTCGTATTTGTCGGACTAAGATGCTCTTAAATCTGGGAGTAATCTGGGTCCTAAACTCCGTATGCTTCGGGTCAAACGAACACTGCAGCATCACTGAGAGTTAAAAACTGTCTAAATTCTTTCATCTTTAATAAAACGATCAGCATTGCTGCTTTACCAGGTGTAACTATGAAGTTTAACTTCCAGGCATCCATGAAAACAAAATTTATTACATTTAACGGAGTTAGAAGTTAGCAGGAAGCTAGCGGAAGTTAGCTCGCTAGTTTCGCTAGTTACCTAAGCATGATATTGCATGTTCTGACTGAGAGATTTCTGAAAAATTCAAACGTACAGCTCTGCTATCACTTCCAACATAAATGAAGACAGGAAACTAAACAGCAGTGACGTTTGTAGGGTTACTGAAGTTGGGCTACCTGGTATACAATGATGTGCTACGTGATCGCTAGCGACACAGCTATGTTAGCATAACATAAACAGTGAAGCTGGAGGACGAACACTAACACTTTTCCACTTATAAAAGTTAACGTTAAGGTTCCTGATAGTTAGAGACAAATGCAATCGCATGGCAGGATGCTGTAAACGGACCAAACTTCAGTCAGGAGAACAACTGAGATAATCCATCCACAATACGAGGTTAGTCATTAATATACTGCAACAACATGGGAATAGAGCAGCTGTGATAGAATACAGCATTAATGAATCAATGGTACAGAAGTGGAGGAAGCAAGAATGAGTTTAATAAAGTTTGATTTATCTGACTGCTTTGTTTCGCTTAATGTGCCTTATAATCCCGTGGACCTTATGGTCCGAAAAATACATACTGCACACTGCAGTTTAATGTTGCTAAGCACCTCTTTTTAACTTCAGTGGATATTATACATGGTTATGCTCAGGATATGTCAGCCCATTTCTACTGGAAATGCCTTTTGGTTAAACTTTCAGCAAGGAATTTGCATTTGCACTGTTACATTTTTATAAAGCTTTAATGTACATAAAAACCAGCTTCTTGTTTAAGTGAAAATAAATGGAAGGTTGTCTTTTTGCACTAGTAATGTTGTGGAGTTGTATTTTGTCTCGCATCAATTATATCGTCAGTTATATCGTTATCGCAAATTTTCAAATATATATCGTGATAAATATTTTTGGCCATATCGCCCTGCTCTAGTTCAAACTGTTTCTGTACTCTTGAAATGAGTCCACAAGATGTACTTCTACATGGCAGCCATCCCTGCATAGGCAAATGTCTATGTAAATTAACAAATAAAAGGGTTATATAGGCTACAGAAATTTGATAGGGGGAAAAAAAACATTAAGGCATTTGTTTGTGTGTCACCCCAGTGTAAGTAATGTTTTCAGCCTGCTCTGGCTGTTTTTCCTCTGTCTCACACACATATTTATTAAGTTTTTCACTCCCACACATACACACACACAAACACATTTCCATATTTGCCTAACCGTAGATATAAACGGCTAGCATCCTTACCAATGCACACATCGATCTTGCCCTTGATGGCTGCCTCGTGGAGCGGGGTGTAGTTCCAGTTGTCTCTGGCATTTGGATCTGCGCCTTGACACAAGAGGAGGCTGACGACTTCTGCGTGTCCAAAAGAGCAGGCATTATGCAGGGGGATGAGACCTCCATCATCCCTAGCGTGAACATTGGCCCCAGTCTGCAGAAGGTGCTCCACAACATCTTTTCTACCAAAGCCTGAAAGAAGCACGTGCGTTAAGTTTTTCCATCTATATTACATTAAGCGTTTTGCATAAGTATCCTGCTAACATTAATAGCTTTTAGCCATTCACAGGAAATATCCCAACAAAAACAACACTTTATAACTATATTAAAATATAAATACTCTTTATACGCTTAAGCATCCGTATAGATACACAAACTTCTTACCTATAATAATTGCAGAGGTGTTGTATTTAATTTAGGGCTTGGGAACTTAGCAAACAACATACACGTAGTAGCATACTGTTAGTTTTTGTTGCAGTTCATGCTAACGTACGGTTATCCTAACTAAAAGAGACGACGGTTTGCGTTTCCTAGCTAAATGTTATTAGCGGCACAGCTTATAAAACAGTTATAAAACGACAGCTTAAAATTATAGTTACATTTTAAGGAATATATAAGAAAGATAAATGTAAATAAAAGGTTAGCGCTAGCACTAAACAAGTCAAGCAAAACACATTATCTAGCTAGCCGCCCGCAGTATGTTAGCTAATAACAAGATGCTGTTGCTACTTCATTAGCTCGTTACCCGCAGCGAAATGAAGGGGGGTTGATTTTCGACCAGCCATGTCCTTCGCGTTTACATTCACCGAATCCACAAGTCTCTTTACTCTGGATACGTCTCCATTACGACAGGCCTCGAACAACTCCCTGAACGCCCCACCGATGCCGCTGCTGCCGTCGGTGGGACTGGCAGCTCCAGAGCCAGGGCTCGAAACGCTGCTGCTACCTCCGCCAGAGGTTGTCGTGGTGGAGCTCGCACTGCTCGCTAAGGCCGGGGCTGGTAGGTCTGGGGAGGCCAAAGCCATTTCAATCCCTCCGCTGCACTCCCTCTCATTCTCCGAAGGTCCGACGGCCGAGGTCAGCAAAGCCATCGGCGGAGAGCCCGGAGGAGCGCCAGAAAGAGAGCTGTTTCTCGGCGGAGACTGTAAAGTATTTTGCTGTTGTTGCTGCTGCGATGAGCGTCGAGACACCGCCATTACAGCAGCTCTCAGGCGATAATAAAAGCAGTTCCTCCTTCTTTCCGGTGAAAGTGGTCGTGTTTCCTGTCAGCTGTTTTCTTAGTGGAGCCTGGCAGTGGACCCCCTCCCCCTCTCCGACTTAAACTTACTATAATGCATTGCAAAACACATTAAAAAATATCGTCTTTAGGTATTACATTGCTTTATTGCCTTATTTAAAATTGATTATTTAATTAAAAAGAACGTACTAAAAGACTGAAAAGAGGTTTGTGAGATTTGGGGGGAGAATTTTTTAAATAGTTTTTTTAATGTGAAATATATATTTTATATTTCACAGTGCAATAAACAATTAATAATAAAAAATAGTAAACGAACTTTAAAAAAAAAGAATTAATTGCTTTGGGGGGCTCATGTCTGGGGCGGCAGAGGGATCAGAGCCGTCACCACTGGGGCCTCCAAGAGCAAAAGACGTTTTACTTTTTTAATTTATGATAACAACAACAACAATAATAATAATAATTTTTGCCAGTGTTAGAGCAATTCATATATTATAAAAGGTTTATTTAAAAAAGCCCACAATATTATGTGAACACACCATTGTTGGTGCAGTGACTCATACTGCCTCTCTGCTCAGAGCTCAACTGATAATGTGTGCAACCAGGTGTGCAGTATGAAATGGCCATGTAAAGAGCAGGTTGAATCAAGATTGATTTAAAGACCATATAACCACATGACAAGAAACCAGATAATTAAAAAAAATTCTCAAGTAATTTTCAATTGTTCCACTGGCAGACTTCTTTTCCGTACAATAAACCGCAAAAAAACTGAAGGGTTTTCATAATGTTCAAGTATAATATGACATCAGATATGGCAGCTTTTGTTCTTGATGTTTGTTTTTTTGATCTTTGGTTCATCTATGTTGACCCGGAGGTCCCGGTCAACACAGGTGCACTGCACTGTGAGCTTTTCCAAAAAAAGATCAATAAGAAAAACTACCACAGACCTTCCACGGCACAAGAAAGACTGAGCGGACTGGCAGTAATTAGTATTAACAACAAAGTTGGCCATCAGATTTCTTGCAGTGATGTAATGATTTTCCTTCTAGAAAAGCTGGAAAACAAAAATGCTGAGAGGATGGAGTGTTGAGGAAAACCAAAAAAGTCAAAAGTCTGGATTCCAATCATTCATTTTCAAATGTAGTAGTTCTTATTTTTACCAAAGTGTTTAGACATGTTTACATAGTTTTCAGAACAAATTTATACATCTTGTTCCCTTGTTTCACCTACGTCTATGAATTTACAATACTGAAGTATTTCTCTGATATATTTTTTAATTATATTTAGTAGTTAGAACTTAAAACATATTAACTAGGGACTGTTTAATTGAAGGGATTTTAATTGTATTTCTATTTTTTATGGCACTTTGTTGTTGCACACTGCTCTTACACTTTAAAACTAGAAATAATAAAGCAGTTGATGTGTTTCAGCCTGTAACTTTTAGTGTCTGATGGTACTTCATCAGGCCCCACTTTCAGTCTTTCCATTTCTCCTTTCCAAACACATGAACAACAGTCCAATATTTTCACCGTTAAACACTAAAATATTCTTGACTTTTTTAATAAACAAATTAAACGACAGCCAGCATCCCAGTTATTTCAAACTTTAAAAAAAATCTCCATCCCCAGTGTGGAAAAGTTTCACCTTTGCTAACTGCATGCTAAAGGAAGTAAAGATATTTTCAGACTTAAAATCTGAATTATTTTCCAAACTCATCTCAACCAATTTTTTAATTTTAATTGTACCTTATGTTCATGTAGGACTCAAGAAAGCGTACTTTGAACTAGGATCCAATCACGTGATTTGTTATCCACAGTTCTCATCATGAATGACGTCTCCTGTGACACTGAGTGCTTCAACACTTTCATCACTCCTGACAACAAGTGATTTTTCTGTGTAAAACCAGGCAGTTATGCAATTGGTCAGAAATGATCTGTCCCATAGACAGGGATGCAGGTGCCCAGCTACGAGCTGGTTTATTAATACTAAGCTAAAGAAGAAAGGAACTCACTGTAGTTCTCACAGCTCAGGACAAGCAGACACCTGATGTTGAGTGACTGAATGGAACTAAAGCAAGAATTCATGATGATGATAAAACTCTGCATATGCAGTCAGGAGACTGATGACCTGTGAAATGAACTGTTAGAAATGTGCAGATATGTGTAAACATTGATCAACATTTAACATCCAGCATGGAGCAAAACTTCTGACCGACATCTATGAGAACCTTTAATCTCGTCATCTTTGTAGTGAAATATGACTCATTAAACCTTTCCATGTATTTTATCCACAGTGAAAACTATTCACTTTGCTGGACCCCAAAAATCACATGTGTTCAATTCATTTCATTAGATACTAGCAATACTGTTAAATTGGACCTCATCACTATCATATAGCAATTAATGTGAAACTGAGTCATATCATAATCTATATATGTAATATGTTTTTGCCTGAATCTTCCACCACAAACAGAAAGAGGACATGTGAGCTGCTGTCTGAGTAACAATGCAAATACACACCAGAAATTGTTTAGTAAAGACAAATTTAATAAATGAAAGCTGGTGAGAGGGCCTTTAGTGCATCCATCCATCCATTCATTTCTTCTGCTTATCTGGTTCAAGGTTGGAGCCGTCCCAGCTGTTATGGGGTCAGAGACGGGGGTACAACCTGGACAGGTGGCCAGTCTAACACAGAAACACACAACCATTCACACTCACATTCAACCTAACTGCATCGCTCTGGACTGTGGGAAGAAGCCGGAGTACCTAGAGGGATCCACAAAGGCACGAGGACTCTCTTGCTCTCAGGTCACTGCCGTTCACGCTGCTCTGAACACTCTCAGTTGTCTTTGGAACAAATAACACCAAATGAGAGTGAATCACTTCAGAACAACAGGAACACTCCTGGTTATTGTGAGCAAACGTCATAACAAGATGAATATATTTACCATTTTAATGAGGGAGAATCTTCTGTGTGGAGTTTCTTCTCAGCGTGACTCTTTTTCCTGACTTTTAGAAACAAGAGGCAGAAAAGAAAGAATAAAAGTTAAAACCTCAACAATTTTCAAATATTTTAGGACAGAATTTTAGAAACAACCTTAAACACTATTTACTACTTACCACTTTGTTCAGGCTTGCTGGTGTTCGACATGCTTCACTTTATATTAAATCCTGAAGCGCTTCCTCAGTAGAGTCGGGCTCTGGATGCTGTTCTCTTCCTCCGGAGCCTTCCTCTTAGCACCCTTTGCCGACGTCTTCAGAAAACGGCAGAGAACCGACATGAGAACTCTGCCGTCTGCGCTGTAGTCTGTTATTCTCCAGCGGTTCGTCATCTCCGTGTCCTCTGTTTGGTAAACGGTGGCGATGACTCTGGTGGGGAATGTAGTGAAGAGAAAAGAGTTTCCAATTGCTTTATTTTTGTTTCTCACCTTAGTCACAGATCATCTTAGATGAACACCTGGAGCACCAGGAAAGACATTGCAAGCTGTACCTCCTTGTATCTGGAACCAGCAGGGAGGCCATCAACATATACTACCTTGTGATGGATAAGAAGCTCATCCCCTTCCAGGAAACCACATCATTGGTAGCCATTGATGAACGCTTTAAACATTACTGTTTTCAGTTTATGAAAACAGATGATGCTCCAACAAACTTTTAGTTGAAGTTTTAAAGTGAATGAAAATAATTGTTAAAAATAAATTCTTAAATTAAATTCAAGAACAGCAGCTAAGACCCAAATTAATATGCAGTGTTACTGTCCATTGAGGTCATTGCACCGTGCACTTTGTCTGGTTTTGACTTTTGTTATGAATAATTTATGGATAAAGAATCCTTGTGTAACACAATCTGTACTTACACCAAAACTTTAATGCTTGGAAATCAGGACTGTTGACCTTGGGCAATTCACTAAGTGTCTGTATCATCAATTTCACCACAACACAATGTTTTAGGCCCCAAAAAATCAGTTTCTATAGAAAGAGGTTACAAAAATTGAAATGTGTCCCAAAACTCTGTAACCCATCAGAGGCTAGTTTTGTAAAGGAGTTTGGTAGTAGCTGCTCCACCATAGGAACAGCAAGACCTCCAGCACACAACGAACACCACACTCACTTAACATAGACACATTTATTAAAATACAAGTTTAAACAATAACCCTTTTCTTTTACTGTCTTTCCACTCAGTGTTCCCAAAAAAAAAAAAAAGAAAAAAGAAGAAAAACAAAACAAAAAAAAACTTATCAAGGTCCTTTGGCCAAAAAACAAAAAAAAAACACCTGAGCTCAGGGAAAGGTAAAGTGCAACGTTGGGGCCCTCCAATTTGTTCCTACCGCCCTGTTGGAACAGTGTAGTATCCAGTAACCGCATCCAGAAAGCAGAAGCATCCACTTGCAGCAACGACCATCTACCAGGTAGGATGTTTCAGTGGAGTCATCAGATGAGGAACATCATCCAGTAGGAACAGGATACCAAAGGAAAAACCAGCCTACACACACCAGGATGCTGGAGAATTAACCAAAGCATATTCATGACTTCCAGTATCACTAACGGCTCATCTAGCAGTCTCAACATCATAAAAAATACAGGCTTGTTCATGTAAAAAAAAAAAAAAACAAAAACAAAACAAAACAAAAAACACTGTTCAACTTTTTTAGGCATGAAAACATCAAGGCCTGGACCTGGACTAGGCCTATCCGGTCTTTAAATGACGTGATGAATCCTGCTCCTGGGTTCAGACTACTCTGTTTATTAAAGCTGTTGTGTTTTTAACATGTTGTAATGCTTTGTATTTTGTTCTAATCTTGACAAGGCCCAAAGAAAAAAAAAAAATAAATAAAAAAAAGGAAGAAGAAAAAAAGTCAGTGATCACTGTGGAAATCTCTCGGGTTTTAAAACCTTATGATTTAACTACAACCTAGCTCATGCAGCGGTAAATAATGACTAACCTCGTATTGTGGATGGATTATCTCAGTTGTTCTCCTGACTGAAGTTTGGTTCTTTGCAGGATCCTGCCAAGCAACTGCATTTGTCCCTAACCATCGGGAACCCTCGCTTCAACTTTTATTTTTTAATTTTTTCAGATATCTCTCAGTCAGAACATGCTATATTATGCCTGGGTGAAAACTAGCGAGCAAATTCCCTGCTAACTTAAATGTAATAAATTCTGTTTTCATGGATGCCTGGAAATGGCTAATGACATGCTGTGATGCATTCAATGACTGCCAAATGATCAGAAATCTCAATCTTCGGAAAACCTTAGTTACATTCAGCATTTTTCCTTACACAACAGTAGGGAGCCTAATGGTAAAGACCTGTGTTCTTCAGAGCAAGCTGAAAGACAAATACTCGATAGCTTTAAATACTGTTAATTACTTCTTGGACACAGATTACTTTTTGGCACAACATCACAACATCGGCACAACTTTGGTCAGTATCCAAGTGACTTCTTCGAAGAAGTCACTTGGATGAGTGACGAAACGTTTCTCCCATAAAATGCTACGTCCAGATGAACAGAATCAACTTTTGGAGATTTACTTTCCTGGATGATTGAGAATGCATCAAGACATTATGAATAGTCTGAATAGTCGTTATGAATTTCAGTAATTCTTTTTATAAAGTGGTGATTTTTTTTTTTTTTTTTTTTAAAAAACAGCATAGAAAACCACAAAGACTGGCAAAAAAAAAAAAAAAAAAAAAGAACATGAAATAGTAAAATTAAATGAGAAAAATAATTTTTTCTTTTGAATAAATGAAATTGGTTTTAGGTGACACTGGGAGTCATGGTGATGAGGATGGCGTGTTTGAGCTACGGATATAAAAGCAGAAGGAAAAATTGGAATTCGGTTTCATATTTCAGTGCAAACAGGAGCTTTTTCCTACTAGTGCTGTGAAAACTCGGATTTTCCGAACTCTTCAAGAAACGAAGGAATTGCAAAATGATTTCTGCCGACTTAGATCGCTAGATGCACCTGCTATCCCTTTTCATTGAGCGTGAGAAAGATCAATGCTATGGTAAGTACAGCAGGCTAAAAGGTATAATATAATATGTCAGACTGCTGTGCGCCTCCAATAAGGAGGTGTGAGGTTTCTCACCTAAATGCAGCTGCTTTATTCTCAGCAGATTGTTGCTCAACTAATATGAAAACGTTAGTCCTTAATGTGAATGCGTATTAAAACCTCAATGAGAGTCCATGCAGCCTTACACCACATGAAAATGTGAAGGCTTTCATAAACAATGAGTTCTGCTGGGAGCTTCTTACTGTGTGTGGAATAACATATGATGATGTAAAGCCATGTCTTGACAATTTAAATTCAGGCTTTAATTTGTGCGATCACATGATTAATGTAGACGCACGCTTTGTTTCCTCGTAGCTGAGCTGGTGAGTCCAACCATTTCACGTCAGATGGTCGTCATTAACTTGAGGAACCGTCAACTGACCAACAGCAATCTGGACTCCATGTCCCACCTGGTCCTCACTCTATACCATAACCTGGTGACGGGGTCCAAGGACTTTCCTCACATACTGTTTAAAGGATTGCTCCACCGGGACCAGGTGACGACTCCATTTGTCCATGTGAGGCTGAGCCAGAGAGAGAACACCGCTCCTCCTCCTACGGACTCACCAGCTGGGATGATGCTGCCGCCTGCGGGCTCCAGTTCTCATCCACGCTTCCTGACTTCAGTTCTTCCCGAGAAAGCGGATCTTGCTGTGCTGAAGGCAGACCGGAGGAACTGCGTCCGCACCCTGACTGTCGACTGCCTTCCCGTCACCAGAGTCATCTCCACCGTTTACCGAACAGAGGACACGGAGATGACGAACCGCTGGAGAGTAACAGACTACAGCGCAGACGGCAGAGTTCTCATGTCGGTTCTCTGCCGTTTTCTGAAGACGTCGGCAAAGGGTGCTAAGAGGAAGGCTCCGGAGGAAGAGAACAGCATCCAGAGCCCGACTCCACTGAGGAAGCGCTTCAGGATTTAATATAAAGTGAAGCATGTCGAACACCAGCAAGCCTGAACAAAGTGGTAAGTAGTAAATAGTGTTTAAGGTTGTTTCTAAAATTCTGTCCTAAAATATAGAAAATTGTTGAGGTTTTAACTTTTATTCTTTCTTTTCTGCCTCTTGTTTCTAAAAGTCAGGAAAAAAAGAGTCACGCTGAGAAGAAACTCCACACAGAAGATTCTCCCTCATTAAAATGGTAAATATATTCATCTTGTTATGACGTTTGCTCACAATAACCAGGAGTGTTCCTGTTGTTCTGAAGTGATTCACTCTCATTTGATGTTATTTGTTCCAAAGACAACTGAGAGTGTTCAGAGCAGCGTGAACGGCAGTGACCTGAGAGCAAGAGAGTCCTCGTACCTTTGTGGATCCCTCTAGGTACTCCGGCTTCTTCCCACAGTCCAGAGCGATGCAGTTAGGTTGAATGTGAGTGTGAATGGTTGTGTGTTTCTCTGTGTTAGACTGGCCACCTGTCCAGGTTTTGCCCCTGCCTCTGACCCCATAACAGCTGGGACGGCTCCAACCTTGAACCGGATAAGCAGAAGAGATGGATGGATGGATGGATGGAAGGATGATCCAAAGAGAAACATTAAAGGCTCTCTCACCAAAACAAGATAAGAATGCATTTTACATATGAATCTTCATTCATTCATTCAAATGTTGAAACTAGGGCTGCCACAAACGATTATTTTGATAGTCCACTAGTCATCAATTATTTTTGCAATTAGTCGACAGCTTATTGCACCAGCATGCATCTGCTCTAATATAACTATCATTAGCTTACAGCATGAAGTGTTTAAGAGAACAGCATGCTCCTCGTCAGATTGATGGGAGGAAAAGAAAATTTTAGAGTTTAACTAGGTGGCTGCTATGCTCACAGAACTGGGATGGTTTCAATGAGCATGTAACCAACATAACCAAGGTAGGTAGTGGACATGCTGTTCACCTGCTCCCTCAATCTCAAACAATGCTTCAATTGGCTGAATGGGGAAGATGTGCAAGTTTATCTTTCTGAAACAATTAGCACATTGTAGTGACTTGTGAACCACAATCCATCATGGAATTGCATTGCACACCCTCACACAAAACAGAAGCTGCACAATGAGAATCTAGCAGACTGGCTGGCAAGCGAGATTTGGAATCAAAATCTTCAACCATTGTCTGGGTTTTTATTTTTCTCTGAAAATGAATGCTTTGGTCAAATAAGGTGGGATTGATGCTGGTCTCAGCTCCTGGGCGTCCCACAACAAGAGCTGCTACAAGTTTAAAGTAAAAGGCTCAGTAACCTGTTGGGCTTGGAACCTTTCTTGCTTTGCCTGACAGACTAGTGTCTGGTTAGGTTCATTCAGACGTCGAGCAGCAGTATCATCATCTTCACCACATCTAAAGCTGAACCACACTTCTGGCAGACAGGGAACCTTAACAGGTCTCCTGCCACTGCTGTTTCTTGCCATTAAGTAATCTTTGCCATCACTTATTTTCTTTAGGACATTTCTGGTACCGAGCGAGCTCTCTAAGTTTCTTAGACAACTGATCTGTCTTATTTTGAAGTTTAACAGTTTGTTTTCTCTGTTTTGACGCTGCACTAAGCTCACTGTCGAAAGGAGGATTCATGGACCTTTGGCTCAGTTTCTCTACTTGCTTTGCAAGCTTATCCAATCTCCTTTCAAGCTTAGATGCCTCGCTCTGTTTTGTAGTCTGTATTGGAACAGGCTCATCATCAGAGGAGGGTACATCAAAAATGGAGTGGGCATGTACAGCTGGCTTTTGTAGAACCAAGATATTTTTTCCTCTTGTCTAGCTTTGCAGATCTAGCACCTTCCTCAGTTCTCAACACAAGGAGTATTTTTGAAAATGCTGGTGGACTGTTCTTTTTGTTCTCTAGCTGGAGAGCTATGATGAGACTCATCCCAGCAGCCTCTATTGAACTGTCTGAGCAGGTGTTTCAACAGAGACTCCCCCTCTAGAAGTAGCTCAAGTAAGGAGGCTATGGAGTCTGTTCAAATATGCTGAGGGCTTTTCTCTGCTATTCTGACTGGAGCTGAGAAAGGTTGCAAAAAAAAACTCTTCTCCGTTATCTACAAGACTAAAAGCAGAATCAAGCTGCCTAATATAAGCTCTGGGTGGGGAGCTCAAACCAAACAACTTAAAAACATCTGTCGCTGGACTGAGCAAACTTTCAAGAATGTTCCTAACCCTAAAGGAGGAATCACTGAGGGGAAGATCCACTTGTATACCTCTTCCTGAGCAACATCTCAAATGGTTTTAACAAACGAACCAACAGCAGGATTCTTGGGGCTAGGCTAGTCACCAAAGACCTTGGTTGATCTTGGGAATGGCTTGATCAGACGAATATTCTACCAGGACTCTACCCTCTGGATGGTTTGGTTCATCAGGAATCCAAACTATCCGAGAAACTTCACCATTAACTGAAAAAACACTAGCACTGTCATCATCTGTTTAAATCCTTTCAATTCCAGTCACAAAAGGTGAGCATTAGCCATCTACATCAGCGGTCCCCAACCCTCGGACCGGTCCGTGAGTCGTTTGGTACCGGGCCGCGAGAGTTGAGGCTCAGGTGTGAAATGAATGGTTTTCAGGGTTTTTAATCGTTTTTCAGCGTTATTTTGTTATCGTTTTTATCGTTAACTCGGTTTTCCTGGGTCTTTTCACGCGTGTTATGAATAAATCTTTTTTTTTTTGGTACCGGTACTAGTTTTATTTTGTTGTATTTATCCGCAACACCTTAAAGGCCGGTCCATGAAAATATTGTCGGGCATAAACCGGTCCGTGGCGCAAAAAAGGTTGGAGACTGCTGGTCTACATTAAAGCATCTGCAAAGGTACAATGTCCAACTCAATGCGGTTGAGAAAAATGAAAAGGTGGGTGTTGTGAGCTGGAAAGTCAAGGTGCTACTATCGTCCAATCTCCTGGCTGGCTCTCCACTTGTAACTCAATCTGTACTTACACCAAAGCATTAATGCTTGGAAATCAGGACTGTCTGTGTCATCAATTTCACCACAATGTTTTAGCGCGCACCCCCCCCAAAAAAGAAAGAATCACAATTTGTATAGAAAGAGGTTACAAGAATTGAAATGTGTCCCAAAACTCTGTAACCCATCAGAGGCTAGTTTTGTAAAGGAGTTTGGTAGTAGCTGCTCCACCATAGGAACAGTAAGACCTCCAGCACACAACGAACACCACACTCACTTAACATAGACACATTTATTAAAACACAAGTTTAAACAATAACCCTTTTCTTTTACTGTCTTTCCACTCAGTGTTCCCAAAAAAAACAAAACACTTTTCAAGGTCCTTTGGCCAAAAAACAAACAAAACACCTGAGCTCAGGGAAAGTGCAACGTTGGGGCCCTCCAATTTGTTCCTACCGCCCTGTTGGAACAGTGTAGTATCCAGTAACCGCATCCAGAAAGCAGAAGCATCCACTTGCAGCAACGACCATCTACCAGGTAGGATGTTTCAGTGGAGTCATCAGATGAGGAACATCATCCAGTAGGAACAGGATACCAAAGGAAAAACCAGCCTACACACACCCGGATGCTGGAGAATTAACCAAAGCATATTCATGACTTCCAGTATCACTAACGGCTCATCTAGCAGTCTCAACATCATAAAAAATACAGGCTTGTTCATGGAAAAAAAAAAACAAAAAAAACCCCCAAAAATTCTTAGGCATAAACACATCAACTCGGTAATTGACCTTGTATCGGCCGCCATATTAGGACGGTAGCCAGGCTTGCTTAGCCGCTAGCTTGCTAACATTCAGCTAAGCTCATTCACACATTCTATAACATTTAGCTTTCTTCCTCAACAACAAAAAAAAAAAAACCCATCCCAGCAGTTAACTTGACACCTGGCTGCAGCATAAAAAGGGACATAATATTCAATGTAAACATGAGCCCCAAGCTAACTCACCAGAGGAGTTGGTGTAATGGCGAATGCTTGTCGGACTCGGCTCAGCGCGTACCGCTTCATGATTTCTCTCTCTAACAACACATTAAAGCATCAGTTTTAAGTACAAATGTTTTGTAAACCTATCTACAGTGACTGGTGTTAAATGTACCCAGGTTTCCAGATCGCAGAGGGCACCAGAACAGCATGCATCTCACCAGATCGACGGGAGGAAAAGAAGAAATTCTGCAGTTGGACTAGGCCTTTGCTCACGGCACTGTGATGCGTTCAATGACTGCCAAACAGTGTTGCCAACTCCTCAGTAAGGAAAATCGCTATTGGCTGTCCTAAAAGTCGCTAGAAGTCGCTAAATGATGTCATCGCCTAATTTGCATAATTGGGCATGCTAATGTAATTGTAACCTATGTTGTTGGAGAGCGAAATAACATTGTGGAAGAGACATAAAGTGAGTAAAAAAACGTCCTAAATGCATTTAGAGTTTATTTAGAACTACAAATTTAATTTCTTTTAGCAATTATTGTTTTTTTAATGTCACAATTCCAACCCTGCTCCTTTACCCGGGCTTGGACCGGCAAAAGTGACCCGAAATTGGCACTCTGGGAGAGTTACTTTGTGTGTGTGTGTGTGTTTATTAGTAGTTTTAAAACTTGTGATCCACAAAACAGCATAACAGTAAAATAAGATCTGACTCCGTTACAGTCAGTGCGGGAGTAGCAGGCTTCACTCGTACGCGTTTGGACGCATAGGTGTGAACATCTCCTGCCCTGATAGCAGCTGGGGGAGGACTATCCTCGGCCCGTGAGCCCTTTGGCACGGGTGAGGTGCACCGTGCCAAAGCACCGCTACTTGTTGAGAGTAAGAGCGATATGCGCTTTCACGTCAAAACGTCGACATAAATAAGTCTCCAATAACACCAGAAAAAGTCGCCAGATTTGTCGCTTGTCGCTTTTTAGAAAAAAAGTCGCTAAGAGGGTCTGAAAACTCGCTAAATATAGCGACAAAGTCGCTAAGTTGGCAACACTGCTGCCAAATGATCACAAATTTCATACTTCGGAAAATTACCCAGGTTACATTTGCACTTAAATTTTCTTTACGCAACAGTAGGTAGCCTTATGGTAAAAAGCCGTGTTCTTCAAATCAAGCTAAAAGATAAATACTTAAAAAATGCACGGTGGTTACATTTGTAGATCCTTGGACAGTACACCTAGTGCGTTAATCCAGCATTTTAGGTTTTTTTCATTGATTACACCCTGCAGGCAAAAAAATGTGTTCTCGTTTGATCCTAAGATGAATGTTCACTGCAGTTTACGTTTACGTTTACGTGACCATGCGTGTGCAGGTTTTAGAATGCATTTAAATTTTTATCATAGTTCTTCTGGACATGTTACATGTAATATTCAAAATCCACATCAGTCAGATATTACTGAACATGGATCCCAGTTTAAATTAATTTGCGGGTGCGATATATTTCAAAGAGAAGCGAATCATCTGCTTTATATAAACAATCTCCAGTAAACAACACTTTCATTTATGTACATCTTTTTAAAACATTAGCTTTGATTTTCAAAAATGCAGAAGTTTCATGACACATGAATAAACCAGCTACTGTATGTGTGAGGATTTTTGTGATGACAGATGTTACAGACATCAACCATTATTCTCAAATGGCACAATGCAAATTTAAGTTTATGATGATGACTGAAACATCAAATTCCCCTAGGGTAGGGGTCAGCAACCTTTAACACCCAAAGAGCCGTTTGGACCCCGTTTCCATGGAAAAGAAAACACTGGGAGCCGCAATTACTTTTTGACATCTAAAATAAAGATAACTCTGTTATTGTTCTTTACCTTTATGCATAGGTATTAGAAAACAGTGGTTTCAATAAGTATCATTGACTGAACAATGCACAAGTAAGTAACTGGTGATAATTGAGGTTTGAACTCGGTTCTTAGTTATGTTGAATCGTTCTCTGCAAGCTACGACTGTAGAATGTGTTTTACTGACAAAGTATTTAGTCAGAAGGTGCTTCATTTCAACTGAAAACATACTCCAGCGTGTTTGTGTATCAGTTTTAGCTTTGTGGATAAAAAGAATCGTTCAACAAACAAAAACTTGTTTTGGCTTCGGTCTTAATGCCAGTCAAACGCTGTGGCTCATTCGGACTATTCCTCTAATTCTTGGTGATGTTGTCCCTAATGGCTCCAGCCATGAACTAGATAAGCAGAAGAAAATGGATAGATGGATCAAAGGATGATCCAAAGAAAAACATTAAAGGGCCTCTCAACAGCTTTCATTTATTAAATTTGTCTTTACTAAACAATTTCTGGTGTGTATTTGCATTGATACTCAGACAGCAGCTCACATGTCCTCTTTCTGTTTGTGGTGGAAGATTCAGGCAAACACATATAGATTGTTATTTATACGCAGTGTTTTACTTTTCAAACCATTTAGGCGTGTAAATGAGTTTCATGTATAATCTTATTTCTGTTCTTTGTTTAGAATCGTATTGTTTGGTCTGACCTATTTTTTTCAGTGGTAGAGACTAATGAGGTTCAGGTGTGTGTAAAGTCCTGTATAAAGCAAGTGGGATTTTGCCTACCAGGTTGGTTGTTTTATGGTAGAATGGAGATGCCAGAAATAAAGTATACTTAAAAGGAACTTGACTAGTATGCTGATGCTGTTCACTTATCACCCTCTTTGATGTTTATCTTATGCTACCCCACAAGAGAACATGCTTTAGAAATCAAATCCAAAATTGAATAATTTGTTCTGAAAAGTATATAAACATGTGTAAACACTTTGGTGAAAATAAGAAGAACTACATTTGAAAATGAATGATTGGAATCCAGACTTTTGACTTTTTTGGTTTTCCTCAATATTCAATCCTCTTAACATTTTTGTTTTCCAGCTTTTCTAGAAGGAAAATCATTTATTACACCACTGCAAGAAATCTGATGGCCAACTTTGTTGTTAAAACTGTTATGAAATCAGTTTTACCCCGGTTCTTTTATTCGTCGAAACTTCCAGAGACGGCACCGGAACTCAGTAGTCATTTCACAAAACCTTTATTCATCTTCATTTAAGCATGCACTTCTAGAAGGGAAGACGAGGCCGGTGTGTCCCTCTGCAAATCTTCACCCCTTTGTTAGTTACAGCCAGCTTTATAGAGGTGTCCCCATCATAAAACCCCCCACAGTGTGCTGCAAACTGTGTCTGTGTGCACGAGCACATGAATGCCTACATGTGCGCGTTCCCACGTGTCTATGTGAGTGCTCGTGTGTGACTGTGTACGCATACCTGTGTGTATGTGTGAGTGCACATGAGTGAGTGTGCGTGTGGATGTGTGTGCGTGACAGTTAAAACATTGTGGGTGTAGGTGACTCCCTAGAGGTCATAAAAACCCATCTCCCTTCCAGACCACAGTTATCCAGTTACAAATGTTGAGACCCCCACCCAAACATTCTCTGGGGAATTTCCACTCAGCATTAACTCCTCTCCGTTTTACTCTCACAGTTCAAGTGGGGGAGGGGTCTCCTACAATCTACTCCTAAGTTCATGACAGAATCAGGCCTTTATTACATTGAGGGCAGTGTCAGTGTCTCTACAATAGTTCTACATTCTATGTTAACACATTTCTAAACTCTAAAATAAGCTAAACACTCTACAATACTAATTACTGCCAGTCCACTCAGTCTTTCTTGTGCCGTGGAAGGTCTGTGGTAGTTGTTTAAGTACACAGTGAAGGGCAGATGATGCTGCTGTCTCCCTGTCAGCTGTGTTCTCTCATCTTCAGAAGTCTGGACTCGTGAGCCAACGTGCCAAATAAGAACTATCAAGTATGCATGTATGATCTCTTTACTTGGTACTGAGAGATGGCATCTAAAGGAATCGACTCTGGACTAAAGCAGTGTTTTAACCATTTCATTGTTAGCCCCGCCCCCTAACTCTGATGGGTGAGGTTGACAGATGAAATAAATTCATGGTGCAGTGCATCACAGTAACCATGGAAAAAATTAATAATCAACTGCTTCTAAATAATGAATGAATCAGTTGGTTTGAAATGAATTAACAGTTTAATTATATACTAAATACATTTATTTCCAATTTAACTCATGTGATTTAATGAATTTGACACTCATTATTTAATAATTGTTTATTTTAATTTTAGCACTCTTGACACTCCATAAATTACAGCTCAACTACTTGCTTGGAGATGTGTGGTTTTTTTTACAGTTATCTTTAAAGGAGAGTGTTTAGCACAATTTTCCATGTGCCAACCAATTACACATATACAGTGGGGCAAAAAAGTATTTAGTCAGCCACCGATTGTGCAAGTTCCCCCACCTAAAATGATGACAGAGGTCAGTAATTTGCACCAGAGGTACACTTCAACTGTGAGAGACAGAATGTGAAAAAAAAAAAATCCATGAATCCACATGGTAGGATTTGTAAAGAATTTATTCGTAAATCAGGGTGGAAAATAAGTATTTGGTCAATAACAAAAATACAACTCAATACTTTGTAACATAACCTTTGTTGGCAATAACAGAGGTCAAACGTTTACTATAGGTCTTTACCAGGTTTGCACACACAGTAGCTGGTATTTTGGCCCATTCCTCCATGCAGATCTTCTCGAGAGCAGTGATGTTTTGGGGCTGTCGCCGAGCAACACGGACTTTCAACTCCCGCCACAGATTTTCTATGGGGTTGAGGTCTGGAGACTGGCTAGGCCACTCCAGGACTTTCAAATGCTTCTTACGGAGCCACTCCTTTGTTGCCCGGGCGGTGTGTTTTGGATCATTGTCATGTTGGAAGACCCAGCCTCGTTTCATCTTCAAAGTTCTCACTGATGGAAGGAGGTTTTGGCTCAAAATCTCACGATACATGGCCCCATTCATTCTGTCCTTAACACGGATCAGTCGTCCTGTCCCCTTGGCAGAAAAACAGCCCCATAGCATGATGTTTCCACCCCCATGCTTCACAGTAGGTATGGTGTTCTTGGGATGCAACTCAGTATTCTTCTTCCTCCAAACACCACGAGTTGAGTTTATACCAAAAAGTTCTACTTTGGTTTCATCTGACCACATGACATTCTCCCAATCCTCTGCTGTATCATCCATGTGCTCTCTGGCAAACTTCAGACAGGCCTGGACATGCACTGGCTTCAGCAGCGGAACGCGTCTGGCACTGTGGGATTTGATTCCCTGCCGTTGTAGTGTGTTACTGATGGTGACCTTTGTTACTTTGGTCCCAGCTCTCTGCAGGTCATTCACCAGGTCCCCCCGTGTGGTTCTGGGATCTTTGCTCACCGTTCTCATGATCATTTTGACCCCACGGGATGAGATCTTGCGTGGAGCCCCAGATCGAGGGAGATTATCAGTGGTCTTGTATGTCTTCCATTTTCTGATGATTGCTCCCACAGTTGATTTTTTCACACCAAGCTGCTTGCCTATTGTAGATTCACTCTTCCCAGTCTGGTGCAGGTCTACAATACTTTTCCTGGTGTCCTTCAAAGCTCTTTGGTCTTGGCCATGGCGGAGTTTGGAGTCTGACTGTTTGAGGCTGTGGACAGGTGTCTTTTATACAGATGATGAGTTCAAACAGGTGCCATTCATACAGGTAACGAGTGGGGGACAGAAAAGCTTCTTACAGAAGACGTTACAGGTCTGTGAGAGCCAGAGATTTTCCTTGTTTGAGGTGACCAAATACTTATTTTCCACCCTAATTTACGAATAAATTCTTTACAAATCCTACCATGTGGATTCATGGATTTTTTTTTTTCACATTCTGTCTCTCACAGTTGAAGTGTACCTCTGGTGCAAATTACTGACCTCTGTCATCATTTTAAGTGGGGGAACTTGCACAATCGGTGGCTGACTAAATACTTTTTTGCCCCACTGTAGATGGAAAAAAAGTGACAGTGCAAAGTCAACATGACTATTGCTAGGATCACCATATCCATTCTTTCCTTTATGAATACTCATATCATATTTTTCATTGAATTTTTTTTTTTTTTCATAATTATTCTCCATCTGATAAGAATTTAAAGTGTGAGAGTGATGGGGGGCATTTGGCTCTTATGTCTACCAGCAGACAGTTTTGTAAGTGAAGCATTAAAGGCTTAAATAAAAATAAAGAGACCGATCATGATAATGACAGCACCACACAAACAGGCTCGTGTTTTATTTAAAGATTTGAAATACTATACAAGCTACAAATCTGTACAGCTGAAAGCTGGATTGGTGCAAACATTAAGAACACTGCTGCATTACTGAACGTAATTACTAAAAGACAAAAATGTGAAAACCCAGTAAAACTTCCTAAACTTAAACCACTTTCTTTCTTTTTTTAAATAACTGAACTGACCTTAAAATGAACAAACTCTTAAAATAACACTGATTATAATTATTACAATGTGTGCAACGATATTCTAGGTTATTAATGAATCCCTCATTAAAGTAAATGAGTTGTCATTAAAAACAGGTAACTGCCGTCTGCATCAAGGCAAAGAATAACTCAAAGGAAGAAGAGCTTGTCTGAGAGCTGGATGGCCGGCTCTGAGTGGAGGTACTGGCCAGACAGGAAAGCCAGTTTGTGGGCATATTTGCAGGGTGCTGGAACGCGAATGGTGCCGGGCCAGTTCCAGTACAAATGGCACATCTTGAAGGTCAACCTGGCAAGACACCAAATCAACAATGAAGTGTTTTTGAACTGTACACACATTCACAATAAATCCCAATTTGTGTGGAAGATACACAAAAAAGAAATCACAGCAATACTTTGGAAAACAATAGACTCGAGGTAAATACCAGTGAGGCTTAAAATAAAAGGGGGGTGGTGGTTAATTACTTGAAAATGCATCTAGTACAGTTCCAAGATATAAATGTGTACAGAACCACTCAAACTCCTGACACACAATCTCTACTCAGCTCTACTCCATTTGTGTTTTTGCAAGTATGGTCTACTACTCTGGCAACAGGAAGGTTTTTTCCTTTTAGCAGGAGGAAACCTTTGGGCAGTACTAGCCTCAGGGAGGCTCAGCCATCTGCCAAGACCAGCTGGGGGATACAGGTCCAGACTAAACAGTAGAAGCTGATGTTTGACTGATTGTGTGTCTTACTGACAACTGGAGGCTGGGCAAAATTTTGATATCAAAATGCACGATTTTGCTACATCTTGGGACATGATTGGCACCAAAAATCTCTTTTTATTCAAACATGTATCAGCTCTGAACTGACAAACACGCTATAAACGCTATAAACTTATTGGAGATCTTAGGCTACGTTCACACTGCAGGCGAAAGCGCATCAAATCCGATTTCTTTGACCCTCTGCGACCCATATCCGATCATGGTGTGACAGTGTGAACGGCACAAATCCGATATTTTCAAATCCGATCTGGGTCACTTTTGTATGTGGTCCGGAATCCGATACATATCCGATGTTTTAGAAAGCGACTGCTGTTTGAACGGTCAGGTCGCGTTAAATCCGTCTTTTACGTCACTGACAGAAGACAGACGCCAATTATCAGCACCGGAGAAGACGTCGTGAACACTTCCTGGCCATCCAGTGTAGATGTCAGTGAAACTGTTGGGAAGACAACGTGGACATTTTATTTGTACTGTATAATCTGCAGATTCTGACAGAAATCTGCAACTATCCTTTGAAGCACCGCTCCTCTAAAACAGCAATAAGGATCATTATTAGGTTATCTACATTATTATGTAAATAACAAAATAACTAAAAGCAAAAATTGGGAAACGTAAAGTCCGAAGTCTTTATATGAAGGGCCATCAGTCAAACAATACTGTTTGGTCTGGGTCTAAACAGAGCACGTTGTGTGTGACGTCTTCTTTTGCGTATGCGGGCCGCTTTGAGCGTTCACACTAGAGCGCGTTTGCTGTCGCATTTTATTTGTAGTGTGAACGAGCAGACAAAAAAAATTTTGATCAAAAAATCGGAATTGAGCATCAAGAGTGTGAACGTAGCCTTAGAAATTCAGACAAATCTGAATGACATGTACACAACATAATACAGTGAATAATACTTTGAGATTTTTACATACATAGGGCTACATCTTTCTACTTCACTGTGTATCGTACACAGCTGTATAACAGAGCATCACAGACTCACTGTGTAGCAGAGTTATTTTGCAAACCATATAAAGATTATGATTATGTACTGAATTATGACAGACCCTATGGCTCTTAGTCAGGTACAATGCTGTTTTGTCATGACAGATGCTCTGCGCAGTTCTGTGCGACTATCTTTACTTTTCTTCATGAGCTGCTCAAACTAAACAGACATTACATCATACAGACGTCAACTTTACTGTTACATCGTATTCAGGAAGCATATTTACAAACCAAATGGAGTAAGCTTGTGAGTACTTTTGTGTTTTTTCCCCTTTAGACAGAAGGAAGACTGCCCCGAAGATTTTCAATACTCTGCTTTAGTGGTTTGATAAAGGCTCTTTTTCTTACAGCTACAGTGATGACCTAAAAAACAACCTCAATCTTGTAATGATCAAATATTAAATCCAGATATTGCTTAGTGGAAAGGAAACTGGATCATACCTTTGCAAATGGTCTGGTGTGAGGTTTGCCGTGTTATATAAAGAGATGTAGTGTGTCGGAAGTCCGCAGCCCTGCCGAATGTGATGAGCCATCAGGTAGAAGTCCACCCTGAGCATGGGGGAAACAATCACTTTGGTTTGGGAAACTTTACAGAATCGAAACATTTCCTCATCAAAGTACACGTCTGCTACAGCTGCCAGTACATCTGTCGTAGCAGTTTTGCTGTGCACATGTTTAAATTCACATTTCTCTCTCGTGTATTTTTACAAGATATTTTCATGAAATGCTGTTTACTAGTGGAGCTTCTGGAACAGCACTGACATTCACATTAGCATCATCGCCTTTAAACTGAGCTGCCAGTGTAGACTACTGAAGCAGGTCGCCTGTGCCCTAAAGCTGGATTCAGACTAAAAAACAGCAACAAAAAACACACACACAAAAAGCAGGCCTCTCAGCTTTAACAGCAGCACTGTGTTTACATTTACACATTTTGTAATCATTTCTCACATTTATAAAATGCTGCCTCAGAAACAAACTGACATCCTACAATCCTTCCAATTGGAATCAAACCCCTTGCTGTTATCGCCCCGCCCTGGACTAACCAATCTTTCTGGGTGAGGGTGTGATCCACGACAGTTCCAGGAGGGGGAGTGCCAAAGCTGTTTGCAGCCCAGGAGTAGAGAGTGGTGTTAATGCGCTTTTGTACCACGATGAAGACCAGCTTGGGCTCGTAGCTGGGGAAAGTCTCAAAGCATTTGATCAACTGTGGGATCTCGTACTGCTCCACCATTTTAAGCTGGCCGTCTGAGACACCATCTCTGTACACCACAATCTTTTCTGGCAAGTTGTGGTTTACCTGTTAGACATGCGTAATCAAAGTAAAGTTATACAAATTTAATACAGTAAATGAAAATGCATTAAACCCAGCAAAACTTGATAACACCCAGAAACAAACTACACTGTTATTTTTATTATACTGCGTTCACTGATAGGTGAGAATTAGTGGTGCTTTACAGACAGGAGTCCTGAATCAGAACACATTTCTGAAGTGCATTTGTACCTCATAGTACTTCTGCAGCGCAGCCAGTAAGCAAACCCTGAAGCCATGGATCAGTTCCTCATTGGGGGTCTGGAAAATTACTCTGGAGTACCAGCGGGTCAATGAGCTGTAGGGAACAACACGCTGCTGTTAGGACGCATGCATAGTGCCTCTCACCAATTCAAGGTCAAATAATTTCTCGTTTGTGCACTCATATGCAAAGACATGAAAAGGTTTATTTGTCAAGGTGATGCAAAAATGCTTGAAAACAGTGAGTCACAGCATTGCTTTGCATTGTCTAGTAATGTGAAGTCAGTGTTTTGTGCACACTAACACTTTTTTGTGTGCTTCACATTAAATGTATGTAATAATTCAACTATGGAGAAAATATGAAATCTAAAGAACGACTAGACAAAAAGAGGGAAAAATGGTAAATGGCCTGTATTTGTACAGCGCTTTACTTAGTCCCTATGGACCCCAAAGCGCTTTACACTACATTCAGTCATCCACCCATTCACACACTGGTGATGGCAGCTACACTGTAGCCACAGCTGCCCTGGGGCGCACTGACAGAGGCGAGGCTGCCGGACACTGGCGCCACCGGGCCCTCTGACCACCAGCAGTAGGCAACGGGTGAAGTGTCTTGCCCAAGGACACAACGACCGAGACTGTCGGAGCTGGTGCTCGAACCTGGCAACCTTCCGATTACAAGACTAACTCCAAACTCTTCAGCCACGATCGCCCCTATGGGAAGGGAAGTTTACCTGTTCACGCTCGCGACAAACCCCATAACTGACTGATGAGACTTGCTGGGGTCGTGGTGGACATCAACTCCAACTACCATCAGGTTTTTCTGTTCAGGGGAGACAGGTTTATCATGTTCCCATGTTAAAAGTTCTGTAATTTCACAACCAAACAGCTCTGTATGTTAAAATACACATGGCAGAGCAACCACAGACAACACATGATGCCTCAATCTAAAGGAGCTGAACAAGTGAGAAACATAGACGTTGAGATCGATCAGACTGGGTTACAAGGACATTTCTAATATTTCAGGACTCTAATTAAACATGCTGAGTGTAAATATGTCAATATATAAATACATAAAAATTGGAAGAGTGATGAACCTTCACAGGAGAGGCCAGCCTACCAAAATTACTCCATAAGCACATCAACAACCTGTCCAGTGGATCACAAAAACAAAAACCCCCAGAATATCATCCAAAGAACTGCAAGCCTCAATCACCTCAGTTAAAAATCAGTGTTCTCATTCAGTTTCAATTTGCAGGGATCACAAAAACTGGACTCTGGAAGGGTGCTAAATGGACAAAAGCTCTTTTACCAAATTCAGTTTGGGCAAATGGAACAGAAAGCAACAAGTAACCATGCGGACCAGCATGCTTCATTGCAAGCAGGGAACATATATAAGAAGGTAGCAACCCAAGCATTGCCTTATATATAAAACTGTATAAATGAGAGTTCCTCTGACTTTCCAAAGCAGGCCATCCTACCTGAGAGTATAACTCACAGTGGTGAGTCTGAGATTTACGGTTAGTGATGAACCTCAGAGAAGCACGATACACAGTATCAACCATTCGAAGACACTGAGCAGAAGCATTCATATATAGAATATCCACATAATCCAGCACAGGCAAGAATGTTGCAGCAACAAGCCGCTTCTTTGTATTGAAATAGAAACACAACTTACTTTAGTTTTAACTTCAGATTTTTAACAAGATTCTCTACATGTGGTTTGAAGGTGAGCGCGTCATCAATCAAGATACCCAGATATTTATACGTGTAAACCAACTAGATTTTATTACCTTCAAGAGTGGTTACTGATGGGATTGTTTGGGCCCATATTTAGAAAACAACACGAGCTTTGTTTTGTCTGCATTGAGAACAAGTTTAAGCTGAAGTAATGAGTGCTGGACAGCAAAAAAGGCTTTCTGCAAGGAGTCAATGGCTTGGACAAGAGTTGAACCACAGCTGTAAATAACTGTGTCATCAGCATAGGAGTGCATGTTTGCATCTGGCACATTTAGACCAAGATTGTTTATGTAAATGATAAATAGAAGGGGGCCTAATACAGAGCCCTGTGGCACTCCGTTGTGCACTGTAACAAATTCAGAACATAGACCGTCGGATTTTATGCACTGAGACCGATTACTGAGGTAGTTTGAGAATAGGGGTGGGTTTTTATAATCGATTTATCGATTAAAATTGATTCTCGCTTGGATAACGTGAAATCGATTCATTAAAATCCTGAATCGATTTTTTAATATTAATTTATTTTGCCCGAAATGCCAGAATCTCAGGTGAAACCTCACAAATTTTCAACAACCACCAAACAGCTAAGACAGTAAATGAGAGCAGGTACACGGATTCTGCACAAAGACGTAAACACAAAGCGCGGACCCGCCGACGGATCAGAATCAGTGAGATGAGCCTTTCTCACCTGACGGCACGGACACGGTCGGGGCTGAAAGCCGACAGCTCGCTGGTTCTGATCCGTCGGCGGATCCACGCTTTGTGTTCACGCCCTTTTTGCGCCGATTCTAAAGCTCTTAGTTTTATCTCTCTCCAAACAATATTGACCGAACCAGCAGCAAAAGAAGATCCAAACTACGCTTCACATAAACATCGTCATGAATTCACTCTGACCTTTACTGTTTTGCTTCCACCAGGATGAAATCACACTTCATGCACAGCTCTCTCTCTCTCTCTCTGTACTTCAAGAAGTTTCCCGTCTAAAAATCTGTTTTCTTCATTATTCGCTTGCTTGTTACGCACAAGTCTACCGTTGTTTACAGCGCTGTCGGCCGCTGTTTTTTTTTTTTTTTTTACATACTTCCGAAAAGACAACCTAATTTCTGCCGTTCAATACTAAACAAATTTAAACTTTTTAAAATTATGCAAAATGCAAAACGCTCAGCGGTGTCTCTAATAAAACCGCTGTAACTTCAGAGGTAACGTTCATATGTTGATTAATGGTTTTCTTTCGTTTTTGATCTACTGCAGAATATTTTTATAAAATCCCAGGCCAGGAAAACCACCTTCATGTTTTTCTGTGTTTTATCTTCAGCTACTTTGACACAAAGGCCTCTGCTGTGATGCTCACACCTTTGATAAAGTCTTGCGTGTGTCAGCTTCCTTTTTATAGATACAAAATTATGTAAATGTACTGATCTGAATTATAATAGAATAGAATAGAATTCAACTTTATTGTCATTGCACATGCACAGGTACAGGGCAACGAAATGCAGTTTGCATCCATGCAGAAGTGCTTTAGTGATATAGATATATTACAATGTATATTAGCAATAATATAGATATTAGAGATGGACCGATCCGATATTACGTATCGGTATCGGTCCGATACTGACCTAAATTACTGGATCGGATATCGGAGAAAAATAAAAAATGTAATCCGATCCATTAAATATCACGAAAGCACCTCACAAAACTTGCAACACGCCGTAACTCACCTCAGAACGTTAGCACGTCGGAGCAGTATGCATCACGTGATAGAGCGGCTGTGGCATGCGGGACCTGTCGGTGGTCTGGATAGCATTTGGAGCTTCGCTAGCAACCCGGCATTTCATCTCCGACAAAGTTATCCCCGAGAGAAGTAAAGCAAGTGTGTAAGTCCATCTCTGAATGTTTGTAAAGCATTCCTGCGTTAAGCTTAACAAACGATATATGGAGCGACTGCCTCTTCTTGCTGCTACTTCAATCATGAAACTGCTTAATGATCAGCTGATCGGCTTTTCTGTCGTGAGTCCGTCTCTCTTGTTTGTTTTTGGCCCACTTTGCACCAGAAAGAGGAAACCAGCGGCTGAACAACAGCAGCACGTTTAAGCTTGATCAGCTGTTGTTAGAATTCATTTAATATTACTTTCTACACCAGGATCTTTTTCTACGCAGCTGACGCTGGTAACTGTGCAGGGGCGGATCTAGCAAAGTTTAGCCAGGGGGGCCGATAGGGCATGAACAGGGAAAAGGGGGGCACAAATACATACTCTTCTTTCTTATTCTCATTTAAAATGTCTAGCTTTTAATAAATAATTATCTGACACCCAAAGTTTTAATTTGATGCAAAATGAATAGAAGTCAATTACTGTATATAGTAACTGTTAAGTCTAATATACCCTAGTAAGCTATAGTACTTTTTCCTTTGGGAAGGTACCATCTGTGCACTCTGCAATTTTGTTGAAGAAAGATGTTGAATCTATTTAATATTTTAATATATTGAAAAATAATTGATTTCTGTGCATTTTTTTTTCACACTGCATCAAATTAAGGTTGATTACGTCGATTAAGCATCATGAGGTGGAGCGTGAGGGGTGGTTCCCTATTTTTTATTTATTTATTTTTGTTGTTGCTGGGAGTTGGAACCCTATTAGTTAGGTTGCTTAATATTTACGCTAAGTACTCTTTAAAATACCAGAATAGGGAGGATGGTGTAGGTTTAAGTTTATTAGATTGATCAGTATTGCTGAACTATGAAATATTTTTTTTTGCATACAGGTATAACAGAATAGCTTTAGTGTAGTTGTTGTTTTAAACTTGAGTATGAACTTATACAAAATGCAGCAAGATATTTAAAAAACAGTTTTGTTGATAAAAAACACTGTATAGGATTCATACGGTTTGCAGATATAAATTTTGAATGGATCGGACATAAAAAGTGTATCGTGCATCTCTGATATGTGAGATTCAGAACTGGGTATCTGATGTAAATGTACGTATGAAGTCTGTTGATGATATCATAAATAAGTATGTACAGGCTTGGTACAATTTGACAGGTGAACAGATATAAATATGAAAACTATCAGAATACAGCAACTAATATCTGACTGTCAAAATTTCCCAGAATCAAATCGAATTGAATCTAATCGTGGATCGAATCGATTCTAGAAATCAGTGACGATACCCAGCCCTATTTGAGAACCATGCCACTGCTCTCTCAGAGAGTCCTGACTGAAGGAGTCTAAGTTTTAAAATCAATGATCAACAGTGTCAAATGCTTTTGACAAATCAATAAAAAGGGATGCAGTGTTGTTTCTTATCAAGTGCAACAGTAATATCATTTACTACACTCATTGCAGCTGTGATAGTACTGTGATTTTTCCTAAAGCCTGATTGATATTCAGATGTTACTGACATGCTGTACAAGGAGATTAGGCCACAGGAGGTCACTGCTAAAAAGGCTCGCTTTTGTGCTGACACGACTGAAACCTCACAGGGAATCTATAGGGTATTGTCAAGAAGAAGATGAGAAACACCCAATCCAGAAATAGAGAGGAGCTGAAAACCACTGTCAAAGTAACCTGGACCTCAATAACACCTCAGCAGGCCCGTGAGCTGATCGCCTCCAAGCCACACCACAACGCTGATGTAGTGATTCATGCTAAAGGAGCCCCAAAATAAATGAAGACTATATCTCTGTTATAAATAATTGAGCTGAGGAAATATCCTAACAATTCAAATGACTCCACTTCTGATATTAAACTGCTCAGCTGTCATCTTGTGTGTCATGGCACTTACCAGAGGAACATTGACAGTCCACAGCTCTCCTCCTAACTTGCTGTTCATCTGCAGAAGTATCTTCTGTGCCACACTCTTCAACTTCTGTTGCTGGGAAATTGTGCGGACATTGATGGCCTAATGACAAATAGGCGAGAGTGAAACAAACTTTCTTTTTTGGAAGAAAATATTTTCAAAATTACTATTTATGCATTTGTTAAGTTGTAAACATTTCATTCCTTTCCTCTAATGCTGAAAGAAGAGCACAAACATCACAAACCTGGGATGGGATGGGATTTTTAACACAGCACAGCTTCTTGATGGCACTGTAGAGATCATCTCTGTTGCCAAAAATGATGCAAACTACAAGCTGCAAATTGGGCTGCACACAGGAGTGAAAAGCTTGAGTATAGTGATCTTAAACAACATCCACCAAACATCTCAGCATTCACTGGTAATGACAAAGAGGTAAAAATACAGGAAAGACACATCAGACAAAGCACTGTTCTCTTTGATAGATTTGAACGTTTTAAGGTGGAAGCAGTCATCAAAAGATGGGTGCAGGATGGTCATTAAGGGATGGGAATGAAATGATTCTCAGTTGGAAAGCAGTCCGAACTGTGCAAAGAAAATATCCACCACACTGTTACACCACCATCGCTATTAACAGCTGACACCAGACATGAGGGATGCTGTGCTTTTGCCAAATTTGGACCCTACCATCTCAATGTTGCAGCAGAAACTGATAACAGGCAACATGTTTCCAATCTTCTGTTTTCCAATTTTGGTAAGCCTGTGCAAACTGTAGCTCAAGTTCTTAGCAGACAGGAGTGGGACCCAATGTGGTCTTCGGTTGATGCAGCCCATCTACTACAGAGTTCAAAATGTTGTGCATTCAAAGATGCTCTTCTGCACAGCTTGGTTGTAACAAATGGTTATTTAAGTGACTCCTGCATTTTTATCAACTTTTAACTGCTGCTCACCAGATATTTTCTCTCCTTCAGACTATTCTCTATAAACACATGAGACGGTTGTGTGGGAAAATCCCGATAGATCAACAGTTTCTCAAATATTCAGACAAGCCAGTCTTGCGCCAACAACAACAACTTTACCATGGACAAAGTCCCTTAAGTTACCTTTCTTCCGCATTCTAGTGCTCAGTGAACTTCAGTAGGCCATTTAAGTATGCAGAGATGATCGAAATGACCATGGACTCAGGTGCTGCCATGTGATTGTTAAAGTAAATAATTAATAAGGCAATCAGCTGAACGGGGGTACTTCACAAAGTGGCTGGTGAGTGTGTGCACTAGGCAAGAAAAACTTGGTGTTTGATGTATTTGATAAAGACACGAAAAGTACAAGTGCTTGTCTGTTACACTCCATTTGTCCATCAAATGCAATAACTTCAAAAGTTCTGGTAACGCCAAAGGATACACAAACCTTTTCTTTGAACTGGAATAAACTATAAGGGGTTGTCAGTTATTTTATTGACAAAATATGATACGTTTATAAATGAAAATATATCCAACATTAGTATATGTGATTAGTGTGTGTGTGTGTGTGTGTGTGTGTATATATCTATATATAAAGGCTTGCCATCTGTGGAACACACTTCCAACCGATATCAAATCGATTACAGACATTAGATCCTTTACATTGAAGGTAAAGTGTGGTTAAAGGGAAATCAAAGTTGTAGTCATTTTAACTAATGATTTTAATTTTATTTTAAATTATTGTCTATTAATTTGTAATTGTATTTATGATGTAATTTGGTTTTATGAAAATGTATGTTTTATTGTAAAATGCATCTAGATTGTAAGCCCAACAAGGGACAATTGTTGAAAATTAGCAGTAGCTATAAACCTGTGCGGTACATCAGTTTCATGTCTTGCACTTGAACTATGTTAAACTGCACTGTCCCCTTTAAATGAATAAATAAATAAATAAATATATATATATATAAATCTTCACATTACTATGATGGCATTCGTATATTTCTAATGAATATTTGTGTAGTGAACTAAAAACCAGTGAAATGAGATTTATGAAGATTTCGTCAAACTAAATATTTTCTACATCATACCTGACTCGTGAGGTGCGAGTGGATGGTCTTGACATAAGTCTCGGTCCGATCATCCCTCAGCTCCACACAAATGGGTCGACCCATCTGGACCCCAATAGGTGTGGCCACCTTGTTAAAGGTGGAAACAAGCTCTTCAGCCTGTGCTGTACAGCGTCGAGGGTAGAAGACGGCCCAGGTTTTCAAGGGAATCTAAGAGTAACATGGGTTGGTTAATGAAAGAAAGCAGTGGTGTAAATCAGCCATATTTGTATTATGGTAAAGTAACTTGTTCACACACGGACACTTTAGGAAGCAGTGTATTAACTGTGTATGCCGTTTTGTTCTTTAACTACTTTCAGTTGTTGAGGTTTCGTCTCTTCAGATTTATTATTCCCCAAGCGTCTCCATTTCCCCCCCAATCAGCTGTTTGTGTATAAACAGTCCCATCTTTCTCCTGTCTCTTGTGCATTCAGTGACAAAGGACAATCAGAAGTAGGACTTCATAAACTTTAGCAAACTACTGTCGCTGTTTAACTGTAAAAAGAATATTACATTGTTTATAAGGCATCCTTAGCCTTATCACATTTTGTGGGTACGCAACTCTTAGCAAGCACACATAAAACAAGCTGGCAGAACTACAGATAAAATGTCTTTTTTTAGTTTACATTCTGAGGGACATTTTCATGTCCTATTTTAAAAACATAGTGATAACAAAATGACTCACTCATGATTTCCAATGTTTCAAATTCAGTTCCCAACTGAATGTAGCTTTTTTTTTTTTTTTATTTCCAAATTTTCATCACAGAGAGGAGAACTAACAATGTTTGACCAAACAGTTACATGTCATTATGCTTAAACATTAATGGTTTACAGTTGTTTAATTGTTTAGCTGACTGAACACATCTCTGGTAACCACCAGACAAGATCTGGGATATGAAACAGCACATTTATATAGAGCTCTACAGATAAGCATTCATAACACTTACAGAGCTGATTGAAGCATCCCTCACAACCTCTCTGGACCAAGACACATCAGCACCAGTGGCAAAGGATGAAGACTGCAGGCAGATGGTTTCAAAGGGAAGAGTTCTACCTTTCATCTGCAAAAGAGAAAAATATTCATACTATATTGGGAAAAATAGAGAAAAAGAAACGTCCACAAGGAAAAAGGGCAAACAAGGAAGGAAAACAAAAGGACAAGCTCTTACATCCACTTCAAAAAGAACTGTTTTTGTACGCATTATGTTTACTAACCAAAGAAATTAAACATGGCCTCAAGTCAGTCACAATTTAGTACCGACATACTGAAAGGCTATAGCATGGCACTGGTTTAACTGTGCATTTCTCAGACAACTCTTGAGGAGAAAATAGCCCACGGGCACTCTGCATCACTGCTTTGAATGAAGGAGTTTTCTAAAGAGACAAAATTCCTACCATCAAGATTTCTGTGCCAACCTCCAGTCCCCAACCACCAAGCTCATTCAGACTTTCAGGATTGGTGTTGATGTTCTTCAGAAGTTGCTTTATTGAGTGAGTATGCTGCTCACCACTCACGTTAATGTGCATTGTCAAGTCCTAGAACATGTTAAAAAGAGCAATATTCTCTTTGAGCAGTCAGGTTTCCACAAGTTATTTTATTCATTACAATTACTTTCATGAAGGTTTTCAGACCAGAATTTGTTCTTGGAAATTTCCATTACTGACAATAATCATAAGACATCTTTGTTCTGACAGTTATGTTAGCAAAGCATTGCACTACCGTGTCGTTGTCAATGTTTACAATGGTCAGGCTCTTTCTCTGCTGTGTAGAAATCAAGTGTTTACACTCAAAGTTTAAACTAGCAAAATTTGAACACTTTAATATTGAACACTCTTAAGACAACTGATTTTTAAAATGCTATATGTTCTGTTTTCAACCAACATACACAGTGTGTATTAACACTAACATTAAATTAGATGGGCAGCTCCTAAGAGTAAGGAAAGTTTACTGACACTACCTTCATAGCTCTGAAGTCCTTCCTCATTTTCTCAGGAATTCCTGTCATGAAGGAAAGCTCTGGGACTAAAAGGATCTCACCAGTGATGATTTGCTGCAACAAATGAACAATTAGTTGTTATAAAAACTTTTGAACTTAGTTTTTTACATCTTCGGTACAACAAAGCACAAGAGTGCATACAGCTGTGTACAGCTCTGCTTGACATGCATGCATTAAGATAAAGTTTTTATTCATATTTTTATTGGTTTTCACTTAGTTAGCTTCATCCCATCTCACACAGATGTTGAGTCTTACATGATAACTAATCATCCAGGCTGACTAACCTCTAGGGTTGGGCGATATATTCAGGCATGCGCAGGCTTTTTGATGGTTGGAGCAACGTAATCATGCATGGACTGATTTGTGCGTTTACAACACAGAAGAAGTCCAAACATGGACGAAGTAATTTCCCAAAAAACATTAGCGCTGTCAGCGTTAACGTGGTCATCACGATTAACGTGATTAAAATTTTTAAACGTGCTCAACCCATCTGGAGCGCAGACTGAACAAACTTTGGACAAACTGCCCGAAATGTGTTGAAAGAGACATTTCAGGGATTGTGACTCAGTCTGCGCTCCAGATGGGTTAATTATTAATTGCATTAGTCATGATGACGGCGCGTTAATGCTGACAGCACTAAAAAAATATAGTCGCCAATTTGAGATGAAAGAGGTAAACCTACAGATGTAACCAAAGCAGTGTGCCAGTTGTGCAGACGTCTAGTGCGAGCAAAGTATTCAAACACGACTAACTTGCATGAGCATGTATGTGTCCACCATCCGGCTGAGCATGCTAGGCTACCACCAGCTTCTGCAGCTCCATCAACAAGCATTTGGGCGAACTCTGAGGAGGGTGCATTTGCTCGCAGATGAAAGAGGCACTATTATTTTTTTTTTCTGTTGACTGCTTATGTTATCGCCATCATTATTAGCAAACTTACTCATGGGCAAATAAATAAATAAATCGCCCTTGTAAAAACGATCGCCGATGGGCTCAGCCTATCATCGATAGTCAATATATTTATCCAATCACCCAACCCTACTAACCCTCTGGTAACTATTTGGACAATCATAAATTAAAGAAACGTGAACATGAATGTGAAGTGGCATTCTTAGAAAAACATGTCAGATGACTGATCTACTTCATCGAGCCTGCATAAAAATCTGTCTGTGTCTTGAGCTTTTATTAATACTAGCATTAGGCATGTGGAAATCATCATTCCATATTTAGTACTGACTTTAACAATATCTCCCGGAGACACAAATAGTGTTGTTGCACTGAACTGTTGAATAAAACTTTTTTAAAAACATAGGTTTTTACCTTCCCGCCTTGTCTGGACCTCTCCTTTGGCCGATGCAGGAGTAAAGGCTGGTCCATCTCTTTGATTGTAATGCCATAGTTTTTGCTGTTAAACAAAAAAACAAACAAACATGTAATCACATGAGCATTGGGGAAAATGGAGAAAACAAAAAAAAACAGATCCAACTGATCTTTTCATTGTTGGGTTGGTATGAAGACCGAACTGCTGATATTTCACTACACAAACACACACAAAAACAGTTTGCTGTAGGAAAAAGCAGTCTAACCTGTAATAGTCCACAAAGGTAGTTACAGTGCCATCCATCAAAGTGAAGGTGTCTTTGGGTGATTTGTTCCACTCAATGGCATCAATGCGGTAGGTGCGGTTGTTGTAGCGGGTGATGACAATGCTGCCGACGAGTTCTTTGGTGCATTCATCTTGAAAGTTTTCCTTGCTCTGTTGGTACAACGTGTTCCTGGCAGACAGCCCAACACAAGCACGTGTTTTTCATTTTTCACACTATGGAACGGAGCCTTTATTAGACTGTTCTGCTCAAGCCTAACAGGGAAAGCTTGGTCAAAGTTAATAATGCTCGATAATCACTAAAGGCCATTAGAAATGTTGCAAAATCATCTGCGGCTGGAGATGCAGTCACAGACATGAATCTATCTGCAGCAGCTCGAGCATGTTTGTATGCTGATGCTTTTTGTTGTGTAAACTCACATGACATCCAGCACAGAGTCATTCCGCAAGACTTTGTGAGAGACATCAATACACAGGTACAGGCCTCCATCTGTGCGCTTGATACCAGTTGAGTAGCCTGGCCAAACCTGGAGTCTAGAAAAACCGGTAGACTAGTGAATGAAACTGCGCTGCCTGATTTTAGCAGGTATCCTTTGATGCTACAACAAATCTCACGACTTACCGGTGTTTTCCAAGAATGACTGCGCTTTCTGGATCATAATGGTTTCTGCCTACCAGCTTTAGTCCAATGATTTTCATCACCCTTGAAAAAACGAGAGGAACACTGTCATATCCTGTAATTTAAACTTCCTTTATAACGGAGAAGGCACAAGGTGGGAAACAATCATTGCTGTTTAGGACTCTTAACAGCAGTCGGGCTTATTGTGTAAAATAGAAAGGATATAATGTGTCTCTGACATAAGAAATACCTCCTGAGCACCACATTGTAGAAGGGAATGCACAAATCTGAGCTCGGTGGTAAAATCTTCGTCATTTGAATTTTGATTTGTATTTCCTGATTATCGGTCCGTCTCAAACTCTTGAGAACAACCACCTGTGCAAAAATAATATATATACACATATATGTATATATATATATATATATATATTTATTTATTTATTTTAAAAAGAGCGTATTAAGTTTTAAATTTAGCATGGTGACTGTAACAACTGTGATACTCACGTCTTTCAGTTTAACAGGAAGGTACAGTATCGAACCGTCAAATGCCACAACTTCACCTGTGGTTGGACGGTGGTCTTTCATCATGCCAAAACGCATCGCCACTGATTCGACATTAGGACTGGGTAAGAAATTCACATCACAAAATACACATTAGATATTAACACGGGTAACGATACTGAATGAACAAACTTCAAGTTTCTCTGTGGTTCTTCAGTGTAAGTTAAGCTGATTCTACATTTTCATTGTCTGGCAAAATGTTAAATCCTAGTAAACATTAAGATTTTCCCAAAATACCTGCATAATTTTATAGACATGTGAGTGTTGGTAACAGGAGCTCTCTGGGTTTCATTAATTGCTCACTTATAATCAACGGACTAATAAGACTAATAACTAATAACTCTATGTGTGAGGCGGATTTGTATGCAGGTAAACCATCTTTATGGTGAACAAAACAGAGCATTTATTGTGAAAAACTGTCTACTGCCCGTCTGTGTAGGCAGTGACGCAGCTACCAGTGCCTACATTGTATTAGAACCAGTCCCTGTATTACCTGAAACTATGATTAAAGCTTTCCAACATTTCCTCCAGTTTTTAGACATAAACTTTGTTTCCTTGTATGCAACAAGTGGTCTTGAATGTTATATGATACTTACGTAAATGTAACATGGTACTGATACACCGCTTCGTTCTTGCATTGAATTTGGATGTGGTTTGACCCAATATTTATAGGAGCTCCTTTGGTTCCAGCCTTATTCAGTGGCTCACTGACGAGTGGAGAACATACATGGACAAAAAGATCAGTTTATGACAAGCAAAACAAATGATCAGTTACTGACCCGAATAAAAGCTCTGTCTTGTAAAATGTTAGATTTGATCAATACGGAACCAATACCACTAGATGGCCCTTAATAAAATACACCATTATGTGCTCATAAGAGACAATGAGAATGTCAGAAGACATGGGTAAGTCAGAGGTAATGATGTTTTAGAATGAACAGCTAACACCAGAACACTCGCTCTGACCGTTAAAAGCCTCCAAACCACAACACAGCTCATGTTGGTTTGTTAGGACTCGCTAAGGTAAAGGAAACAGAGAAAAGCACACTCACCGAACTGCCTCCATTGTCAGCCCCGTCTTTGCAGCTGGACCAGTGGAAAGGTCTGTGGCTTCTTGAACGGTGTGCACAGGGGACTCCGTTCCTTTACAGTATTATGCATGTCATTACCCAAAATGCACGTTTCCCCCCACAAATTAATCAAATTAAAATAAAAAACACAATTAAGATTGTATTAGACACATGCAAAAGAAGATGCACATAATAGTTTACTTGGGGTTCCTACACCTTTCTTTCCCTTTCAAAATCACAATCTTCTCCAGTCTCAAGTTTTCAGACAGTTTCCAAATCTAAAATCTAGAATTCCTGCACAGGAATTCTTGTTTTTTCTTTTAAAAAGAGGATTGAAAACAAATTAAGGTGGTAAACTCTCAGTTTTCAATCCCTTTAAAATAATTGTATATAATTACCCGTCAGAGAGGGCTGAGAGTATTCTGTTTGTGGCTCAGACACTGGAGAAACAAACACGTCTTGACCTGCAGGAAATGAAGGAAGCAAAGCACGGCCTCTGCCAACTCCAAGCTGAGGCATAGCTGCTCTTCCGAGGCCCACCATTTTCTGAGGGGACAAACCTCGGCCAAGGAAACTGAAAAAGGCAAAATCCACACAAGGAAAAGTCATATAATGGTTGTTCAATGCAGATAAAGTAAGTAAGTGTAATTTGGCACTGGCACTACTTTTTCCATCCCAACCTGGATCAAGTCATACCTTCATAAAGGTTAGAACATGTACTTTGTGCTCTTCCTGTACAATGATTTAACTTCATGGCCGTTAGGTTTTATATATGGATTTGTTTTTAATTGTCAAAAGTTAGGTTCGACAAAAAACATAATCCAGCAAATAATTTAATTTCCTGCCTGCAGATATTCATTGCCACATGTGGAATTAAATTCCATGCGTGCAAATTCAACAACCTGCGTGTGTAAAACTCAGCAGCCACACACGTGTGAGAGTCTGATTTGCAGGCATTGCTGCAGTTTCTGTGCTCACAGCTGAATCCTACCTGCTCCAATCAACTGACTTTTGACGAAGGATTTAATAGTGTTCATAAAGCAAGAACAATATTAAAGAGCTGTTTCTGGGAGGTACTTCGATCTTTGATTATTAGTAAAAAAACGTTTTTACTGTTTCAGTGAACAAATGCTTTGATCAAATCTGATTATCAGCTTTTTACAGTTGTGGAAGAAGTACCTATCCTAAATCCTATACATATATAGAAGTAATAATACTACTGTACATATACATTCTGTAAAAATGAACTTTTACTGACATAAAAGTACAAATTTTATCAATTAAGGTATATTTCAAACTCTATAGAACTGATGAGTTATTAAAGTGTACGCTTCACAAAGTCATTAAAGCTACTAATTCACTGTAGCTAAATCACACCACAATTTATATTTCATATAAATCTAATTCTGCTAAATATGATTACAGCTTTAAATGGAGGGTATGTGCAGTTATGTGTTTGCTGCAGACTAAGCAACTTTTTATTGGCAGATTTAAACGTCTGTATTTTGGTTATAACCGTACACTTCCTGATTCTCATGAGTTAGTTTTTTGTTTTTAATTTTTTATTAAATGTATGGAATATTGTACAACAATATGGGACAGCAGTGAAGATGCTTCAGAACGCTCTGGTTTTAAAGATTTCTTCATCAGTAAGGTTATTTAGTGACAGCTGTCAGTATTTCCACTGCTACACAGGAAACAGCAACTGCTGATAATTAACTCTGCAGAATTAATTTACAAATATGGTTTAAAAACAGCGCTTATGTTGCTGCCTCGGTGTAACTCGATTTAAGTAAAAGAAACTGTCCATCAAAGGTGACCAATCACATTAGGACCCCTCTTCAAGCAGTCAAAAGTCAGTTGATTCAAGCGAGCAGCATTCAGCAGCGAGCACAGAAACTGCAGCAGCACGGACAAAGTAGGCTCTCATTTAGTCTACTGCAGGTTTCATAAACTACATCAGGCTGAATGAAAATATGTCAGAAACCCTGTTAGTCGAAACACAACACAGTGTCACTCCTGTGCTGCTTACCTGCTGCCTCTGCCCATCATTTCTCCAGATGGGCCGATACTCTGTGGTGTGCTGATGACACCTGGTGGGGCATCTCGCAGCTTCACCTCTCCCACATCCCCAGCTGCTCCCCTACCTGCAACGAAATGTAACATGAATCCATATGATTCTTCTTCATATACATAAACACCAAAATGAACCAACATCACGCCACTCTGTGGCTTACAAAGCTTTGAGCAAATGAGCACACAATGTGTTGTGCTTAGGGGCACAGAGACTGTTTGTTTTCAGTATCTCTGGATTTCTCAGAATAAATACAGACCCAGTGGTGCTGCTCCTCTTCCCAGTGAAGTCGCTGATGGTTCAATGCCCATTCCTCTAAACATTGAGACCAGTGTTGATCCTTTAACATGTGGCGGCTTGCCAATCTGTCAGAAGAAAGCAAACCTGTGCAAGTCTGTGTGGCAATTTCACCATTAAAATTAAAACATAATTTATTGCATTTTCTGGTTCGCACCTCTTCTTTTGTCAAAGTAGGGCTTTCTCCCATTAGAGCTGGCATCATTGTCTCACTTGGAGGTGTGGGTCCTTCCTGTGGATCCAGTCTAAGTACGCCTGCACTTCTCGCCACGCCTACCTTTGATTCAACTGCTGGGACGAGCAGCCCTCTGGCTCGGCCAACTACTATATCCTGTTGCGCCAACAGTGCTCTACCTCTTCCTACCACAGGTTCAGTAATGGGGACAGCTCCACTTAATCCCAGTGAGTTATCACTGAAAGTAGGGAAAGCCCTGCCTCGTCCTACAACAGGTTCTTCTGTAGAGAGCAACAGCCCTCTACCACGTCCTACAGCAGACTCCCCAAGCTGTAATCCTCTTCCTCGTCCCAGCCAATGGGCACCCATCTTCTCAGTGAGATCAGGAGGCTTGCCTGGATCCATCTGATCAACTTTTACCACTATCAGCTGTTAACAGCAGAGGAAAAAAACCAAATAATAAAGTTTGTAGCACATTTCAATCATACAATAATAAAGGAAATGCATGGCCAGGTTCAAATACACTTCAACTTTCCTGAATGCTGAAAAAGTATTTCAGTTAAACTTTGTGATGTCTGTTTAATTCAAAGGAAGGTTTTTTCTTCCGGTGCAAAATGAGATCATTATGCAAATTAATACCGTCCCTGTTATCGGTCTTCTATCAGACTACGACTGAATGGGGTCAAGTTGGAAATAACATGCAATCCATTTTTGACAATACTGCAATGAACTGTGACAACTGTTGAAAATCACATATCTGTTACTGCATACACAGAAATTTCAGGGTTCATCCGCCTTTTTCAGGGTCAAATTCAAGCACTTTTTAAGCACTTTCAAGGTCCCTTTTCAAGCTTTTCCAGCACATCCCCACCCCCGCCCCCCAAAAAAGAATGCATGTTTCAGTTCGCATCACCTCAGTAAGACCATGTGAAAATTAAAACAAATCATCCTAGGTGAACTTAAATACCTTTGTTCCCCTTATGTTAAGACATAGAAAAACGCACCACACAAAAACACCGCTAAAGGACGGTCGCCTTATATACATCGTGTATAAACTCAAAATGCACATTTCACTTAAAAATTAAGATGTGAAAATGTGAACAAATCAACTTGTTAGAGATATTCTTCTCCTGTTGAACCCCCCCTTTTGAAACAAAAAATAGGAGGCAGATGTTTGCAATAAAACTGCTTTTTGCTAACTACATTGCTGTCTGTATTATTGCTGAAGTCCTAAATGTCACCTTTAAAGTGTTTGTGCTACAAACATCATGTACAGTCAGACAGGCATGGAGAGCAGCACTGACTGGGAGGCTTTGAACAGATCACATAGTTCAATTCAACATATAATGCTTTAAGGATGCACAAGCATCTACTTAAAATCTATTGAATTTATCATCTGTGATACTATTATGTACAATTCCAATGTATTTTGTTCATCTCCCTTAAATAAACAACAGCCTTAAAATATGAAATATTCATATATAAATACACATAAATGTGTGTACTGTCTCAGTGGCTGATTGTGCCCCACAGGCCTCAGTGTGAGCTTGAAGACATTTATAATGTTTAAGTAGTTTAATGTGCAGGTGCTGACGATAAACACATTTTGAATGAAAGCCGGGGAACTTTGGTAGCACAGAAACTAGTGGCTATTCTTTGTGACCATATGGATCGGTCCCTCATATTACCATTATTTCACCCAAAGGCACCAAGTTAATGCTCAAAAAGCTGCAGCAATACACACAAATATAAACAGTACTTGGTGACAACTTTGCTTTTAGCCTCTATCCCTCTGGGGTCCAGGGTACAATTGGCCATTTTTGACTACTTTTGATTTGGCCTCTATATTTTACCTTTAAAAACTGTTTATTTTGCCAATCTGTTATTTTCTCATTTTGACAAACTGTATCAGCACAACGTATCCAAATTCAGACAAAATTTAAAATACGAGTAGAAAGTGATATTTTGACTGTAAAAACCACAAGCATGTTTAACGAATCATTTTCATAACTTGAAATGCAAATAGAAATTGTACATTTTTAAAAAAATATGCACAAGTTTTGCAAACAACAAAGTTGTGGAACTATTTACTAGGGGTGCAACGATATTCGTATCGATATTGAACCGTTCGATACAGTGCTTTCGGTTCGGTACGCATATGTATCGAACAATACAACATTTGTAATTTATTTTATCAATTTTCCTTCTGACGATGCTGTCTGTGTTGAGCGCTCAGTGAATCTGTGTTCGACTACTCCACCTAGGCTGCACTGTCGAGCGCAGATCCACTGAGCGCTCAACACAGACAGCATAGTCAGAAGGAAGAGCGCAGGGCAAGCTAACGAGACAGAAGTTAAGCTCTACTTGTAACATTCAGATCTGGCGTTTGGAATTATTTTGGTTTTCATGTGACGTATGACCCTGAAGGTAAGCGAGTCATGGACTAAAGTAAAACAGTATGTTGGATGTTCCATGCAATGCTCAATTACATTGGTGTGAACTAGTGTGTTAGCGCAGTTAGCTCGTTAACGTGTTTGCCGTCTAGCCCCATGCACGGAGCGATCGGCGGTAGCTCGTTAACGGAGATTTGCCGTGTTGTGGCGTTAAGGTCATTTCAACGAGATTAACCTGAAAGCACTAGTGGGAACACAACGAATATGACTGCACATTTACGCCGACATCATCCTAGTGCAAAGACAAAAAACAACAAGCATGCTACTAACTTTAGCCGAGTCATTTAGACAGCTGTTAGCACATGATTCTCCTTATGCTGCTGAGAATATAGCCCAGAAGAAGCGGATAGTATAGCTTTTATTTTGGAAAGAGACATTTCTCTGTAATAAACTCTCTTTTCCAAAGATGAGTGATTCCTCAATCAGATACAGGGCTTGCAATATCGCTAGCCCAACGTCCCGGGGCTAGCGATTTTTTCAGTCGGGCTACCAAAATCTATCTCTGCCCTGCCCGTCGGGCTATTGTAGGAAAAATATATGTCAATGCTTTTGCATTCTTTCAGAAATGTAGCTGGGTAATTATGTCATTGGCATCGGTGAGCCACTGTCAATATGTGACATATTGAAGTCGCGTTTGAATTTGCGCTTGTTTTTTTGCTTTCACTTTGCAATCGTGCGAACTGTGTATAGAGAGCGACAGCACTGATCTGTGAGTGATGATAATTTGTGCACCAATTCCTCTGACATCGTCTTATTAATCGTTAGCTTACTATGCAAACATGACAAGTGAAATCTCCCGCAGCTTAAACATGTGAGAGGTTGATCGCGCAGAGAATCGCTGAGCTTATGTGAGTGAGCGTGTAAAAGCATTTCAGTTCTGCTGAGCCAAATAAGACAGGTCAGGGTGAAGAAGTGACAGCCAAAGAAAAGCTTACCACAAAACGGAGAAGTTATGACAAATCAGACTATAAGGCAAAAAGAAAGTGCAGCTTTATGGTTTCATGGACAAAAGAATTTCTGTGGCTGCAATATGACGAGCTATATAACCAGGGCTGCACATAAGTGGTCCGCAGGTGCGCATTCGCTGTCAAAATAAAAAATACGCACAAGGGTTAGGGTTAAATTTAAAAACTGTACTTTTGAGTTAAAATATATATTTATAATTTTAATAAATGACAAATTAAAAATGCATGAACATTTTTTTGTATCGAAAAAATATCGAACCGTGACAACAAAGTATCGAACCGAACCGAACCGTGAATTTTGTGTATCGTTGCACCCCTACTATTTACCTAAAAATGCAGCCAAGGCTCAGATGTTTTTTATATAACCATTTTAAACTATTTACAGAACAATCAGGTGTTCTGCATCAAATAAGAAGGTACACAAATTATTTATGCAACTCCAAAAAATAGTTTGTGTCCATTATAACACAGATGAGAACAGCACAGGGATAAATCCTGCAGGTCTGACAGCAGGTGTGTCACTCCTGTTTTCCATGTGGAGACAGCGTTTACACTGCAAAATGCCTTTGGTGGCTTTTTTGCAGCAACTGTGACATTCACTAGTAGAACTGACACACAAAACAAAACAATGACTACACTACACACTAACTACACAAGACAACACACTAACTTGAGACTCCAAATGCGGTAAACATCACAAAGCTCTCACGTATCAAAACTCTCTCTCTCTCTCGCCGGTCACTCCTAAAACTTCCCCCTGTTCCCAAACGCCACATGTTGCCATATCATTTTTTGATTGGTCGACATGGTAAATTTTTCCACCAATAGGGAAGGAGTGTTTTTTCTTTTTTCACTCACAAGCAAAGCGTGTTTGCTAGCGCTCTCCTTAGAAAACACAGTTTTTACCGTTTCTTCCCGGAGGAAACGCCACTGTTTTATTCAGAAAACAAAACATCGGTTTTACGTGGCCTATCAACACAGTTTAAATACTGGTACATAGTTTGAAGTCCGCACATTCAACCCAAGTTGAAATGGAGACTCTGGGTCCGTTGACCCCAGAGGGTTAATCAGAAAGCCTTAAGTTAGCTAGTTATGTATCGGCTAATGTTTAAAGCTTTCACTTGAGTAAATTAACTCATATTACTGCTAAGTTCACAGCATATTCCATAATAGCGCTGCCATACTGCATCCCACTCCAGCGAGTTTGATAGCTAGCAAGATAATAATCATAATTTTAAAAAATAGCATGTGTAATGTACACGTACTGGAAAATTATTTACTAGGACTCACATATCATGCGACTGTCGTTTTCCATCAAACACTCATTTAAACAGCAACCTACAGGTATGTTAGCGCACTCATCACCGTCTGGCCGAGGGAGGGGCGGGGTCACACGTTGAAACAGACGCAAGGCAGCCCAGGCGGGGAAATTTTGCTTTTACATTTTGCGACTCATTTTATTTCTCTATCTGATAAGAAAACTATTCAATCAGATAGTTATTTGTGGTGAATGAAATACAGTTATACTTTCAAACACTTTTAAGCACCACATCTGAAATTCAAGCACTTTTCAAACCTTGAAAAGACAATATTAAAATGCAAGAATTTTCAAGGATTTCAAGCACCCGTACGAACCCTGAAATTTACATTTAGCTGTTACATTTGCAGTTAGCAAACCTGCTCAAAATGACCGGAATACAAGAGGCAGGCAGTTAAGCAGCGTCCTCTCACAGTTTGTATCTCATTGACAAAGACTCTTCACACTGACAATTATTTGGAAACCTTCAGCTATCTCTCTGAGAGTCAGGGAACCTTGCAGCACTCTTGTTCAAAGTATTTTAATTTATTTTATGAAAAATAGGTAATTAGTGTCGCCATAGAAAATACAATGATCTATCGGATTTCCCGCCACCCGTCCTGCAGAAGGATTTCAGTAGTGATGTGCGATACCACTGATTTCCTTTCCAATCTGATACCAAGTAAAATCCAGGGTAGTATCAACGATACTGATGCGATACCGATACTCAAAAACTTAATGTTTCATTGTATTTCATAATACAATATAGAATTGCATTATGTAATTGTAATAATAATATAGCTTCACAATGATTACAGGACATCAGACTACTTGTTCTTATTGCTTAATGATGCAGAATAATCATATAGAAATAAAAAACCTGAAGTTGTGGCTATTTGAGCATGTTGCCTGCCTGCAGCACTAAAGGACTTCGTGAGAGACGTCTGTCTCGCCCTAGCAGCACCTGTCCTCACCTCCTCTTCAGTTCGCCTCAACATAAGCTCATCATATTCTGTGATATGATTAGGGATGGGTACCGGTATCCGGCACCGGTTCTGACATAAACGGTAGTAACCAGACTGAAAAGCAGCGCACATTTCGGTGCTTTTTTTCCCTGAGATGTGATACACTTCAGATTCTAGCCAATCATTTTACGTTTCCAAGGACAGTAGGCGGGCTTCTCTGCGTGAGTAGCTTAATGTTGTTCGTGTTTAATTTACGTTGCATACGCTAACCACGTTATTACATTAATGCATGTAAGGTGAACTAGCAAACACCGTCGTGGATACATGCGGCTGTCTTCTTGTTTGATGGCAGATACTCCCTTCACCCTGGCCAAAAAGGCTAAAATGCCCAAAGAAAAATTGGAAAACAGTTAAACATGAGAGGTTTTTGGACAAAGTTTGTGTTCTCCATTCTTTAAGCACCGTTTCGAGCACCGTTTCAAAAGTACCGGTTTGGCACTGGTATCAGATAAAACCTAAATGATACCCATCCCTAGATATGATTTACTCTGAGGTGTTTGACGAGGTTAGTGGTGTTGCCACAACACCTCACTGTCTTGCCACATGTATCGCAAACCGCGTCTTGGCTGTTTGTGGAGGTAAAATATGTCCACGCATGACTCTGTTTACGCTCAGCCATTGTTGTGAGTGCGCACGCCAGGTGCAGTGTTGCAAACTTAGTGGCTTTGTCACTATATTTACAGAGTTTTCAGAGCCCCTTAGCAACTTTTATTCTAAAAAATGACTAGTGACAAATCTGGTGACTTTTTCTGGTGTTATTGGAGACTTATTTATGACAACTTTTTGACGTGAAAGCGCTTATCTTTCTTCTCAACAAGCAGCGGGTGCTGCTGTGGGCACCTCGCCCGTGCCAAAGCGCTCACGGGCAGAGGATAGTCCTCCCCCAGCTGCTATCAGGGCAGGAGATGTTCCCACCTATGCGTCCAAACTGCAAATGAATCGCGTATGAGTGAAGCCTCTGCTCCCGCACCGACTGTAACGCAATCAGTTCTTCTTTTACTGTTATGTTGTTTTGTGGATCACAAGGTTTAAAACTACTTACACACACACACACACACAAAGTAACTCCACCAGAGTGCCTTTTTCGGGTCACTTTTGCCGGTCCAAGCGCAGATAAAGGAATAAGGTTGGAATTGTGACATAAAAACAAAAACAATAATCGCTAAAAAAAATTAATTTGTAATTCTAAATAAATTCTAAATGCAGGACGTTTTTTTTTACTCACTTTATGTCTCTTCTTTTTTTCTCTCCTACACCGTGGGTTTCAATGATATTAGCATGACCAATTATGCAAATTAGGCGATGACGTCGTTTAGCGACTTCTAGAGACTTTTAGCATAGCCAATAGCGATTTTCCTTACTAAGGAGTTGGCAACACTGGCCAGGGGCTGGGACAGCCGTATTTCGCATATGACTATGGAAGGCGTAAGAGGAAGTAGTTTCTTCCAATTTAGACGATCTGAATGATATCGTTTCTTTCCACTGTGTTCCTGTTAATGAAAAACTACAAATTTACCCCAAAGTACTAAAATATCGATATTTTAATGTGAGAATGATTCTAGAACATAAATTACTGGGATCGGAAGAATCGATATTTCAATATCGATCCGCACACCACTAGATTTCAGTGATAAATTATGCTTAATGGCACAAACACCTTCATATAATACTGTAATTCATACGCTTTTCAAGGTGCAAGGCTGTTGCAAATAGAGTTAGTTTTAACACCAATGTCCACCGTAGCTTTATTTAGAAATCCCCACACTAACAGAAACTATAGGCTCGCGATATTTGTTTACTTGTTCTGCCCGTGAACATCGTCTTTACGGATAAAGACACGCTGACCATGTTCAACTGACAACTTGTAACAACACTTTAATATCATTTATTTTGGGTGTGTGCTACTTTTATCGAGCCAAAAATAATGGCGCCTCATTTCACTCGCTAGCTTTTTAAAGCAGCACAGGCGCTTATATTATATAATCTGCCTACTCATTTGCTACCGAATTTAGCTGCCAGTGGCTTGAACCGTATAATTGTTTTTTAAAGAGTCATAATATAAACATTTTCCTACGCGCTCCAACAATATTATTGTAAAAAAAAAAAAAAAAAAAAAAAAGCTAACAGCTGCTAGCTAGCAAAATCAAAAACTGCTAGCTAGCTTAAACACGTGTTTAAAACAAGTGCACAGCTGTCAACCACTACAAACTAAATAAGATTAAAAAAAATTATCCCAGAAACCCCCCGCTGTATTTCAGTTTCGTAATAAACGGAAATATGGTGTTAGCTCTTAAATTTACAGCAGGAAAACTTACATTTAATTGACGAAAATACTTCTGTCCTCCCTCACGTATCAGTCTAATTAACCCTCCGACGGAATCCAACAAGTGACAAATGGTGTCCGCCCTGCAGCATCCTGATTGGATAGTCAGTGTTGTCTGGGGCAGGGTATTGGTTTATTGATCCTGTCGATCAAAGGAGCTTGTAAAGAAACGCATCTGGACTTCTTTAAGTTGCTTGAAGACGTTTCACCTCTCATCCGAGAAGCTTCTTCAGTTCTAAGGTCAAATGGGAGAGAGTCCCAGATTTAAACCCAGTGGGGGTATCCCCCCCCAAAGAGGGACAAAAGGACCCCCTTTGGGGGGGGATACCCCCACTGGGTTTAAATCTTTTCTTTACAAGCTCCTTTGACTAGGATGACCTGGATGACTGAGAACCTTCACAGACAGATCCTGTCATTCTTTTATCTAGTGGTTACTATCTGCATACCTCACCTAAGTTGAATTAGAGAAACAATGCCGTTAATGTGATGTAATGAGCAAGTTAAGCTTTCATCTCATTTGTTTCATCTCATCTCATCTCATCTCATCTCATCTCATCTCATCTCATCTCTAGTATCCAGAAGGGGACATTGAGAGGCAGACATCTTTCCAAAGTCAGACTTATACTCATTGGCTGTGAAAGCAGGAGCTGTCATCAAGGGTCGAAAAACCACCTTCTACTGCAACTACACTATGTTCAACAGGCAAAAATATCAGTAACCACACACAACACACACTAACAACAACAACAGCAAAAAGCCTATTTCAGCACATATGATGTAACCTACACCAAAGAAAAGGAAATACAGCTCAATAAATTTCTCACAACCTTACAACAGTGTGTGAGACCAATAAAAGGAAATTCTCTGAGTTTTTCTCAGCTGTTTTTCAGGCTTGTTGTATTCTGTTAGAGAGGGAGCTGGGGAAATTCTATGGAAATAATTCTGCATTACTTTTGCAGTATTTGTGCCAAGTTTGAGACATGCGTAATTCATGTCTTTTTAATTTTTTAAAATTCTTTTTATCTGACATCAAAATGTCTTTATGTTCTTCTTCTTCTTATTATTATTATTATATTTTATAAAATAACGTTTATTTATTATTATTATCATTATTGTGTTTTTTGTTTTGTTTTTACAAAAGTCTAGCTTGTAATTTCGTTAACTAAAATATTGTTGCTTCCATCTAGTTTTAGCTCTGAGTTTAGTTTTAGTCAACTTTTTTCAGATGGTAACACAATTTAATTTCTAAGTTAGAGAATGTGGGATCAAATTCTCACACTTCTACTGTTACCACAAACACCAGGATATTTGCATGCATTCTCTCATCCCATTCCTGTTTTCTTATTTGAAAATACTTTTTTTTCAATGTCACTTCTTATTTAAGGAAGGTTAACACTTTGTTGTAAACATCAAGAACCAGGAAATAAATAAATTAATTAATAATAATAATAATAATAATAATAATAATAATAATAAAAAATACCTGAGACAAACATAATAAATACTTTTTTGCGGCTAAACAGAACTGTCTTTTACAAACTAGACATTTAATTTTAGATTTAAAATGCACATTAAAAGAAGGCGGCTAAGCAGTCTTAAATATATAAAAGCCCACAGAGGTTTAGGTTTTCAGGTCACTGGTCAGACATATTAGCAATTAGTCTTAAACTAAATTGAAATAATCCCAAAAATGCTCCCAGAGCGTGTGAGGTGATGACTTTGTGCTCACACAAATTATTCAGTGTTATAGAAAGTAGCAAGTTTGTCTGCTCCTTATATTTGCTGCTATAATCTTAAATAATCACATAGACAGTAAAAAAACAGACACACATCTTTACGTTTTAAAGGATGTGATGCCATCTATCGACGAATGTAGGAAACTGCAACATAGAAGAAAAGAAATGACCTTCCCTCATGAATGTAAAAACCAGCTCCCAGCATTTCCTCCGGTAGGCCAAACTGACAGCTGAATGAAGCAAATCTGACAGCAGGAATTCTCATAGTGTCTGTAATGTTGCAAACATTGCAAAGTAAATGAATGAATAAATAAATGCAACATTCACAGTGCTGCATATTTACTCGCCTTTTCACTGTTTGCCTCTGAAAAAGAGGCTCAGCAAAATGTCAGCGTGAAAGAAGTGGTGCTTATAGCAGTAAGAGGGCTTTGTTATGTTTGTTTGTTATGTTCTAATTAGAGCAGTTCAACCTCTGATGGGGGCTAATCCGTAATTGCTGGCCTTTTGAGAGGAAACTCTCCAACCCAGAGGAGTTTGAGGTACTTTTGGGTTTGTATTCACACTCAGGAGATATTATTACTTGATCTACTTTAAATAGATGCACTAAGCAAGCCACCTTCCCTTTTAGCTGTTCAAGAAGTCATAAGCAGAAACATGAGGTGGATTGTGGTGTTGCCCAGAAAAAAGTACAGATAAAACGTAGGAAAGCTTTCTGCCACGTCCCAGGTGTGGACAAATTGTTGGCATTTTCTCTGTATTGTTGTAAAGACTTATCTTACAGTATAAAATGCCTCAAGGTGTCCGTTGTTGTGATTTGGTGCTAAATACATAAAACTGAACTGAATTAATCTGCTAGACCTTAAATGCTGACACATAAATTGAGCAGAAGTGAATAGCGAGAATGTGCCAGGTGTGTTTTGAGTGTTTCTGTACTAGTGCAGATGCACATTTCTGTCTTTTAAATATGGTCAATGTAATTTAATCAGCAGTTAATCCTTTTTTAAAGCCTCACTGGTATTTACCTCAGGTTTATTGCTTTCCTAACTATTACTGTCATTTCATTTCTGCATGTCTTCAAGACAAATTGGGATTTATTGTCAGTGTTTGTACAGTTCAAAAACATTTCATTGTTGATTTGGTGTCTTGCCAGGTTGACTTTCGAGATGCGCCATTTGTACTGGAACTGGCCCGGCACCATTTGTGTTCCAGCACCCTGCAAATATGCCCACAAACTGGCTTTCCTGTCTGGCCAGTACCTACACACGGAGCCGCCCATCCAGCTCTCAGACAAGCTCTTCTTCCTTTGAGTTATTTAAACAAACTGCTGAGGTCACAGCAAAACAAGCTGCTTTTAACATTACTGGAAGACCAGAATTAATATACATACATATCTGAAGTCAGCCTGCAAGAAGTTTCTTACTGTTAAAAGTGAGTTTTCCCCCCCACTGTTGCCAAGTGCTTGCTCAATAGCGGTCATTTGATTGTTGGGGTAGGGTCATTACCTTACAATATAAAGCTCCTTGAGGTGACAGCTGTTCTGATTGGGCACTTTGTAAATAAAAATGAACTGAATTGAACTGCTATGAACTGGTCACCTGTCACAGGCTGTTTCACAAGAAGGTGAGGTGCGATAGGCTTCAACCACTCTCTGACGCTAGAAGGATCAGCAGGTAATAAATATGGATCCATTAAGTCCATGAGGTTTGGCATGTCAAAAAAGAAGGGGATCCAGGTGTATTCTGGCACAGAGTTGCATGCTGATTTGCCAGCATTCAACTCCCAGCGACTCTTAACAGCGTTGGCTGCAGATTTGCGCTAGAATGAGGAGTAACTTTTCTAATTTTTCACCAACTGAGAATGAATGTCAGGTCATGAACCTTTTTTTTGTAACTCTCCTTGAGTTATTTTTAAAAATGACTTGCGGAGTAAGCTGCTAATAGCAGCTGAGAGTAAAGGCCACGTTTGAAGAGCAGAACACAAACCCGAGAATCTCCGACTGATGTTTGTTCAGATGAATACATATCAAAGCAGTGATTTTACTTAACGGGCTTTTTAGGATGCTGCTGCAACTCCCTTTTCTTTCTTTGACTGAAATATGCTCTTAAATGCTTATTCTTGCTTTCTAGTAGTGACCTAGATTAGATCCAGATCACAACACACACTGTTAGTGAAGTTCTTTTAGCCATTCAAATCCTGCTCGCAGTGCTGATCAGTTTTTATGTTTTGCTGTTTCAATTATTCAGATGTAAACGTAGACTGAACAAAGCTGCTGTATTACTGAGATGACACCGAAACTCATACGCATCTAACGTAGCGGTGCTTACATGTGGGGCCTGCTCAGCAATAAGGACACTCTGTTGTTCGTTGGTAATTCTTCTGGCCTTATTTCTCAAACAAATGTGTTTTCCTGCTCTGCTCCTCACTTACATTTTCTTGTCGTGATGAAATTACCCGCTTCTTGCCCGCTTTCTGCCCGATTGTCTCAATTTATTAAGGTCATGGTCGCAAATCTTCAATTTGCTGCCAGGAAAACCAAGATAAACAATGTCTGTCTGATGAAGAGGGACAATCTCCACCTGTCTGCCTTTAGCCATAATCTACATCTGAAGAACAGATGTTGAGCTGACTGGCTGATAGCATTATGCTTGTGCATTTCAGAGGCACAGGTGAATGCCAAGTGCAGTGCGCTTGGACGAGATCGGCGGGGTTACTTTTGACAGCATGATTTTAAAAATAACTGGCGAGCCGGTGAAATTACAGGTTAAAGTGTAAAAACCTGATGGGCCGCCCAGATTTTTGGAGTGAAAGGAGCATGCTTTCTTAATGTTTTGGTTTCATTAAAGTTCTTACAGCACAGCTAGAAGGGATCCAGCAAAAGTCCCACGAGCTCACGTGGGGGTTTGTTTATCGGACAGAGTAATCTGACATGCAAACAGGCCACGGGGCGATTGTTGTCAGGATGAGACAACAATTCAAAGTCACCTTCCATAACTGGTGCAAATTATACATTTGCTTTTGCACTTTGAGCTGTTTTAATGTTGTATCCTGTTGCACCAGGTTTACTCTGGACCTCAATATACGTTCAGTTGTTGGAAGTAATGCAGATTTATCCATGCACTGATGCATGGATCCTTTATTGAAGAAAATAAATCACTTCTTATTTAAGGAAGGTTAACACTTTGTTGTAAACATCAAGAACCAGGAAATAAATAATAATAATAATAATAAACCAAAAATACCTGAGACAAACATAATAAAAAAAATTTGTGGTTAAACAGAACTGTCTTTTACAAACTAGACATTTAATTTTAGATTTAAAATGCACATTAAAAAAAAGACCAAAACCTCATTTGGAAATGGCTGTAAATGTTTCTTGTTGGATAGTGAACTGAGCAACTACAAAGTGACAAAAGAAATAAAAAATAAATAACAACCCCTCTCAGTGCAGGACCTTGAGAGGGGTTCAGACAAACAGTGACACATTGACAGCATGCCTTGCATAAGGCGGAAACCCTGACATCTGCACTAATGTCCTAAGCACAAATGGGCCAAATTTCCCTGACAGCAAGAGGTCTAGCAGAAACTGCCAGTGGTCACTGGCAATAATCTGGTGTGACAATCATTCCTGACCTGTCACTCAGGTAATGGTGAGTAAAAGGCCAAGGCTGCGGTGGTCTGCACTAGGCATGAAAGTGGTTGTGGGGAGGGGACAACTATGACAGCACAGGCCCCTGCACAGCCAGAGGGGACAAACACACCACAGCTGCTCCTGCTGCCCGGACGGTGATGCAAGCGGCCAAAAGTCCTGGGAAGCTTTCCCACATCCCCCCAGTGTCTCCCAGCGTCATCAGCATTGCTGGATTTTCTCTCTTGATTTGTCTTTATGCTTTTCTTGGAACTATGGCGACCAAGAAAAGCATCAGGACAAAAGCACACTGGGAGAAAATGTACCTTTTGTTAAGTGGTTTTGCATTTTGAGTGTCTAATGTGTCCTACTATTAGAAAACATGTTTTTTTTTGCACTGGAAGAATGCCCTTAAATTCATTTCCTGTTTCTTTTTCAGATTTAAGAGACATGTGGGGATGTCTGTCATGCAAAATTTACTGCAGGGTTTTTTTCTCCATGAAAGACTGGATCGTTAAGAGCTTTAAAATAAGCAGCTGGGTTTCAAGTCAGCTCTTTCTGACAGCAATATTGTTTAGAAGAAAGTAAAGTTGCATCGTTTTCCAAATACGAACTCAAACATATTCTGTTCATAACATTTGTACATCATGTCTTTTTGAGGGGGAGCCCTGTGGCTAGATGCACCAACATGCACATCACTAATAAAGGTTTTTCACGCTCTACCCTCTCTCAACCCACCGCGAAACCACTTCTGTAGGCTTATGTCCATATGCGTGAAGTTCTTAGGCAGTCTCTGCGTCCTAGCACATGCGTCACATTGATAGGTGCGGTTTGCGCATCGCAACTCCCCAAAGAGGCAAGTCCATATTTGTCGAGGTGATGCACTGAGCAGCAGGCATTTCTGGAGTAGCTATATTTAGATTCTGCAACTTTTTTTCTGCTCCCTTCCTGATTGATCATTTTGGAGAAGTTATATTTCCCTATAGGAATGTACCACGTGTCCGCATAGCACTTCTTGAGACGAATCATTGATAAACAGAAGCCAGTTAAGAACCCTGTTGAGTTGCTGGCAGCTCCGATGTGGTGCAGCTGCAACACACTCGACGTAAAACCGCTGGATAGGAACCGACAGCAGGGTACACACATCCAAATATGCGCGTAACTGGAGTGCTCTGGCGAGGCCACCCTTGCACCCCTATCCGGATAACATTGTCGTGATGTTCAATATTTCGGGGATTGAGCCCACTTTTAACAAGAAGGAAGACAATTCCGAAGTTATCAATGGCTCTCTGCAGCTTCTCCTCGTCACCATCAGCCCCACAGCCATGTGGAACGAGTCGTGCGGGGAGCAGCTTCTGGATTTCACTCGCCCGGAGAAGATCGTTATCGGGGTGATGCTGGCGATCATCACGGCGGTCACAGTGATGGGAAACACGCTGGTGGTGATCGCGGTGTGCGTGGTGAAGAAACTGAGACAGCCTTCAAACTATCTGCTGGTGTCTTTGGCGGTGGCTGACCTGTCAGTGGCCATAGTAGTCATGCCGTTCGTGATCGTGACAGATCTCACCGGGGGCAAGTGGCTTTTTGGGGAGGTGTTCTGCAACATCTTCATCGGCATGGATGTAATGTGCTGCACTGCCTCCATCATGACCCTGTGTGTGATCAGCGTGGATAGGTAAGTTTCCAAAAGTTTTCAAAGCACCGTATCAGAGCTGCTTTCGTTACTGCTTTGATGACTTTCGTTATGCACAGGTACCAAAATTACGCACGCAGCGCGCAGCGCGTGAAGCCAGGAACAGATCAAGCAGCAAATGAAGTAATGATCCGCAACCGGAGCGAATGAAATAACTGTTGTTCTGTGAGACATTCACACGCATTTGCGTAGTTATTTGTGCGGTTGAAGCCACTGGAGCAGAAGATGAGTTCATAGACTGTGAATGATGTACAGCAGGTTTTATTCATTTGCTTGACCGGACCACGGCAGCAGCATTTCCTGTATGCTTTGAGGATCAGCGCCCATTGACCTTACAGCGACTATTTCCTTTATAGATGACTAACAAATATCCTGCAGGTCTGCTCCAGTTCATGTAGGTTGCCCCTTCTCACTGTTAGTCTTAACAACAAGAACAAAGCAGCGGGGAAAATTCCCTTTAAGTGCATGCCGCAGTACACGGTGCAAATTTCATATTAGAAATCTGAACTGGGTTTTTTTTGTCACACAAAACACACAAATATGATCTTTCAAATTTATTTTTTGCCCATTTTCTATTTGTCCCTATTCATGAAACTGAATTTCCAGTTAATTGCTTTACATTCCACTTTCAAAATGGGGAATGTAAGACCCCAGCTCTCATCCCCACACACCAAAATCCCACTGCGCGTCTCAGGTATTGGAGTGACTGCTCACAAAACCTGAGCTAACTCTGCTAGTAGAGAGAAATGAGAATTTTCCACTGCTCTCAATACAATCCACACTGTGATAAACATCAGGTGATTGGTGTAACTGATCTGCCTCTGTAACCATAACGAAGGAAGAGGCTCATGGTTGTATTGATTAACTGATTATCTCCCTTGACTTTCCAATCAGATGTTATTACCTCAGCGTATTATGCTCAGAATTATGCATGTTTCCTGTGTGTGAATGAGTGAAGCACGTGGGGCTTAACTACGCTTGATAAGCTAACGATATTATGGGAGGAACTGGCTCACAGATATCACACTGTGATACTGTGATTGCACCAGTCAGCTGTAGTAAAGCTGACAGAAGTATGAATGTGTTTTGGGCTGGTTGATGAGTTTGGATAGAGGCTGAGGGTTATGTTTGGCCACTCAAATCCCATTTAGGGCTTGAGGAGGCCCCCTATGGAACCACGTGGAACCAATAACATGTAATATTGCTCAAAAGTTTGAAGCCACTTTAAATAGTTCTTATTTTTGAAAAAAAAAAAAAGAACTATTGAATGGATCAAGGCATTCCAGTTTCTTTTTGAAATGGAAGTTCTAAAAAAAATGTAGGCCTTTGCCAAAAACCTAAAAATTTGATGCAAGATTGCATCCAGTGGTGTAAAGTACTCCCCTGACAGAACTGCCAACCTGCACAGCTGAGCAACAAGAGACGTAAAGCATATCTCTGGTTTAAGAAACAGATGCCTCATAGATTCTCAGAGGCCTCTCTTGGATGCTAAGTTTGACTGCAGAGCCACAAAGAGGAAATATTTCAAACATGTCAAAGAACACGGATATGGGACAGGTGGTGAATGGAGGTTTCAGTTTTTAGACCAGGAAGAAGAACATCTGTGAGATGCAGAACCAATGAAAGGTTTGTTGGAGGTGCTTGATGGGATTTGTCATGTTCGCTGAAAAAATGGGATGCTTTGGTGGCACATATTTTCTCCATTACTTTGCCATACTCTATGAACATGGCCAGATAAGAGCCAATCTCTCCAAACAGTACAACAGTACGCTCATGCAAAGCACAGCTCTAAATATGAAGAATGTTTGGTGCATATGAACTGCTCAGGAAACCAATTCAGCAAGTAGGAGGTACATCAGGAAGCATGGGGTTAATGTCTCTAGGTGACCTCAATGAAGACAGAATGCCAAATGTCTGCTGGACTGTGGTTTGTGCAAATGGAATGGAAATCCTTTGAAAAAAGCAAAATTTGAAGGACAAAAAAGAATGGTATTAGAAATCATAACTGCCTTTTACAAATCATTTAATGACTAAAAGTATGATTAAGAAATTTTCTGTGTGAATCCAAACTTGTACATCACACAAGCTGAACTCGTCGGAGCCAGTCTGAAAAGGATCAGAGAGACTGTGGCTAAAAGGCTTTGCTGATCTTAGCCACTTGCTGTGATTATAAATGTGGCATGCTCATACTATACACTCAAAAAGGACAGATGGAGCCACCTTTGAGCAAGCGTGTCTGCAAAAACACAGCGTCTAATTGAATCTGTAGCCGTGAAATCAAAACCAAGTCACAGAGCCACCATGACTGCTTTCTGCATCTGTCTGACCTTCCCCAAGCAAACGACTGAAAGAGAATTTGAGCTGACGTTGTATCAGTTTAGGTTTGTTTTCATCCCTAACACCAGCTCTACAGGCAGTTCCCCCGAAGTGTTTGTGTCGATCTCCATGAAAACAGAGTCAGTTTAATTAAACAATGCAGTGTGTGTTGGGCATATGATTCACAACAGGAAGTGTAGAGATCACTCATTAGGATGAGACTTACCAATTAGACGCATGATTAGCTGTAATTAAGGGTCTCTCGCAGTCGTCTCAGAGTCCCAAGGACATGCTTTCTAAAAAAAAAGAGAAGCTCAAGAGCAGTGCTGCAAATTGACCAGATGTGTCTGCAGCGATTATATGCTCCCTGAAGCCTAGGTGTTCCACAACAGAGAGGACTATTGATTTTCTCTCAGAGCTCATTTAGATTTAAAGGGGAGAACGTGCAATGTATATGCCAACATAGAAGGACAGTCTCTAGTGTAAGTGGTTGATTCATTTATGATCCTGGATTTGACAGAGTTCAGCGGTGGTGTTTCAGTGTGATCGCTGTCATCCTGGTGGAAAACAGTATCTCCGTAAGGTCTTATCATTCATCCTGTTAGAAACGTGGCACAGGAATGAAGCTGTGCTGAAAGAAGAATCAGACAGTCCTTGAAGCAAACGTAATGTCACATATAAAAACAAAAGTGTGTCCCTTTAATAATTCTTAGCCTGATCAAAGGCCCATGCTATTGTATTTTTAGTCAGTAAGGCAATTTACTGGTGCACATTCATAAAGAAATATGTAATTAACTAAATTACCAGCCAGAAAATTAAGCCTCGGTCTAACTCTAAGGTCTCAGTCTCTTACCTCTGCAATTTGTGCCTCCTAAAAATGACTTGACAGATTGAGACTTGAGCAGGAAGCATTTCCTGTTTCGGCGAAGAAGTGAGAGAAAACTCACTGTGACTTCAAAGGGTTTCAGTCTTCTCACATTAGCACAACAACATCATGGTGTTAATAAAATGACCAGATAGGAACTTTGTGTGTTTCTCATCTAATCCAGCAAGTTAAAAAAAAAAGAAAAAAAAATCAAACTACTAGAAAAGTTTTAGCAGGAAACAATCTGGCAATCAGAACTGCAGTTTCAAGGCAGAGGGCCAGTAAGAGACAAATAAGGGTTATTTTGAGTTGTGGCTCATGCAAAGCTACGTTAACAGAGTCCAATAACAAAAATAGAGAGCTGGAAACGAGCACAATAAAACTACATCCATGATGTGTCACTTCAAATAATTAGCTCTGATCTTCTTTGTTTTTTCTTTGCTATTTTTCTCCTTTGAGTCTCTGCTTCACCACAAGTGACTTATGTTTAGATAAAACTCATTTACATTTCATCAGGTACATCAGTTCATCTGCTCGCTAGTGCAAATATTTAACCAGCCAATCACATGGCAGCAACTCAGTTCATTTAGGCATGTAGATGCAAGTTGACCACATCTACATACCAATTTGACGATCAAACTGAGCATCAGAATGGGGAAAAATGATGATTTAATTACTTAAAATGTGGCATGGCTGTTGGGGCCACACGGCCAGAAACTGCTGATCTGTTTGGATTTTTCACATCTTACAGAGAATCCGAGAAAGAAAATCAAACATCCAGTGAGCATCAGTTCTCAAGGCAAAAACACCAGATATCAGAGGAGAGGCCAGACTGCTTTTAGCTGATAGGAAGGTAATAGTAACTCAAATAACTAATAGTGACAAACAAGATATGCAGAAGAGCATCTCTGAATGCACAGCGCGTCAAACTGTGATGGGCTACAGCAGCAGAAGACCACACCGGGTGCCACTCCTCTGAGTTAAGAACAGGAAACTGAGGCTATAATTCACACAGACCCAGCAAAATACAACAACAGAAGATTGGAAAAATGTCATCATAAACAACATGAAAGCATGGATCCATCCTGCCTTGTATCAACAGTTCAGGCTGCTGGTGGTGCAACAGTGTGGGGATATTTTCTTGGCACACTTTGAGTTCCCTCCCTCCCCCCTCATCCTTTCATGACCACAATGTACTCATCATGATGGTTAACACATGCCCAGCAGGATAACAACATGTCACAAAGCTCAAATCATTTCAGAGCAGTTTCTTGAACACAGCAGTGAGTTCGCTGTACTCAAATGTCCTCAACAGTCACCAGATATCAATCCAGCAGAGCATCTTTGGGATGTGGTGGAACAGGAGGTTCACATCATGTATGTGAATCTGACAAATCTGCAGCAACTGTGTGACGATGTCATGTCACTATGGACCAAAATCTCACAGGAATGTTTCCTGTGTCTTGTTCAGGCTGTGCCACAAATAATGAAGGCAGTTCTGAAACCGAAAGCTGTCCAACCCAGTACTATCAAGGTGTAACTAATACATGAACTGGTGAGTGTATTTGATTAGTGCCACCACGAGGAGTCATGTTTTAGAGACTCTGGTGAGTCAGGTATGTGGCACAATCCTTTAGGAGCACCTATATACAACAGTGTAATAAAACATATTGATATTTGGTGCTAAAGTAACAATAATTGTGTGTATATTGCTCTATCAATATCAAACCCTCATTATTCCATTGAATGCACTGAATTACTATAATTTAATTAAGAAATTATTATTAAACTTTCTAGAAAGATTTGACTTTCATTTAAAAAAAAGCACCGTCCTATGTTAATATTTCTGTTCTAAATATGTATATTCTAAATGGTAAATGTGCGCCCCAGGGTGGCTGTGGCTACAATGTAGCTTGCCATCACCAGTGTGTGAATGTGTGTGTGAATGGGTGGATGACTGGATATGTAAAGCGCTTTGGGGTCCTTAGGGACTAGTAAAGCGCTATATAAATACAGGCCATTTACCATTTTTATTCTAAACAAACAACCTGCTGCTCTACTCCCAAAATACCCAGTAATATCAAAAGCTCCAGTTAGTTTGTACTGTTTGTGCAAATGAGACTTAGAGTTTCACTGTAAAAGCCCGTTAATCACCTCCAGCCTCTTTAAATGGAGAATCAGTAGTGCAAATCGAAGCTAACACACCAAAGCATGACCCAGTCACAGCAGAAGAGTCAGTCTCTTGATGTGTTGTGAAGTGAAGAAAAGTGAAGTTACATACCCAAGGCCTCCTGCCCGAACTAATGCAGGCCTGCTCCTTCATACAGCGTTCCAGCATGCACTTTCAGCAGCAGCCTTCATGCCCACTTCCCTAAAAAGTTAGTATCGCTTTAGGCTACATTCAGTTTTTACCTTCACTGAGAGTAATATGTTGTACGCTCAATAATTCAAAAGTCAAAGATGAATGATTTATTCACAACAGTGGGAAGCGAGGAAAGTCCTTTTTTCTGTATAGTTCCCCAGAAGTCTAAGAAAAGATGACTCTGAAGGAACGGAGGAGTGGGGCTTGTTAAATTTGCAAATCAAATGGCTTAACTGTCAGTGAACTTGTCTAAGACGGAGGGGATGTAGGTCAAGAAAAAAAATATCACAGGAATGCAGCGAAGTAAACTTTTCCATCAAGGTTCAGTCTAAGTGCAACATAGGTGTGATCACACCTGTAAGCTCCTGCAGGGAGTGCGATGGAAGTATGTCAACCGGTTCTCCGCAACTGATAATATTTTTTGTGAAGGAGGCGTGCACTTTTGTCCCAGGAGAGACTTTCTTTGCTTAGAGCAGCTGGGAAATGTCCACCTGCAGCACCACGCACAGATGACTTGACCTCTGTGAGGTTTCCTGTGGTAATAAGCCACTTTCCTGGGCGCTATCCGCTCCCCGCTTGTTGGCCACCTCTCCAAAATCTGAAGGAACAGACATCTCAGACGAGGCCTGTGCAGTCAGATCATGCCCATAAAGATGTGCTTAATAAGTAAAGAAAGTGTGTTTTGGGATTAAACAGGATGTCACAGTGAATTTTTAATTCCTGTGGACCCAACCAGGTTAGAGAAAGTGCTAAATTTGAGAGGTTTTAGAGACCACACGAGACCCACTTCCTGTTACAAACCTCTACAAACCTTTTACTCCGAGAAGAGAAACCACTCTTGTGTTTAAGAGGAAACAGTATTTACTTTTAAAATGCATCACTGTTCCTGCCCTGTAAACAAACACTTCTTCTTCTAAAGCAAACTGCTGTCAGTGAAAAACATTTCAGAGCAGCATTAAATAAAAAATACTGGGAGCAGCATTTTTTCTTTTTTTAGATCAAGTTAATCATTGATAAATCCTGCTTACACAACGCACCATAACCATCCTGTTTGATGGTCTGTTTGCGTTTTATTAGAGGGGCATGCAAAGCGAAAGACAAATTGCACATTGATCATGTGACGGGTGAGGTGTGTGTGGGAACGGACCTGTAGGGGTTTAAAATAACCGAGAACAAAAAAAAATCAAAGAGAAGACAGTGAAATTATAAAAATGATCGCATTGTTGTATTGCTGTTTGCTATTTTTCAGCACACGATGCAGGCAAACATGATCATTATCCTTCTTGTTAGTTATATGCTTTCCACAGCATGTCTTTTAGCCTGTCTTCTTCTCTCATGGCCTGTGAAAAGAGAGTTTTTCCTCCCCACTGTCGCCAAACTGCTTGCTCATAGGGAGTCATATGATTGTTGAGTTTTCTCTGTATGTATCATTGTAGGGTCTACCTAACAACATAAAGCCCCTGTGGGACTGTTGTTGTGATTTGGAGCTGCATAAAACTGAATTGAATTACAGCTAAGTCAGGTCCAGTACGCGTCAGTCACAGAGTGTCATGTGCATTCATAACATTTGGAAGTTACATTAATGAAGAGAGTTCAGTTTGTTGATTGAGATTTGTCATTAAATGCACTTAAAAGGACTGATTTCAGCATTGTTTCAGGATTGATATGAATTCATAAATGAAGAAATTAAAACTCAAAACAGTGGTCCAATACGAGAACATAAGGGAGACTATTGCAGTGACAGTGTCTAATTTTACTGTATATACTGTTGAAAACTGCACAAGCCACAAATATGAAAAGATGTGAAACATGAGTGGTGGTTGAGGCAAACCTAACCTCAAAATCTGGGTCTTTACAATCTGCACGGTAGCGTGCGCGCTGTGCTTTACCCCGATCAATCAGATCAACCTGCAGGCAAACAAGCTTGTTAACAGAGAATGCCACTAAAAGTGACACAGATTATACCAACCTGACCCCGTCACTGTCATCTGACATTTTACAGTTTTTGTATATTCTTTGATTTTTGCATAATACATTTTGCACATTTAATACTATATTAATTAGTTAAGTATAGAAAATAAATTCAATCAAAAGTTTTTCTGGTCATGGGCCAGAAATTCTCCATTTGTGTTAATTTTCCCAGCAATTTTCAGCCCTCGTAACGTCATAATTACAGCAAATAGCCTCAGAACATTTAAGCTTTGTTAAAAAGTCCAACTCAGACCACTTTTATGTCAACTCCATGTGTCACAATCTAAAGCCAAACTCTTGTTTATGTTCTGTGCAAGTTTTTTGGAAAACCAAATCTAGGTCACAATATAGTTGTGACCTATATGATGGTTTGAACACATCATGCAGATTTAGTTGAGGTTTTTTTTTTTTTTTTTTTTTTTTAAATCCCCTTAAAAATAACTTAGCATGCAAAAGGGATCACAGAAAGCTTCTGAATGATCTGCATAGCTTATTTCTTATTTTAGGTCTGCATTTCAAAGTATGTATTTATTGCATAATTTGTGCTTATTTTTAATCAAATCTTTATGTAATTTTTTATGTATTTCAAAGAGATCAGTACTGGAGTTTAGCGCATAAAGGCTGTGGTATGTGTCACGGTTTAGATTACATAAATAAAACGGGATAAATAAAAGACAGACATGTTCCACAGCCAGTGGATATTACTGAAATGTAAGATGGACTCGGTCAGGGCCAGTAAAAGTGGTTCCAGAAAAAAAAAATCAAACACACTTTGACTGAGGAATGACCACAGAGACACACATGGGTCAGAATCTTCTTACCCCTGTCCTGCACGCTGACTCTTCTCGCTGGTGTGAACAAAATGTGTGGGCTGAGTGTGATTACAACTCTGTCAAATAACTGATACTCTGAAGTTGTTGACATGAAAGTTAAAAGGTACTTGGAAATTAGAAAAATCCTTCCAGTTCACAAATAACTCAAGAGCAATAAGCAAATGGGATCTATGTAAGAATTAACTGAATGTATGCTTAAATAGAAATAAAAAACATCAATTGAGGACAATAATTTACATGACTACATTTTTATTGGAGTGAAACTACTAGGTTATAGCTAAGACACAGGAAAGTGTCTTTAAGATACCGATACCAGAGGTAAAGCAAAGCACAGAAATGTTTTTCATGTCCTCTAAGGTCAACCATATGGAAAATCGAATTTTGCAAAAAAAACCGATTTTATTGCTAAACTGATTAAATTAACAGATATTGTGGCATTATCGCTAAACAAAAGGAGCTAAATTATTTCCATTGCAAACTATGATTCATCTGAAACTGTGTGTGTGTGTCTTTGGGCAGGTGCTTCTTAAATGCCTGAAAAAGCACACGTGGAAGCTTTGTGATTTACTGTTGGGTAGCTTCGGTTAGAATAGTCCCAGAAACACGAATCAGACTTTGCCACATTTAAAAATGAATGACATGTTCTGAAAAAAAATTCAAACTGCCCTAAATAGTTTGTCTGAAGTCAATCTGGAGACTAAAGAAACACTTCGATTCAGGGAGAAACTGGAACAAACCACTTAATAAAAGTTTTGTATCAACCTAAATACGTGCTCTGGATCTCAGAATTTTGGGTTCCTTTCCAAAAGCTCATAACTTGTCCAGAGCTTCATTTCTTCAGTTCTTTATTCACTTTAACACCTACATTGATAAAAACCTTCAATGCACCCGCTCTCATTCCTGTCTTTCAGGAAAATGCTGCACGAGTTTGAAAAGCACAAAGATTCATGCTTCACGAACATGATCGCATGATGTGTCTGTTTGATTTATTGTGTCGATTTGGAGGTTTTCTGTGTTGGAGCCTCCTAATCAGTGAGCTTTAAAACCAGATTCGATCTCGACCACCGGCGTTAATACAAAGCAGCAGTGCAGGATGATAGATCGCTAACCAGACCATGGATAGAGATGTGAGTTTATTTTGCTATTCTTGGTCTGTCACCTTATTTACCCAGCAAACTCTGGGGACAGGATGCAGAAAAGGGCAAAGTGCTGAGTGAATTTAGTGTGGTATAAATCATGCTTTGTGTTATTTGGTATAACAAAGGTGGAGTCCATTACTCATCAAGGCCGAACAAAGCACCAACAAGAATTTACTAAGCAGTGAGATAATGGGTTTCTTGTTGATGGAGCTGAGAGACTGCAAACATATACACACACACACACACACACACACACACACACACACACACACACACACACACACACACACACACACACACACTGTAGATTGCAGATAATATACTCAGGACATTTAGCATATTGTTGCTCTTGCAGAATAACTCAAGCTGACATTCAGTTCATTTGTGCACATGAACTGAATATTTATACGGTCCACTAAATGCAGCAGTATTAAAGATCCTACAAACAGTGATTGAGAAGTTATCTCTGATAATTCAGTGAGCAATCGTGTGCATTACTCTGTGTATAGTATGTTGCATGTCTAAACGTACTGTCTGCATTGGAGCATATACTGTAACGCTGCTGCAGGTGACAGCTTTTAGCGGCAATGTCTTCAGACACGCAGACTTTAATTAACTCCTGCATGTTACTTTAACTGATACATCGTTCTTCATACATGCTCACTGCTGTGCACCATTAAGATATACTTGTCAGCTAACAATCCAAGAATGTTTTATGATGGATGTGCTCATTGGCTACAGTTCAATGTGACTTTACAGCAGATTTGTTTTTCCTGTTATTTGGGTCAGGTAAATGCTGGGAAGTTAGTGATTTAACTCCCGGCACTCCACAGAGTTTGTATTCCAGCTGTGAAATAGCAAACTGAGTTATGGCACACCCATCACTGCCAAACTGCCCTTCAGCAAGACACTGAACTTTAGAACTGACAACTAACTGGGTCACTGCACTGTGTGCTGAACTTCACTCTTTGAAATGTCTAGTGTGGAAAAGGGAAAATTCTAGCAAGAAGCAACTGCACAAGTTTAAAAACAGCAGTAAACAGAACCATTACCAATACAATGTCGTGCTCTTAGCTGATTTTGAGTATTCAGGATTGCTCAGAAAAAGGAGAACCTCAACACTGACAGATTAGCCTGGCATACAGAATAGAAAGCTCCTGTAAGCTGACAATCAGAAGGCATTTCAACGTACAGCGAGACAGATGTGCTGACCACATAAATTCTTGATCCAGCTCTCTCTAGATCTGTAGCTTCAAATCTTGCAGATAAACACACTGATTCTTAGTACTGACAGTTTAGTCTACACACAACAACAACAAAAAAATAAAATGTAATTATACAGTCCCGAACAAAAGTTTAAGACCACTTGAAAAATGGCAAAAGAAATCATAGTTTGCATGGTTGGATCTTAACAAAGTTCCAAGTAGAGCTTCACCATACAACAAAAAGAAATGGGACTGAGACAAAACATTATTTTTGAGCATGCAATTTATTGAAAACAACAGTTAAACTGAAGCAGGCTGTTTTACAGCTGATCAAAAGTTTAGGATCACACCTCCAAAAAACCCGTAAACCACCCCCAGAACAGAAATCAAAATTTCAAACATGAACTCAGTAATGAGCAGTGTTGGTCAAGTTACTTGAAAAAAGTAATCGGATTACAGTAACGCGTAATGAGTAGCTATACTATTGTCCATTTTTGTAAACATCGCTTGCCATCAAAGGTTCTCATTTGGATTTGGATCAGGGGAGCGTGCAGGATGGTCCAAAAGAATGATGTTATTCTCCTGGAAGAAGTCCCTCGTGTGTACTGCAGCATTGTCCTGTTGATAAACCCAGTCGTTACCACACAGATAACAGCCCTCTGTCGTAAGGAATGCTCTCTGCAACATCTGGACATAGCCAGCGGCCGTTTGATGCCCGGCACTTCCTTCCACTGAAGGAAAAAGCAACCCAGACCATTATGGCTCCCCCTCCACTGTGGCACACAGAAAACATCTCAGGTGGGATCTGCTTGTCATGCCAGTAATGTTGTAAACCATCAGGACCATCAAGGTTGCATTTTTTCTCATGAGAGAAGAAAACTTTCTTCCACCTTTCAATGTCCCATGTTTGGTGCTCTCTTGCAAAGTCCAAACGGTCAGTTCTGTGGCGTTTAAGGAGACGAGGCCTTTGAAGGTGTTTTTTGTTTCTGAATCTCTTCAGTGTCAGATGCCGTCTGATGGTTACGGGGCTGCAGTCAGCACCAGTAACGGCCTTAATTTGGGTGGAGCATCATCCAGTGTCTTGATGGACAGCCAATTGGATCCTCTGGCTCAGTGCTGGAAATTCTTTTTGGGTCTTCCACTTGACTTTTTTGTTCCGTAACCCTTAGGATCATTTAAAAAATTCTAAATTATGCTTATGCAGTTCAACAACCTGACCACATTCAAAAAGGGAATGTTTTTTTCCCTTTGCCATCATGACATCATGACAGTGTGACTACCTGATAGAAAATGACAATGAATCCACATTTTTACACAGATTTGGCCTTTTAAGGGCGTGTGGTCTTAAACTTTTGATCAGCTGTAAAACAGCCTGTTTCAGTTTAAGCGTTGTTTTCAATAAATTACATGCTCAAAAAAATGTTTTGTCTCAGTCCCATTTCTTTTTGTTGCATGTTGAAGCTCTACTTAGAACCTTGTTAAGATCCAACCATGCAAAATATGATTTCTTTTGCCATTTTTCACGTGGTCTTAAACTCTTGTTCGGGACTGTATATATAGGGTCACTCCTCACTCTGCCTTGTTCCCAAACAGTAGCAGCGTCGGTATAATATAGCTGTCAGGTAATTATCAGAGAATGTTGTATGATGGATGTCCTCAATGGCTGTGACTTTATAGCAAATTTGTTTTCCTTGTTATTTGGGTCAGGTGTTATTAGCTGGTTATGGTCCGGTACTATAAATCAAGTTCGACGCACCCCGGATAGTTTTTTAAACTTTATCTTATTCAGTTAAGATATGTACATACATGGGTGTTTTTTATATCAGCAATTTTCTGCTTTAATTAAAACAAAACAACTTAAAAATTGGAAAGTGTTGTTAAGATTGTGCCAAAGCAACAGGCAGTGATATAACAATCAGAGGATCAGGCAGGTGAACAGGCAGGCATAAAGCAGATAAAGGCCAACACTGCTTTTTCTTGTTGATGCTGATAGTAATGGTATTCGTGGGAGCCAGAAGCTGTTTACGATGAAACATTTGAAACATTTGTTTGTGTCTTTTTAACATGGTTTGCTTCAAAGAGGTAAAAGACCATATTTATCTCTCATTTGTGAGGAAAACTTTTTAAAAAATTATATCATAATCATCAGTGAGTAAGAAATGTGCCCCTGATTGTAATGACTCACGAGCTTGTAGGTGCTCAGATCAGCGGTTCCAGTGTCCATGGATTGAGTGGGCGTGTCTGTGAGAGCACAAAAATATACATCACCTGTAAGAAAACGGATTGTGTGCTATATTTAATGCTGCTCTATGCTTAAGTTCAAAACTGCATATGCTTTGTGGAAGTTGGAGACACCTCTTAGAAAGAACCACAGTTTTCCTCCTTTAGCTCAAATGATGGAGCTTAAGCTCGGTATAACACAGGAAGGATTTCGCTGCCACTCAGTTTCCCAAATCTGATTGAATAAAACCCCAATATGAATAATTTCATGATGTAAATGAACAGGACGCTGGTGCATATGCAGTCAGTCTACATAATAAGTCAGTCTGAATAAGCCAGCTTCATTGTTCGCACACATTCCTCGCTGCACAGCACTTTTTCTTAGAGTGACAGTTTTTCACCTATAATTATGCGCACTGCTTCTGCAACACAATGCTAACCTCTATTTTGCCAGATCACTATTATCACTGTTATTACCTTGTTGTCACTGCTGTGTTTGCTCACCTGCAATGGCATTTTGTCTGTCTGTCTTTGAAATTAGGCCGCGCTGAGACTGGGGATGTACATGGATGTGTACAACTGTGATTAAATATGGGTTTTCAGCAAAAAGTTAAGACAGCTACTGGTTCCATAATTGCAGGTAAAAGAAGAAAAACAAAAACATGAATAAGTGAGACCTTGAAAAGAGCATCATTTTTCAAAAACTAATGTAAATTTATGAGGAAAACAAAGCTGTGAGGTTGATTGTGAAGCTTCTAATCAGAGTAGAGCTTATGTTGCACTTCTTTTTTTTTTGCATTAAAAAATAGTGCAGTGTATTTAGACAAAAAGAAGTGAGGATGAGGTGACAGCTTTTGTGCATTCAACACAATGGACCCATGCAAGTACATTACTGGTTAAATCATCAATATGGCTCCGTACTCAGCTGTCACGACAATTTGATCCAGTCTTGCAAAGTGAATCGGTGGCAAAACTCTCCACATTTTTGGGAGTTAATTTGTGCTTTTATAACATCAAATACTATTCAACATTTTGTCATAATGTACCACTTTGTTCCCAGAAAGTATCTAGTTCTTTAATATAAATGTAAATATGTGACATTATGAGTTTTTCCTTTGAGTACGTATAATTAATTCATTTTATTACATTTTTATTTTGTTTTACCCTAAATTTCCCCAAAAAGTGCCATCACACGCAGGTGAATAATTGATATTTTCCCCCCCTGGCTCGCCTTAGATGAGATTAGCAAAATTCTTGCTATAATGAATATTCCTATCATTAGTCATTTCTTCATCTCTGGGTAGTGCACTGAATTTGACCTCCAAGTTTGATGTTCTGATGTGTGTCATCCAGTACAAAATCAAATTTAATTCATTGCTTTCTTCTGCTGGAAATTATTAATATCAATCTTGCTGAACTCATGTCCTATCTTTGCTTATGTCATTACCTCTGGCTGAACATACTTTTGTCATTTATTTGATCAAAATCTTTCTGTATAGAATACAGCTTAATTGATTTATACTTCAAGAGATTTTCCAATTAAAGTGACAAATCCAACAAGATAGAAGACATGCTGTAGAGCCACCGAATCATTTAAAAGATTACAATCCCCCCTCAGATCTCCTGTGCTCCTGATTGGGATGAGAAGATGATCACATGAATAAATGAGCAACGTTTGCACATAAGAGTCTAAAAAAGAGAACACCTGCACATTTTTTCTTTACCAATCATGCGTCGTGTTTGAAAGCACACAGGTGAGCTATTGTTCTATATAGATAAAAATAAAGGGAGAAGCCTTTAGTGAATGTACTTGTATAGCTCCTTTTAACAGCAAGGTCATACAAAGGAACAATAACAACACAGGACTGCAGAAAATACATATAAAGGACGTTATATAGCTTACAATATATATATATATATATATATATATGTATATAGTTTGATTTGGTACAGTGATGGTAAAGAGAAAGTACACGCTGTCAGTTCTGAAGTTTTACATATCAGGAAATAGAATCATTTACCAGGTTGTAACCTTATTTAAATACAACCTCAGATACACAACAATATATGACATACTGCACTATACCACTGCTACAACAGAAATGAAGCCAAAAGGAAAATGCAGTGTGTGAAAAACTGAGCACTGCCCATGATTCAATAACTTGTAGAACCACTTTTAGCAGCAAAAACGTGAAGTAAATGTTTTTACTTTATCAGTGTCTCACATTGTTGTGGAAGACTTTGGCCCACTCTTCTTTACAATGCTCTTTCAGGTGAGGTTTGCAGACATTCATTTATGGACAGACCTCTTGAGGTCCCACCGCAACATTTCAATCAGGTTGAGGTCTGCACTTTGACTGGGCCAGCACAGTGATTCTTTCTTTTTCAGTCATTCTGCTGTTTATTTGCTGCTGTGCTTGTGATCATTGTCTTGTTGCATGACCCAGTTTAGTCCAAGCTTCAGCTGTCAGACAGATGGCCTGACATACAGAGGGGTTCATGTTTGACTCGATTACTGCAAAGTGCCCAGATCCAATATCTGCAAAACAAGCTCAAATCATCACCCCTGCACCAACATGCGGACAGCTGGTGTGACGTATTTGTGCTGGTTTCTTGTGTTTAGTCTTCGCCAAATGTAGCACTTTGCATTGTGGCCAAACGCTGATTTGGATTCGCTCTTGTCTGTCCAGAGGACATTGTTCCAGATGTCTTCTGGTTTGTTCAGATGCAGTTTTGTAAACCTAAGCCATGCCATGCCATGCCATGCCATGCTTTCTATCTATCTATCTATCTATCTATCTATCTATCTATCTATCTATCTATCTATCTATCTATCTATCTATCTATCTATCTATCTATCTTTTAGAGAAACAAGACTTTTCTTCTTGCAACCCATCCAAACAAACCCATATGTGTTCAGTCTCCTTATACTTGTACTATGATGAACATTAACATTTCATATACTAATCGAGGCCTGAGGAGGCTGAAATGTAGCACTTGAGTTTTTTGCATAGCATTCATAGCACAGTCTGACCTTGGGGTAAATCTGCTGGGAAAATAGACAACTGTCTTGAATGTTTCCACTTGTAAAAATCTAAGCTCATTGCTGTTGTCTTTCCTCCTTGGCATTGTGTTAACACATCTGAATGCTCCAGACCAGAAAAGTGCCAGAACTTGTGCTTTTATAAAAGTGCTCACACATGCATTTGATCATTATACCCGGCTGCTGCTTACCCTCGTAATCCTTATGGAAGTGATAAGACTGTACTTGATCTTTTTTTTTTTTAAATAAATGACACAGTGTAATACGTCATGTTCTGTTGCTCATCTGAGATTGTATTTACCCAAGAACCAGATTATTTTTTAATATATGTAAAATCTTATAATTGAAAGAGGGCGTACTTTATTTTTACAACAACTTTACGATGTCTTGTTTTGCCCTCACATGGGTTATAGCCTTTAAATATATCCTCTTGCTCTTAGCCGAGCTTTTTAATATCTCTGATATTTTCATCTGCCCAAAATAAAAGGTCAGTAAAAGGATAAGAGATTGAAAAAAGAATAGCACTCAACAGTTGCCTTTATGTTGCATGGTAGTGTTGTGACTCTGGAACAAGTTGGCTACAGCTCCTCCTCACTGTCCTTTCCCATTTGCAGAGGCATGAAATGATGGCGTATAATGGGGCGCGCAGCTACTTCAGCTATACCAACTGCTGGCTAGATGCCAAATTGGAAAAAAGTGACTCGGTTCAAAAGAGGAGCTGTCTGTGGTATCCTTGGTAACTAAAATTGCTTAACATTTTTTCTCAAAGGTCAGAAGAAAAACGGGAAGAAGTGGAGACTTGGATTCCTCCCCCACATCTGAGACTTCCTTTAAGCTTATTTAGTTTTCAAGGTGTCCTTTGAGAGGGAGAGCGACAGAACCAAAGGGAAGGTGATGGAGGGGCTCTTCACCCTGGCTCTCTCTCATCATCATGACAGGGAAAAAAACGGAAAGAAAGACGGATTTGCTGGCACATACTTATTCACCTTCCAGTACCAGACTTCACTCGTTGTATAATAATGAAGAGAAAATGAGTACACTCTTTAATATTTAACGTAACATTTTGGGAGCTCGCATTTGAGACTATTAGTGAGATGCTACTCACAGCTGAAAGTGTATATTTAGGTGGCCAGTAAGAGCAGCACAATGACAAGCATGCACATGTACAAATGTAATTTCCTTTGGAGAGCCAAAAGCCTCTAGAGGCTTTGTAGCTGCATTACAAATCAGGTCGCCATGGCTGCCACCATAAAGGAACTCCATTAAATAATTGACAGGGAGCAGAAAATGGCTAAATGCATAACAAGCAGGCATAAATCCATTCAGGAAGGAAAAGTAGATTGTGTGACAAGATGGAGTGATTTACTAATGTGACAGAGAAGAGAGAATGGTCTCATTTCTAACTAAAAAACACTACATTCAGGTAACTGAGAAAAAGTTTTTGTGGACTGAGGAGCTTCCTAACAGTGCTGGTCCAAATCAAAAGGCTCCATGCATACATAAATTCTGTCTTAACCTCATTATTTTTTACTTACATAATAGTTATTTATAGGTGAGGCTGTGCAGCTGAAACAAATTGAGACCCGTTTGCCTCTGTTACAAGAATATTAATTAAAAACAGAAGAAAGACATATGATCTGAACCAAAAATTTATGAGACTGCAAAGCAAGTCACTTAACCGCATCGCTTGGAGAGCAAGCACAAGGATCAGAAGGTAATGTCATAACAAATACCGCGATTGTGAAGTTCTAACGCCAGGCAACAAAGTAATCACTAAATTGCTTCTGAGCTGTTAAAATGCAATTGCCATGGTATTAACAAAACAGCAATAACTAAAACATTGCTACAAAGGTAAGCCTATTAGTTGCTTAACACCCAAATGTTGTTAAACAGCTAATAGGCTGCTAGCTATGTCAGCGGTCAGCTAGCATCTATTAGCTAACAGAGGTCACACGTGCCGCAAACTGTCTCATATGTGTATCAAAGTCACAATTATTGCAGACATGCTGAACACGTAATTCTAAATGTTACAAATGATGCCAAAAGGAACCAAAAACTGAAAGATAAGGAGGACTTTCTGCTTATTAAACAGCTAACAGACTAATTGAACCTCGATGCAACCAAAGCTTAGATGTAATTTGTCTAACCTCTACCAGAGATTTTAAGCAAATGCAGCACGACAGATAGATTACATGGACATAAGTACAGGGCCACTTAAACATTACACTGACAGGAGTTGTTTAGCGGGGCAAGCCCGTTCTGTAACTGTATATGGTCTGTTTCTGAGTTGCTGTGGTCCCTAAACTCTTCCATCCATCCATCCATCCATCCATCTTCTTTCGCTTATCTGGGGCAGATAAGCAGGAGCAGCAGCCTAAGCAGAGAAGCTCAGACCTCCCTCTCCCCAACCACCTCCTCCAGCTTGTCTGGGGGAACACCCAGGCGTTCCCAGGCCAGCCGAGAGATATAATCTCTCCAGTGTGTCCTGGGCCTGTTCCGGAGCCTCCTCCCAGTGAGACATGCCTGGAACATCTCACCTAGGAGGCTCCCAGGAGGCATCCTTATTAGATGCCTGAACCACCTAAAATGGCTCCTTTCGATGCGGAGGACCAGCGGCTCTACTCTGAGCCCCTCACAGATGGCTGAACTTCTCACCTCATCTCTAAGGGAGAGTCCAGCCACCCTTCGGAGGTGCTGATTCTCATTCCCACTGCTTCACACTCGGCTGCGAAGCCCCCTAAATTCTTCAACTTTGTGAAATTACAGCTCACAGTTTATTTGGTTTATCTATTTGCTTGATTTTGTACATCTGTTGCAATGGGGCTGAAAACACCTGATATCAAAGATTAAGAGGTCTGGCCCACTTTTTTCCATATAGTGAAAAACCTGTGCTGTGTGTTGTTCGAAAAAAAAAAAAAAAAAAAGAAGCTATTTGTATTTTTTTTTCAAATCAGCTTCTTTACCCAACAGCCAAACAACCAGCAATAGAAATAACTGAGCCATACATAAAATGTCTAGTGTGTGATAGATTGACCAACAAGCCATGATGCACAGAAAGATGTGACTTAGTGCTTGGGAACTAGCTCGAGGAGCAGAAGAGCAGAATAAAGTCCTCTTGGGGCTCCATTGTCAGGAAGAAGAGATCAGAAACACTGGCAGGAGGTCGGAGTCGTATGATGTTGTCGGGGTCTGATGGGACAAAGAGTCGGAGGAGAATGCTGAAAACAGAACAGTGTTAAATAATGTGTGTGATGGGAATTGCTTGGTTCAAATAAACTGCAAATACTGCACTATGGCAGTAGAGTAATGTAACAGTATAGATAAAGGCATGATGTAAGTGGTGCGTTAGTGCTTGTGATGCAGCGCTGACCAGAAATAGCAGACAGCAACAACATCAGCGGCAACAGAAAATGGTGGCAGCAGTGGTTTAAATCAAATGACGTGACATGACAGGAGCAGCAGCAGTGAGAGACACACGAGGAAAGACATAAATGGTATTATTGACCTTGAAAATGGCGCTTTAGAAAAAAAAAACACAAAAGGAAGTGGAGCTTGTTGGTTATTTGTTATGTAGCACTATCGGCAGGTGTTGGTGAATTAGTCGAAACAGTCTGACTTTTATTCATTTATTTTTTAAATTTTACCCAAGCAGGTCCGCTGGACTAGAAATTTGCAACATTTTGCTCTGAAGGCCTTTGAAGAAGTTACTTTTCCGTACTTTAGTTTTATGTATGTTTTGTTGCCACGTGTTTCTGCATGTAGAGCAACACTGATGTTGGATTTAGGGGCCATGCAATGCCTCCTACATTATCCACATTTTTGTATGGTCACTGACTCTCACGCCCTCATTATAAAGGGAAGATCATCAAACTGACTTTGACTGAGGCTAGCTGGAACACCAGTAAAAACTTTAGTTGGGATGCGTATATTCCACCCTTGAGTCTCATTGGTGCACTTTCCTCAGATACTTTAATCCCAGCTGTTTTGTTTTGTCACCGTTCTGGTTTAACTCAATGCTTTTGTGTTCCAGATTTTTTTTGCCCAGCTTTTTAATTCTCCTTTATTCCTGTACCCTATTATCTGCCCCGCTCAGCTCTCTTCTGTTCTCTGCTGTTTTTCCTTTGTTGTCCAAGGACACCCAGCTCTGACTGGGATGGACACAATGACTGTTGGAAGTGGATTTCATTTATCACTGTGGCACTAATAGCTGCCCATCATCCCTATTGCCGTGAGAGCCCTTAAACCTCCAATAGTGACAGGTGGTGAGTTGTGTAGGAAAGGCCATAAAATATCCACCCAGAGGGTTTACAACAATTAGGAGGAAGTAAAACAGACATAAAGGATTTAAAGTCTGATGAGGGGAAGTGCTTTGTGAAGCTAGGTGTGTCTTGTAAGTATACAGGATGACTCTGTAAATAGGTCACCAATAGAAAATGGTTTTCATTGCTACATAATTAACAAAATAGAACAAATCCAACAGATTTTAAAGGGTCAGGGATGTTATCGGTGAGCACTGAAAACCAGGATTGTTTTGGGACCCCAAAGCAGGTTGAGAATGTTGAGAAGGATTATAGATAACCTTTGTCTCAGATCTGTCCTTGAGCTGTGTTCAGCATGCCCACGTTTCCCCGTGGTGCCACATGGATAGTTAAGTGCTTACAGGACAATACAGTAGTAATCAATCTCTGTTAATCTCAGTCACAAGTCTGGACATGGGTGGTAACGTATACACATGTGAGTAACAGTTTGATTGCAGCTGTTGCAATATTATAACATGGGTCAGTGTGGCTACCATGGTATACATCTTTTAATGCAGCTGAACTGGAGAAAAAAAATGAACGCTAGAGGGGTATAAGTTTAACATTCAGTCAGATTAAAAGAAGTTATATAGACTCACTGACCACTTTATTAGGTACACCTGTTCAATTGCCCCTTAACACAAATATCACAGATACCTACTAGCAACTTGATGCATTTAGGCATCTAGACTTGGTCAAGAGGACCTGCTGAGTTCAAACTGAGCATTAGAATGGGGAAGAAAGGTGATTTAAGTGACTCTGAACATGGCATGGTTGTTGGTGCCAGATGGGCTGGTTCGAGTATTTCAGAAACTGCTGATCTGGTGAGATTTTCCCACATTATCTCCAGGGTTCACAGAGAACGGTCCACAAAAGAAAAACTAACCAGCAAGAAAAAGTTCTCAGGGATAAAATGCGTTGTTGTTGACAGAGTGGTCAGACTGCTTCAAGCTGATAGAAAGGCAACAACAACTCAAATGACCACTTATTACAATGCAGAAGAGGAATGCAGAAGAGCATCTCTGAGGAATGCAGAAGAGCATCTCTGAATGCACAACATGTTGAATCTAGGCTACAGCAACAGAAGAGCCAACACGTTCTCACTCCCAAAGCGTAATATTTTACGCTAGGTGACAAACCGTCAAAATATTATGCTTCTGGGGCACCCAACATGTCCATAAATGACGAGATCAGAAAAATGAGGAAACATGAGAACCGTTTGGAATCAATCTACACATGTTCGTTCATTTTACTTAAATTGCTTTGGAAAACTATTTAACGTCATTAAATTGCTGGTTAACGGTAGGGATAAGGTTATGGTTAGGACTGGAATACATGGCTGGAATGTGTATTACCGCGGGACCATCATTCTACTGGATTTCACCAATAACCCGGCGTGTAGCATAAGAACGCAGAAGGTCACCTTTCGCGTTCCTCAGGATCACCGCGGGACGTGAAACATCGTTGGGATGTTACTCGAGAGTGAGAATGGGCTGGAAGACCACATTGGGTGCTGCTCCTGTCAGCTAAGAATAAGCTACAACACAGGCTCACCAAAACTGGACAAAAAAAACCAAAGACTGGTAAAACAGTGCCTGGTCTGTTGAGTCAACACTGAGATGGGGTCCGAATTATATCAACAGTTCAGGCTGGTGGTGATGGTATAATAGTGTGAGGGATGTACTTTAGAACCAACTGAGCATGGTTTCAGTCCCACATCCATCTCTTTAAGACCACAGTGGGCCCAGCTCCTGATGGCTGCTTCCATGAGGATAACGCACCATGTTACAGAGTTCAGATCATCTTGAATATGGCAGTGAGTTCACTCAAATGGCCTCCACTGTCACCAATCCAGCACAGCACCTTTGGCATGCAGTAGAGGTTCACATCATGGATGTGGATGAACTGTGAGATGCAATCATGTTATTATGGAAAAACACCCTCTGAGGAATGTTTCCAGCACCTTGAAGATTGCAAAGTGTTAGCTTGACAGGTAAAATAGAAACTTGCGGGATAAGATCAAAATGTAGATTATTGTCAAAATGTTGTGGTCGCAAAGAAACTATTAATGTGCAAAAGTTGTCTAAATGTTTCAGGTTGGACTAAAGCTTCGGTCCAGCATTGCCATGTTGTGTGTGTGTGTGAAATGCAAAAACACAAAACAAAACAAAACTGCAGTCACCCCCTCAACACTTTTTTTGTCTTATTAGTTTAAGAAAAGGAAAATTAAGGTGTTATGTTTGTTGTCAGTAACTATAAAGTTTGCATAAATTTGGCTTATCAACTTTTTTTTCTCTTAAAAAAAAATACTTGCCTTAAGTAGCAATTCCCCCCTCGACACATTGGCTGAAATAAAATAATAGTTATTCACAGACTGGCTGGAGGTAATACACAAATCTGAGGGAAGAATTGTGTCTGTCCAGGGATGACTCAGTTTAGCTTATGTAAGAGTCTAAATGTGATTAAAGAAACAGCTCTATTATTATTTTACTCACTCATTCTCACCTCACCACGAGCAGAAATCAGGCAAGAGAACAGAACCTGACCTAAACAGGTATAAGTGTGTTAGAACAAAAATGCTTAATTGTGTGTAAAACCCGGAAAAAGACGAAGCTGCTCCTTTGCTTTCTTGTTGAAAATTCACGTCGTGCTCTGTCAGAAGAAAAGCAGCTCAATTTCTGTCTTATGGTGCTTCCTCAAATAGAGCTGAAGCGCTCCTTGAGGACTTGACTCGTTGTCAGATGTCGGAGAAATGTTCCAGAGCTCTCACTGAACACATCCGTTGTGCTTCTGCTGAAGAAAGCTCAGAATAAATAAATGCATGTGTTGAACAACTGTACTCTTTATTTTATTTTTTAATTATCATTATTTTTTATCCAGAGGTCAAACCTTACATTTGTTTAGAGCTAGTCCAGCTCATAATACCTTTATTACAACACGGTGTACTTAACAAATCAATAAGCAAACAAGCTTTTCTACGGTATATCTTGCACACAGCTGACACTCGAGTGAACACTGAACTGTGTTTTCTGAGATCTTCCCATTTTCAGCACTCTCGTTCACTTTAGATAAATCAAACCAAGCGTGAAAGCGGCCAATACTCACAAAGCAATGAAGCTGCATTTCTCAAAAAACGGTTTGATTTCAGGTGACGTTTGCACCTCTCTGTCCGCTCGCTTAAATCACACGCAGATGAATACAGAGATCTTCCAAAAACGGGCAACACTTAAAATTTTTAAACTCATGTTGACCCCCTCCCTGCACATTTGTGCTTGATATAAGAATTATAAATGGCTTAGTGAAGGGACTTCAGTGGAAAGTTTCTGTGGGAAAAAGGGTATTCTGACAGACACAGAGCTCCAAATTTACCACCCTGTCTCTCAGCCAATGGCTTGGATAAATATTTCACCATGTTTCCCCTCTCAGAAGTAAAAGGTTTGTGAGGTTCTCCTGGAGATGACTGATGACTGTTGCACAAGAGGGCCAGTTACAGTGTTTCAGAGCAGAAAATAGCACACTATATTGTGCTCTATGGGGTAGCCTAGTGGAGGTAATGGAATTCTCCATTAGCTTGGACATTCTGGTTACCTATGGACAGGTAATTCCTGAGGGCCGCTGTATCTACCAGAGATGTGAATAAAAAAATAATTTAAACATCACTGACTGTGTTCAGGTCACACTGTATAGGAGGTGATTATAATCCACTGCCACTGTGTATTTAGCTTGCGCTTTCATCATATTGCAAGGTTCAAATATGGTATGCATTTTGAAAAATGCTCTAGATTTCTATTCAGACTTGCAGATGGTCCAGCAATGCGTAAGTCCTGAGCCACCTCTTGTTTATGTTTTCCTATAAACAGGAAATAGATGCAGCAATTTACTTATAACATGCAAATGGAGAGGCTGTTGCTTGGGAGGTAAAGCAGGTCATCGTTTATTCAGAAGCTTGGTGGTTCGAAGTCTGGCTGCTCCAGTTTTCTTTGGGCGAGATCTTGAACCTGGAGTTCAAGATTGGACTGGGAATGTTTTTTTAGAAAACACTTATATGAAGTAAAAAGCATGAATGAGACATGTTGTACAAAGTGCATTGAAAGCTTGAGTAGAAAAAGCACCATATAAGAACCCTTTTAAATAACTGGAAATACAGTTCAATTCTAACTTGAAAGTCAATATTTGCTATGACCACCGTTTTTCTTCAACACAGTCCAATGAATGTGGATGATCTTTGCTGGGTTTTTTCCTATTTCTTGAAGACATGACTTTCAGATACTGTTCATCTACTGTAGATAGTTTTATAGGCCCTCCATCTCTCCAGTTTGTTGAGATAAACTGCACACCATGGTGAGATATACCAGGTTTTTTGATAATAGCTCATTGGGAATCACCTTGCTGGTGCAAAAATACAATTTTGTGCCTGTCAAACTATGTCTGTCTTTGGCATTTTTTATAGATTCAGCTAAAGAAACGAGAACATATGGTATATTTTTAAGACAGACTGCTAGTAACCAAGTGCATAAAATGCTATTTGGTTCTTGTCTGTCTAGAGACAACACAGGTTTATCCCTTTAGTTAGGTAACTTTTTGACGCTTGAATGAGTGACAGGTCAATGTTAAGTAGGTTAATAATAATAATAAAAAAATTCCACTATATTGACTGTAAATTTGTTAAAAAGAAGCCAATGTCTAAAGAAAAACTTTGAAAGAACACCAGGAAGCTTGCAAAAAAATAAAAATAAAAATGAAAGTCTGGGTCCTTGGTTCAAGACTTTTGCACATCCCTGTGTATGAAAATTTTATTTCTGTATTTTAATATCAACATTGGATTAAGTGACTGTGTGTCATGTGGGAGACATCCCTTGTAGCGATGCTGCTTGGTTTCTCAGCTCAGTTCTGTGGCGCACTTATGTTTCTTGTCTCACTCTGACAGTGCTCATAATGTGGCAGCGTGTCAGTGCTGGGGACTAACTGTGTTCAGCTGGTGAACACAGGAGTTAGTGGAGAGAGGGCGAAAGAACAGTATACTTTTATCTCTGAGCTGAATGCATGTTTTTGCCATATTAACCTATCACTGTTACGTCGTACGCGGCAAAGGGAACTACACGTACACGTTTTTTGCTGTTGTTATTGTTTCTTGTTACCCTGCCTCTCCAGGGTTAGTAAAGTTCAATTTTTAGAATGCAAAAATAAGAATGATTAAACCCACAGATGTTTGCATCAGCACATCCTGCTGCAAGATATGCAAGAAGCAGTGTAATGAAGTGTCAAAATGCGTGCTCTCTTAGCCAAACCGGCAGTCATTTGTCTCCAGAAGGACGATGAGAGGATTGTGTGTCCAATGAGAGTGTGCCTGGAAACAGCTCTGCCTTCTAAAGGTCTGAAGATGAGTCATGGTGGCAGAGAACTGCCCTCCACCCCCCACTGACAAACAAATATCCCCCCAAATAAGCACCACAAACACCATCTTCATTACTGAGTAATGGATTCAGAGAGGAGTGTTGCATTACTGCGTATCTATTATGAATTCCGTAGAAGCATGGCACGTACTCATCTTGGCTCTGTTTCATATTTATTTGACATTGTTGTCTGTGTGTTTAGTCTCCCCTGTGAAACTTAAGTACATTTTAAGTGAGGGGTGTAAACTACTCAGATTAGTGGAGGGATTAGAAGAATGAACACAAAGTAGTTGTTATATAACGTCCACTGAGGACCGACAACCTGAGCTGAAGGATCTTGGAGTCTGACAGTGTGATGGTGCGCGGCACACGAGTTTACATGGAAACTGAAAAGTTACTGTCTCGTATAACCAATGACAAAAGTAACCTACACCAACGCAACTATCAGTCGCCAGTTGTAGCTGTATCTTTTTCTTTCTTTCTTTAGTGTCGCAGTATTTTCTGCCACCGTCAGCCCACAAGACCTGCCATGGGCGACAACATAATGACACCTGTCTCAGATAAACGACTGATGTTTCATTCAGCGTGGCAGTTCTGATACGAGGCGTGTGAGGCTTTTTAAAGCCGATTAAAAAAAATCTGATCTGGGTTAGATGTCTGTGTGTGTGTGTTGGTGGTGAGGAAAGGATATAATAAAACGCTCCTAGCAAAGCGCTAGTTGTAGCCCCGGTGTCCATTCAGAGTCATTCTGATTTAGATCAATACCACTTGCATTATGTGTTGGCACTAGTTAATAGGCACCAGTGTGCATCAGAGGTGCTGGACTAGAGAGCATTTTGACATTTTGTATACCTTCACTCAGATGTGTCTACAACCAGCATCTCTTAAAAACGCACTAGAAATGATTTCTGAGGAGTGTTATAATGTTATTTGACAGCCAAGTTTGTTAATGTCCATACTTAATCTGAAGGTAACAGAAAATGAGCTGCAGATGGCAGCGAGCTCTGTAATATTTGTGACTAGCATAATACTAAGCTGTACAAACACTGGAGAAAATGTTTAAAGATGAAGTCATATTTTAAAGCTACACCTGACAAGCTGAACTTTTAAAAACCTGTCAATAGAGTAAAGACCCAAGTCGAAAAGCACTGAATGTAATTTGACAGTGAATCACAGCGATCCTTAACAAGTTTTTTAATGTTAGAATTAACAGCAAAGCAGAAATCAGATAAATAGCCTGGAGAGTGGAATATAGAGTTTTCATCAATGATGCATCTGGTGCTGATGAGTGCTGCGGGCGTGCCGCCAAAACATGCTGTGTCGTACACACAGATTTATCATTTTGTGTGAATAGTGGCTATTTTCCCAGTTTTGTACAAATTCGAGCCTTTCACACCTCATTTTGTCCTTATTTTTTTTTCCCTGACACCTCCAGCTGCTATTTGAAACCACTGAGCTGCCTGTTTGATTGATAGCTCGTTCTCTACTTACCAAGCTCAAAGAGCCAAAGAAAAAGCAGCAAATAACCCTCCGGGCAATGACAGAGCTTAAGACCTTTCATTCAGATGTCTGTCTTTGAAACGAGGGGACGTTTCTTTGATGCTACCACACTACAAGCCTAAAAGGGTGGATTGTAAATGATAAATGAATAATAAGATTTTGTTTTTGAGATGACAGAGAGAATATATTAGATGAGGAGTTTAAAACAAGATGTCAATGTGACATCAAATGCTTTTAGTACTTGCTAATGATGCTTCATTTGTCTCCTTTTCTCGCAGGTATCTGGGGATCACACGACCTCTCACCTACCCAGCCCGGCAGAACGGTCAGCTGATGGCCAAGATGATCCTGGGAGTCTGGCTGGTGTCAGCATCCATCACACTGCCGCCTTTCTGTGGCTGGGCCAAAAACGTCCACACAGCCGGTGTGTGCCTCATTAGCCAAGACTTTGGCTACACCATCTATTCCACAGCTGTGGCCTTTTATATCCCTATGCTGGTCATGCTGGTCATGTACTACAAGATCTTCAGGGCAGCTCGCAAGAGCGGCGCCAAGCACCGCTTCACCAACCTTTCACGACGCGAGCGTCTCGAAACAGTGGCTAACGAGGCTCTCCGAATGCAGGGCCTGAAGCCGCCCGGCGTGGCAGAGGAGTGTGCCGCATTGTCCCGCCTGCTGACCCGCGAGCGCAGAAACATCTCCATCTTCAAGCGGGAACAAAAAGCGGCCACGACACTGGGGGTGATTGTGGGCGTCTTCGCCGTGTGCTGGCTGCCCTTCTTTATCCTGTCCACCGCCAGGCCCTTTATCTGCGGAGTGGAATGTAGCTGTGTGCCCATCTGGCTGGAGCGCACGCTCCTGTGGTTAGGTTACGCCAACTCCTTAATGAATCCCTTCATCTACGCCTTCTTCAATCGAGACCTGCACTCCACTTATCGTGACCTTCTCCGGTGTCGCTATCGCAACATCAACCGCCGGCTTTCCGCCGTGGGTGTACACGAAGCTCTCAAGGTGTAAGGCCGAATGGTTAAAGTCGCTGCTCTTGGACACTCGGTGCTTAAAGGGCGACACATAAACAGCCGGCCTGCAGACAGACACGGCCTAACGGGATAAAAGTCAGTGTTAGTGGCTCGCTGCAGACAGCACAATCACTTCGGTGTGTGAGTCAGTCATTCTATTTTTGGAAAGAAAATCACAGAGCGTACTTGATGGACTATTCAAGTCGACACTGCTTTTGTGCATATGCCACAATTCCATCCTGTTCCAGATTTATGATGGAATAATGCCGTAACAAAGGAAATGAGATATAAACACAATCAATCATTCTAGGGCTTTCAAAGAGACCATAAGGCAAGCAGATTTCTGTATATTAACAAAATTGATGTTTGATAACAAATAACGTTTGTTTCGTGGCTTTCTGAGCATCTCCCTCTCATCGTGTATCCACGCAAATCCCCGATGATTATTTTTCAAACGGGAGGTAAACACTTTGAGGCGTATTACAGGACTGAAACTTATATCACGCCATCTAAAGTCAGAGCCTTCAAGCTGGTCCTCCGACTGAATTTATTTTGAGCACCCTAGATGTCACCCAGTTGTTTAAAATCTGGTGATTCTAAGTAGAACAAAGTGGGGTGGAAAATGCTGATTTAACACAACATAGTGAGAACTTCTCAGTGTTTGAAGGTAGTTTGTTTTGTGTCTGCATGAAACACATTTTTCTTACATGCCACTGTATACATTAATCAAAACAGAAGTGGTGGCAGCGGTGTTTCATGGGTAACCCAGACACTGCATCGCACAGAAACCATGATACTGTGGAGCTTTTCACTTTTCTCCAGGCAACTAAACGTTTCCACTTTAATAATTAGAATTTCCACATTCTTAAGACTCGTTTTCCTCACTGGTTGTTGACAGTGTTTTTATCTCTCTTTTCAATCAGGATGTGTGCCCCCCCCAGTTCAGTACATTTCCTTTTTATCTCCTCAGTGACTTGTACGAACCCATGTCCGATATCATCAGTCGAGCAGTGTGTGCTTATTTTCTACCTCGATTTTTTGAAATGCTCTACATTTCCTCCCCCCCAAAAAAGGTGTACTGCTGTATCATTTTGTATCGAAATGCTATTTTTTATTGTGTGAAGTCAATCTGTCTACAGCTGTGTGCGAGCGCTTTGAGTGACCACTCTGTTATTACCTTGAGAAAGAAGTTGGGGAAAGGGGTAAAAGTATTTCATCACTTTGTAAATAAAGAAACACCGAAGATGTCACTGTGGCCTAGATTAGTGTGAAAGCCATTCGTGCAAAGTCAGTGAAGTTCTTGTTCTTTGGACTGAGATTGCAGTGATTTAGGAGACAATCAACATGGGTCTTCTTGCTTCCTAGCCCCCACGGAGCATCCTCAAATGCCTGATGCACCCAGTATGTCATGCATAGAAATAAAGACCAACCTTTAAGCCCATTAGAAGTCTTTGATACATTTGTGACCTTTCTTAAAGCAGTATCGCCAAGACTGTTGGGCTACAGCTAGGATTCTTAAGGATGGTTGCCCCTCCCGTCTGCCCCAGAAATGCCTTTGTGTTAAGTCTGCTTTGAGCAAATGCTTTTATTCAGAGTCTGGGTAACAGCTGTCTGCTTACTCCAAGGGAAAAACAGTGACGAAGAAGAGTAAAGTAGGATGTGTCTCGTCTTGTGGTCAGAAGGTATGTCTCAGTACAGACATATTTGGGTTGTGTTTGTAGAGGAGTGTCACTGTATCACAGGCAAATCACCACTTCAAATATATTTACAGTTTTTCTCAGTCGCTTTGGTGCGTTTCTCAGATCAGAATTGAAATTCTCATAACTATTAGTTCAACCTCCACAACACTCAGTCATTTGTGCACATCATAGTAGCAATTTCTCCTCTCTCTGAACAAACTGCAAATGATTTTGGACATGAATCAGTTGCTTCCATACATTTCCCTGCTGCTTTCTGACATTTCCATTTGCTTATGTCATGTCAGTCAAAAGTAATCATACCTATGGATGCTGAATAGTCGTTCCCAATAAAACTAATAGTCATACATCCATTGCTTGAGTCATCACACACAAAATTGTTGAACTAGTTATCACATGCCAAATATTGGCCATCTGTCAAGCAAATCCTATACCTTTCTGTATCATTTTTCCTGGAAATGTCTCTGAAATTGAACAATTGATCTCAGGTGAATTACAGCTGTCACTCATGAGGTTGTTCACTGTCAATTATGGATGAATCCTGTGAATCCCCAATTGGCAAGCATATATAAACTGCGCAGGAGCTAGTGTGTAACATTTCTACACTTCTGTGACACAAAATGGAAGGTCAGCACCGTGGAAGAGGGGTGAGGATGCGGGGGGGGAAGGGGAAGGGGAAGAGGGAGAAGAGGCAGATATAGGCGGATTCCTAATGAAATAAGGGCTACAATTGTGGACCATGTTGTCAATCACGGCCTCACCATGGAGGAGGCTGGTCGAAGGGTGCAACCCAATATTGGAAGAACTACTGTCAGTTCAATCATTCAAACATTCCGTAGGGAAAACAGGTATGCAAACAGTAATACACTGTACTGTGCTGTGCCATCTCAGACAACGGCGTCCTCACCCATATCCCCCTTCTTGGTCCATACAATACCCAACATCTCCTGACATTTTTAGACACTCTTTACAGGGACCTAGTCCCTGAGAATGAGAGAGGTGGAGGCCAACTCAGCAAGTATGTTGTTGTCTGGGATAATGTCCGTTTTCACCACTCCCATCAGGTCAGAGAGTGGTTTGCAGCACATGACAGAATTCTGGTTGAATATCTCCCTCCATATTCCCCATTCCTTAATCCAATAGAGGAGTTTTTCTCTGCCTGGAGGTGGAAAGTTTATGACCGGCATCCACATGAGCAAATGGCCCTGCTAGCAGCCATGGATGCAGCATGTGACGACATCACAGCAGGGTCCTGCAGAGGATGGATTCGCCACTCCAGGAGATACTTTCCTCGCTGCATTGCGAGGGATAACATCTGTTGTGATGTAGATGAAAATATGTGGCCAGACAGACAGGAACGTCTGGATGTGCCAGCATGATTTACTGTACTGTTACATGTGCTGTTTATTGTTCACATTAGTGCACAGCTCTACCAAATGGGTGATTTTATGTTTACATGTATTCTACAGTGCACAAGTGACTGTAGCATATTTTTCTTTTGCACAATTCTGTAGGATTACAAACACTTCTACACAATGGAAATGTGAAACGTACGTATTCAGTGTCTCAGTTACTCCCAAGACTCCCATAACATCTACAGTGACTTTACTGCACATTTCAGATGGCTGTACAGGTAGGCCATAGTGCTGTCGTCAGCATTTTCAGGTGTCACCAATTGTTTTTGCAATGGGAAACACTGAAATTATAAACTGTCATAGTGGACACATGACAATGCCATTTGACTATCTTGTTCATAAAGATGGTGTCAAGACTTTTCATTTTGATGGCACTGACAGTTTCATTGACATGGATACTTGCTTTTGAGGTATGGATAATCAATTCTGTGCATGTGACGTGCTTTTGCAGGCTATCCACTAGGTTTTGCGGTTTGCACTAATTGTTTTGGGAAATGCACTAACTGCTGTGCAAATGTTAATGGTGTTCTGAGGAACGCACCAAAGCGACTGAGAAAAACTGTAACACATAAAGACCAACTTAGAAGACCAACAACATGGCTTTCCAATCATATTATTAAGGCTGACACCAAACAAGCCTTTTTATTTTGTGTGTACATACATATTCCTTCACTCACATACACATACAAACTGTTTCATCAAAATTACTTTGCACATCACAGGTATGATACGGCCAAACTCATTTATTTAAAAAAATATTCCAAGCACTTGCCGATGAACCCCTCCCCCTATCCAGTGCATAGTGGTGCTCTTTATAGGTGTCTGTTGAATTAAACTTAGCGCTGCCCCTCACCAGCAGTTTGCCTCAGGAGACCATACCAGGGGCAAATGCATCATAGACAACATACTTGTGGGATCACTCAGACATGCAAACCCTTCACCTTAAAAAGGTCGGAGAAAGAACATAAAAGTAATACTTTTCATTTTGCAGACAGGTGCTAACTTACTATAGGTTTTCAGAGCTTTCTCCTCAAAATAGTTACTTGCTTTGGTTGAAGAGCTGTTGTGGTAAACTGTGAATTGTAGCAACTTTGACACTTCCTGTCATTGTCCAATGCAACAAAAGTCATTGCAAGTTTTCCTGATTTTGAAGAGAAATTAGGCTAGCTTTATTTAATCCAGAAGAATGCTGTTACTGTTCATCATCACACAACTGCTGCGACATACAATCCCAACACAAATGTGATTTTTCGAAATGTTTTCAACTGATTCCTGTATAAAATCTCTTGGACAACCCTTTAAATGTGCCGCTTTTAATATTGTTACTGTTATTACATGAGTCCAAAAATAAGCCTTGGCGGAACATTTGGCCATTTCCTTGATTTCACCGTCTGTCAAATGGTTTGGTGGGATGGTACCCAAATCTAACATAAGGACATTCCTAATTATACTCTTTCATTTGCACTATGAGTGGCTCTCCAAGTCAGTTGAACAATGTTATGCAATTCAGCCCTGCTGACAATAAGAAAAACCCATATGATGATCACAGGGGATAAAATCTAGTTAACCGGCCCTTTGCAGACTAAAGTCTATTTAGGGTTCAGAGTCCCTGGAGTAAAGAGCAGCAACACAGCCTCAACCCGCACGCTGACATTTTGTTTCAGCACACTCAGAGGAGGCAGCGCTGGTGGATCTTGTGCGCTGCCCCTAAGACCTTCAGACTCCCGGCAACCATGTCAACGGGCGTTACTCTCGGGGAGTGAGCACCACTGCGCCTGCGAGGAGCGCCTGCCCTCTCGGTCACCGTGTCTGGCCTCCTGTGCTGGCGCCTGATGTGTGTCATCGCTGTCGGTGAACGGGAGGAACTATTTTCATTTGATGTAGTACATTCATCTAAGGGAGAAGGATAGTAGCTGAGAGTCTTTCACATATGCTGCCCAAAGGCTCAGTTGCCAGCTCTGACAAGCTGTGGGGGTTGATGTGGGGACTATTCACTCGCGCTTTGCTATTTTTAATCTGTCCCAGCAATTAAACGAGGAAGCTCTGATTAAGCATGGGGGAAAAGGAATTTAAAGTACTGTGATTTTGCTATGCTTCCATGTACCCTCTGCACATGCAAATAATAATAATTATTATTGATTTGGAGATAGTCTTTGATACTGCATAGGACAATTATGGTGACCAGGAACTTGTAATATTTCTATTCAACTCACTTAATACATGATTAGTCCACATTTATTGTGTTAAAAATACAGTTTGTGTTTCTTTCAGTACATGACAAAGTCAAGTTCATTTATATACAATATGTTTTGTAGCTGAGGACACGTCACATGTTGGTGCAAAAACTTTTGGAAAGTATGAGTCTGACTTTCAACAAAAAACTAAAAACAAAAAATGTGTGCATTAACATTTACACTGCGTGAACAGAATAAAGTACACGTGGTGGTTTCCAACATGTCAACGGAAGGACTGGACGTCCTGAGACGATTTTAACCAGGTAAGAAATAAGAAATAAAAAATTGTAATAAATTATTATTATTTTGCTTAATTTTGTGATTTGCCACAGTTTCCTTCTTAAAGCCCCTAAAAACGGTGCAGGTGGTTCCATTAAGGTTGGAAACACCTGCACCTCATACAAAATTAAAGGAGCCATGTGATATTTTCACTGAATGTGCATTTAGGCTTTCATTTAATATTTCTTAATAAAAGAAAGCATGCATCAAACTATTTTTCTGTTTTTCTAAGGTGAATGTTGGGATTTTCATATTGTACATTGTTTAAGTGTGTGCTTACCTCTAAGCATCATCACAGTGAGCTTAATAGCATCATTGTCATTTGCACTGAAGACTCTGTATGTAACAAATAGTAAAACAGGGTAATTAGCACAGGCAGCGAGCTTGATTAAAAGATTTATTTTTACAGTTATTCACTGTGGGAACAAAATAATTAATTTAAGAAAATCATACATTAAATATTATTAAATATTCTCTAATGCTTCTCTTCTCTAACTATAAGATGGATATATGGGTAGTTGCTGAATTTCGATTTTTAATGTAACAGACTAGTTATTTCTTTTACATGTAACTTATCAAAGCCACTCTCAGATTATTCCAAACACACATCGATGTAAATCTGGTTTCTGAGATATTTTGGGCACACGTGTACCCGGATGTTACATCCTCAAATATAATCAGGGCCATAAATGTAGCCTCGTTTCCCACCTACTAATTAAAAAGGGAAGCTATAAATACACCAGTAAACATGTCAATTATGTGTTAATCCAATTTATGCGGTGTGTCCTGAAATATCAACTTCCTCCCACGGCCACCACCCATGGCCAATCACAGCATGAGTATCTGTTCATTGTCTATGGGACTTCCTGCGGGGATGGGCCCGTGGCAAATGCAGACAAGTTATCTAAGTGTCACCAAGAAGTTTTTTCCCCTCGTTTTATTTTGTGGAGGCAGCAACCTGTAATTAGGTTTTGTCATAGAGCTGGAAGGTAAATGTCTGCTTTTTAAGGTTGCAAGCATCAAAGAACCTGCGTATGAGGGCAGCCTCTCCTGTACACTTCAAAGTGAACGAAGTAGATATAACACTTCTTTTGCATAGCAGTTTTTTTTTTAACTCGGGTATGAGAGCATGGACTTGATGCCTTGTATTTGCACACATGTTCACAGTGCTGGCTGCCAAGAAACCCTCCTACACGGCTTGTATCGGATAAGCCTGTCGATTGTTCTGCACTGCATCTTTGAGGCCAATCAGTAAGAGTGTGAATGTGTGTGGAAAGGCCCCCATATGGTCTAATGCTCCACGTTCCCTTAATATGTTAAGCATATCACAATAGTAGCACTTCCTAAAACCATCCGCTGCTTTTTGGGATCTTAAAGACTTTGCAGACATTGCGATTAACCTACAAGCCCATTCACATGGAGGTCTGATATTTTTGCATCTTCCCATTTCAGTGCCAGGTTTTGTTTAAATGGATTTTCTTTTATAAATAGGCTACAGTATTTGTGGTGGTAAAAACATACTGCGAGCCACATTTTTCAGACAGACTTGATTTTCCAGAATTAAAACTCCCACTTGGAACAGTGTGACATAAAATAATAATAATTAAAAAAAGAAAAAAGAACAGAACAGAATCTCCCACATAGAGTTATTATTAGGCTTGCAATCTCATGAAATAACCTATCTAATAAAATATTTTAGGATGCAGAGAAATGTCAGCAATCGATTATTTAGTGGATGGACAGACTTGAAATGATTAGTAAGATTAGAATAAGTTTTTTCTTTTATCAGACTCACTTAAACATATTCACCACACATCAGTTGTCTGTCGTTTTGTTCGTATACGTCTCACACAGTGACCAGGACAGGTCAGCTGCTTGTCATCTGCTCAACTAGCTTAATTGCTGTCTCGCTGCCTTTTAAGAACAGTGAAAGAAAACAGCAGTTTGGTGAGATTGAGGATAATGGGCTGCCTTTTGCAACCAGCAGCCTATGAAATGACAGTAAATGCCTCAACCTGCAAAGGCCACCATTTGGTGTGAATTAATTCTTTGTAATTGTGTGCATGACGCAGATTTAAAATGCAGTTCCATTGTCGGACTGAGGAACATTAAGTAGCGGGCTTTTATGCAAGTTAACAAAGCACAAAACATTAGACATATTAAAGCCACTGTGAGTTGGTTATTATGCGTTCAATCAACTCAGTCGCTTTGCCATTTAGTTTCATTTTGTCATTATGGGAAGGAGGATTTTGGATAAAACTCCTCCATTTATCCAGACTTGGAACCGACATTAGAAGTGCTGGGTTGTGTCTCTTCCTGGAATAAAACCAGAGATCTTTCACATGCAAAGGTGAACGTGTTAATCACTATACAATGGAGCGACTAAATAAAGTTTATACACTGTAACAAAGAAAAAATCCATAGAATAGACTGAGGTCTGACCAGAAAATTACCAGCGCAATTTCTATTAACCTTATGGGGAATTCCAGCATTTGTAAAACAGAACAATTTATAATTTTAAAGAACTGTGAAATGTTTTATTAATCATTTCTGTAGTTAATGGGCACTTTCATCTGTTCAGTTTTGTATCCTCTATGTCAATAATGGACGTTTCCTTCACTGGTCGGAAAATTCAGTGTACATTATTAATCATATAAATTGAATAATTCAGCATATCTTCATCATTTGCCAGAAATGCATTTAGCACTAAAGTTTTATAACGACCTAATCTAGCCATTGTTACGACCCTGAGGCCAGAGACCGTAACAGCCATCAGTAGCCCACAAACTGTGGTAAAAACCCAGTTAGTTTCCTCACCTTTAAAATGCTATTAAAATAGATATAAATCACTAGACTAATAGAATATAAGGCTTCTAATTACTAAACAGAAAGATGATCAAACAAAGTTGGCATATATAAAGACTAAACATGATTTCTGTGTGCATTGTATAGACATTCTCTTGCCTGTGAATATTATAGTTCTGTGCACCTGTGGACCACCTGAAGTAGCGCGTTAGCATAGCATACAGTCGGTGGGTTTGTCTTTCATTTTTCTGAAATCTTGAATGGGTCCCGAATATGCTGAGGCATCCGCTGAAAATCACGGGATGTAACGGTAGCTTGATGAATGTGACAGTACAAGTTTAATCTGCATTCTGCACTAAGTGCACAAAAGTTGCTCTGTGTGACTATGTGCGAAGGCAGCCTGAGACTTGAGTGAAGTCGTGAAGTGTGGGTGAGGTGGGAACTAAATTGCACAGCTTGCCTATGTCAGTTTGTCAAGTCTCTGGCAGTGCAGCAGGGTGCAAAGTGAAGACTGACAGCAGTTGGTCTGTGAGTGTAGACTCAAGCACAGTCAGGTGTTCCTGTGCTGTCTAAGCCAGTTGGAGCAGCAGTCAATCTCCACCTG